>NC_052533.1:29096971-29409177 GCF_016699485.2 Gallus gallus
GGATATTGCTTGCAACGTTTTGCATAAAGATTGCATTTGGCCTCGAGCAGTTTGCCTAATGAACCATTTGTCCTCTGGTAGGTGACACTTTGAAGCCCTTCAGGGGATGTCAGGTGAATCGCCCTGCTTGGCACTGAGGGACAGGCATGCTGAAACACTGCTCAAGTGCTCCTGCAGGGTGCTGATGGGAAATTTGCCCTATTATTGAAGCAGCAAAGTTGTAATTACATAAACAGAGCCGCTTCAGCCAGCCCAACGTGTCATTATGAATTTTCCAGCTAATCTGTCCATTCATCTTAATGGTCCAGAACTTGTGCTCTGTGTCACCCCCTGTCTTTGCTCTGTTCCTTGATCTCTGGAAACATCTGTCATGAAGAAAGTGTTTATCTTGAATTATGTGTTGAAGAAGGTTAGAGTGCACACTTCTGAAGCTTGGCATGAAATTTCCTAAACAAACCTTGCCAGTTGCTTCAGGAAAGTAACTGAGGTATGGATTTCAGATTAACGTTGTGCATTAATGCTTTTGGAAGCACACTGGAATAACCTTCACATTAATAGTGAATAAAGGAAACTTGTTGAACTGCATTATTAACAAATCAGCTTATTCATTGTAATGAATATTATTATGCTGAATGCGTGATGATTAACAGTTATTGCAGAGACTTTACTTACTGAAGCATTTTCTTGTGCTACGCTTTAAGTTAGTACAGCTCAAGACTTAAACACTTTTCTGCTTGGATGTTTTTGCATTGGAGTAATGCTAGTATTGTGTTGCTGTGCAAACATGTGAGGGCCACACATATGTGAGGAAGCAGAGAGTAATATTAAGGCTCAGGGACCCTCAGGAGCTTGAGGCACAGGAAGGATTACACTAGGAGCTGTAGAAAGTCTGAGTCACACACAGCTCACTGCTGTGGAAAGAGATGATTTCAGCCTTTCAGCTTGTCTTTTTCAAATGGCTATCTTTAATTTAAACTCTGATCTTTTCCTTACACTTCAAAGAGGCAGTCCCTGCTGGATTCCTTCAAGTTATGTAAGATATTCCTGTTCTGTATGTGTAGTGGGCTTTGCCTATTCTCATGTGATGCTTCGTATTTTTGATTTATTTCTATTTTTTTTTCATCAGTATCAGCCATAGCTCTGTGCCTTTTAATATATATTTTGTATAAAGCTTCCTGGAAAATTTATTAGGGGAAATAAATAAGCTAAGTGCATTTGTAAGGAGTCAGATTTGTTTGGGAAGCTGTTGTGGTTCTGATTTTTTTTTCTCTAAAGTCATGCACAGAAATAAATATAACAGTCTAATTAAACACATGTGAATACTTTGCTTTCTTAGAAATGAGGATGCTGCTTCTTCAGATATCCATTAGTCAGTATTCAGTGATTTATGGGGACAAGTGTTAAATCTTGAGAAATTAGTGGTTCTGTATGAATCAGTAGGATTACCTGTGCTCCAAACTGAAAATACATCTATGTACTATTCTTACTGATGCCTAACATGTGTTTTGTAATTCGGTTATCAATCCTCTACTCCTTTTCCCCACACTTTGTTTTTGGTATTACAGAAATAGCACATTGTTATTTTTCCTTCTGTTTAAGGATTTCTGTATAGCTGATATCAATAGCAGTGTGAATTTGGAAATGGGGGTAATCCAGCTAGACATGCTGAAATTCATATACGTAGTAAAAACAATACTTCCAGTTCAAATTCAGGTAAAATCTAGTTGGTGACAATCTACGTTCAGATAAAACTCTTGCAGTCTCATTAAGCTCACAATTGGCAGGCAGTATTGAAAGTCAGAATTGTTTTTCCTTGGGATCTAATGAAAACTGCATGGAGCGTGGAAGTATTTCATTTACTCTACATGTAACATCAAGGCTTTGGAAATCCTTGTTACAAGTAAGCGTAAACCAAAACAACTGAGTAAGAAAACAGAAGGCTTTGAGATGTTCACATACTTTTTCAGTCCTGGCATTATATTTATTGTAGCTCATATTTATTATAGCTTGTATTTATTCAAGGTGTGGAGTGGAACCAACTGTTTTAGATCAACTTCACCGTAATATATAACTAAATTGCTCAAAAGGTAGTGAAAGACCCAAATAATTACTTTTTCTTTTTTTTGCCTAAGGAACAACATAGAGAAAGACAGAACTAGAATGGTTATCAGTAATAGAGAGTAGTTAATATAATAACTAATAGCAGCATTGCCAATATTTAGATTTACTTAGGAAGGATAATGCTGTATCAGATTGGGAGTTTCAAACTATACAAATGTTGATGGATGACTTTGCCTTCAGGAATATAGTTGGACTGGAACGTGTGTTTTATATGGTATTGAGGTTCCAATAGTTACTGAGGAATTTCATGATGAGACTGAATTTGGCTCTGAAATTTGTAGTTCATGGTTTTTTTGCTGTCAGACTTCTTTGCTTGTTATTTCTTTGAGCAAGTCATTGCATTACATAGTTGCTTAGGAAATAAACTGCTGCTGCAGAATTTGAAATGTCAGGTTTGTGTCACTCTAGTCCTCTTAAAAGTGAAATGTGAGTGAGAACTATGGTACTAGAATTGACATTTCAACAATCTAAGGCACTGACACAAAATTAGTTCTGAATGGGATGAGTTTAGTACCACTCCCAAACTTTAAACTGTTCAAGTAAATCTCTCTTACTGATCATTGACATTCCTCAGCTGTTCCTAGAAATTCTGGTTATCTATGCCTGAGAAAGTTCAAAAAAAACCATTTTTCTATTTTAGGCCAATGGAGCTTTCAAGCTAACTTTTAAACTGTGAAGAGATTTATTCCTTTTGTTGCTGTTAGTGTTTCCTGCTGAGATCCACTGGGCTACGTTTTGGGAGGGAATTTATTTTCAAATTATGAAAACCACTCTGCAATTTGTGACACTTATGGGGTCCTCTCTTATTCTTAGAATGAAAATCATGCTAAAGAATTACATATCTGATATTAACTCAAAAGCTTCAAGTAAAAAAAAAACCAAAAAACTGGAATGTTCTGGCAGACTTGATGCTGCAGAGTTCTTTGTTCTGCCTGGGTGCTGCAGCTCTTCTAAGTGAAAGCCTTCTCTCAGCTGCTGGTGCATATCGAATTAGATCCTCAATAGAACACTGAATTCAGTGTTTATTAGACACGATTTTCCCATTGCAATTAAGTATTTAAGATGAAATCTTAATTTCATTAAAATGAGGGTCTGTATATTGGATGTATTTTAGATATTTTTTTTTGCCTTCCACTTTAGTCCGTTTATGACATAATCATAGTAAGTAAGCTGGTGCCAAGTGCCAAGTCTCCATCATGAAGAACTTATAACAGAAGTGCTAAGTTCATGATGCTCATTAAAATATCTCTTGTGTATGAAAAGAGTTCAGTTGAAATTCAAATTATTAATAAACTTGTCATTGTTTCCTTCTCTGATACGGCTTTGCTACATCCTTGTGCAGTCCTAGTGACTTCATTGACCCACTGGGATGTAGAGTGTCTGTGGGCTGGGGAGTATTTATGTTGTATATATATCTATCTTTAGTATTCGTAATCCCTCTAATTAAAAATCCATCCCATTGCCAAACTAGACTAATCCCTAAGGATGATCACTTCATCCCTAGGCAGGGATGAACATGGGTCAGGAGGGAAGAAGCACAGGAAGAGAGGGGACAGGGTACCTGTTGGCTGTAAGCACATCGCTGCTCATTTCACTTGCAGTCTTTGTGCCCATACCAACATGTTTCCAGCCAGTCTGCATGGTCCGGGACTAGCATCACCCAGCCTCTGCTGCCCGAGGTGTGTGGTGGTCATAATAGAGCCCTGAGTGCTCACAGCCTGCCCATGGAGACTTTAATTGTCCAGACCTCAAAGTGAATTACCCACCTTTTAAATGTGTGGGCCTCTAGTGGTGCTGCTAACTGTAGGATTTTGAATGCTTGCACTGTGCCTCATTCAAACATACTGTTCAGAAGGCAGGGGTTGCAAATAAAATGATATGGTTAAAAACTGTTTATTTTCTACCTGTTTAATGTAGAAAAGCAACTAGTAGGTGAGCAGTAAGAAAGAGTTTTGTCATGTCTCTCAAGTTGATTTACTATTATGAAAGCAAACATAGGTTTCCTTTCCTGTAGACTGAGCGCTTGAGACCGTGCACAGGGTTTTGTACAGCATTCCTGAGATGCCTGAATAAGCATGTGGACTTTCTTGTGTAAACAACATTGCACATACAGTAACATATATGTATATAAAAATGTTATTTCTTCCGTTTAATTCTACATGGGTTTTATGAAAGTAAAATACAACATAATGCAAATGGCAGGTGTACAACATTGCTTTTTGTTTAAAAATTCTAAGAGAAGGGAGAATAAAAGGGTGTCTGGTGAGAATAGGAAAATGTTGACTGTTGCTCCCCATTATGGAGTTTTCTAAACGAAACTGTAAATTCCATCTATTTCCAAATACCTGACCAAATAAATACTTGCGGATGCTTATAATCTGTTCCTAATATGGCTAACAACTCATGATTTGGTAAAGGTTCTCACAGTAATCAGAAATGTTGGTTTGAAGCATTGCATTTCAGCACTTCAGGAGCATAAGTCAAATTACAGTAGGTTGTTGTAGTGTCTTTTGTGTCTGATAGTGTTGAACTGGGACATTTGTCAGTGAGGCACTGTTCAGGATGAAGACGTTGTCTTTTTTACAGCACTTAAATTTGCAAAAATGGGATCTATTCAGCTGTTCATTTTCACTGAGAGCACAAAGCTGAACTCTGTGTTTGTGCTGTTGCTGTGAGGAGATGGATGTACTTGATGTGGTGGCACTCTGAACATACATGGGAACCTGTAAATTGTTTTTCTTTTAGGACTCAAATTCTGTGTTACTCCAGGTTGGGTAAAACCGCCATATGCAAGAATATGCGTCAGTAAATGTGCATCCAGAATCTGCATGCTGTGTATACAAGAGTTGTTCTGGAGTACAGGGTTCACCTGTTTGAAAACAGAATAGATATGGCTTCTTACGAGACGATAAGCAACAAACAAGTTATACACTTTTTTTCCTTCTGGAGAGCTATTAAAAGCCGTAAGTCACCCCATTTCTCAGCTGAGTATTTTATATGCTCTCCAAGTATTAGGGAAACCAATAAACATTTTAGAGGGCTTTAAGTGGTATTAGAGGTATTATTTTTTGTGCTTATATAAGGTATAAGTACCTTAGTTCAAAGGTTGGGCTTAGAGAGTGTCATAAACATAATCCTAAATGAACTAAAATAGATTTCTGAATCCTAAGTGTATCACAACTTTTTGGATCAGTGGATCTTCCTAAGCATTTTAACTGTGTTTGTTTTTCACTGGGAAGTTTGAGAATCTCACATTTTACAATGTGAAAAACATGTTCTGGGCCTGGTGCTGTTATGCTATATTATTAACACTATCCTCAGTTGAGAGAAATAACCATATGTGGGTGGATAAGGGAAGCATTTGGTTGAAAGCAGAGGAAAACATTTTGATTAAACGTTTGAGTTGTTTGTGTGTGTGTTGTTTTTTTTTTTTTTAAACAAATGAAAGGAAAAAAAAAGTAAATAGCTATTTGAAGCCGCTTAGCATTGCAGGATGTTAAAAACTGCTGAAAATCAGTGCACAAATGAGTAGCTGCAATGCTTTCAGTAGTGCCCTTTTGGTATGCTGGCTAGATTGTTTGCGCAGGGTAGGTAGATTTATCTATCTACTATGTAACGTTCGTGAGCCAACTCAGACTTTGGAAGTGTCTGTGTGATGAATTGTATGTCCTCATGATAAATGAGTTCATTCTCTGTGTGCAGCTGAATATGAGCAATGTAAGGGTTGTAGGCAAAAAACAAAACAAAAAAAAAACACCAAAAAAAAACAACAACAACAAAAAACACTGCTGTAAGTTGCTCCTGAGACATCTGAGACATGCTGCTGCTTAAATGGTGTCCAGAAAGGTATGTGTAAAAGTGGGAATGACAGCTTTCTGCTACGTGGAAGAGGAGATTACCATGAAGATTGAGCTAGGTTTTTTACTGAGATGCTCAGCAACAAAAGGTTGTTATGAGGAAAATTCCAATTGGATATAAAGAAAACAATCTCTCTGAGGGTAATCAAGCAAACATTTGTGGAGACTCCACCCTAGCTGGTGTTTATTGTGCAGTGAGACTCAACCCTAAGCAATATGACCCAAATTTGGTGGTGAACCTGCAGAGTGAGAGGTTAAACTAGAGATGTCCCTGTGTCCTTTTGAACCTTTGTGCTTCTACTAGTTAAAGACTTTAGCAGAAGACTTGTTCACATTCTGCTTTCAAATGTATGCCATCACCAACTGCAGATGGTGATGGCTGTCCTTCAGATGTAGCCATAGTTTAATTTACCTATAATGTTATAAAACAGAATACAAAATCCATTATCTTGTCAGTTGTGTATTACATTACAGTTGATTGCAGTACTTTATCAATGACTTGTGCAGAAGATTCACTCTGTTGAGGCATTGTCTGTGTTACCAGATTCCTTGTCATCACAAACTGTAAGCAGGAATCTGTTCTTGTACTAAATGTTTCTTGCTTTCACTGGAAAATTCATCCTTTCAATCACAGTGCCTTTGCGGATCCAAAGCAACTTCACTTTCTGCTTTTCTTGATCCTCTTTACATTCGCTGACAGGGGGAGCTGTTGGT
Organism: Gallus gallus; assembly: GCF_016699485.2. NCBI lineage: Eukaryota > Metazoa > Chordata > Aves > Galliformes > Phasianidae > Gallus > Gallus gallus. Next base: position 29,103,664 of record NC_052533.1, read on the forward strand.
TGGAGTTCAGTCCGCCCAGTTAATATTGTTTTCCGTTATTATTTTTCCCGAGAGAACTGGCTGTTTACATGCTTGAGTGAAAAGACCAGTTTTTCCAGTTCCTGTGTTCAGAAAATATTCATTTGGGTGCAGAAAAGGAGAAATTAGGAAGCACAAACAAGAATCTTTGGTACTCGGCTCCAAACGGCAACAACTTAATTGTTGGGAAGATGAAATCAAATAGCATACAGTTATGCTAGAATTGCCAGGGCTTTTTAAAAGCTTGTGCGGTGTATCTGAAAATGGTATGTAGCCCTGCAGTGATACCTTGATAATCTTCTTTATGCAGATCATAAAACCAGCAGGGTTCGTCTGTATTTAGACTTATGCTCTGTTCCAGCATTTGGGAAGTGTTTGATTTGGCTGCAGTATTCCTTTCAGCTCCCGCCCTGGTTCAGGTTGTGTTTTTCCCTTTTCCCGTTCTCTGCTGGATGGTATGACTGAAGCACTTCTTCCCCTCCCATGCTGGCCAGAATGACAGAATTCTTTCTTCCCTGGGTGTCAGTAAGGAAAGAAGTCAGGAGTGTCTTTCAGAGCTGAAATAATTGATGCTTTTTGAGTCCTCCAGACTGTGGTCCGTAACTTACCAGTAGACATCTTCTGTGGTTTTGTCCCCATCTGCTTGTTCCTGGCAATTTCTGTGGGTTTGTAGGATCCTCACCGCAAAGAAGAATGTAGTGTCTTCTCTGAAGATCTGGAAACCAGGAGAAAAAGGCCAAGTAACATCAGTGTTCAGAACTTGTAATATAAAACTCTTGATCAGCTCTTGTTCTACTGTGGCGTTTCTTGTGTCTCCTAGGATTTGAAGGCAGATCTGGAAGAAGAATAACTAAGGGATGCTTCTGAATGCAGATGTACCTCACTAGATTCATGCCACCAAATAAAGAGGGACTCAATAATTTTCAGGGGTGTTGCTGAAGGTAGCTTAATGTAGTCACAGACTGCTCATGGCACAGTCAAACCAGCGACCCTTGTTTTAGACTGCTGATGCACCTCAGTGCGCTGCGCCTTCTTGAGGGCAAGGATCCCCATTACCTCCCCAGTTAGACATTCACAATGTAGACACTTGAGTTCACGTATTTTTACCTACATTTAAAAAAATAAAAATATTTGTCTTAGATTTATTTTCAAGCCACTTGAAATCATCTGCCCAGTTGTGTACTTTTCTTCTCAGCCAGACACAGAAGTTACATGAAACAAGCTCTTATCATGAAATACACTGTGGGACTGCAGCCCAATCCCTGCAGAGGCAGCTGGCAGAGAAGAATTCCTCCTCTTCCCTTCCTTGGGCTGTTGAAAAGATTTGGTCTGCATACAGAGCCTTTTCTGTTCTTATTTCCTCAGTTTGAAAGGTTGACTCTTTGCTTGCAGATAATCTTTTGATCCTTCTTTGTCTGGCCCACAAACTTGTAAACCATGTCATTCATGTCCTCATGGTTGCCAACTGTATTAGTGCTTAAAAATAAAGCAAGCCAGTATATTTTCTCATGGTAGACATTCTGGAGCCCTCTGTTTTGGATGCTATAGGCATCACGCTAGACTAGGGCCAAGAAAAAAAAAAAGAAAAAGGAAAGAAAAAGAAAGAAGCATTTTTCAAATTAGAAAACATTTTGGGGCAGCATATTTTCAAATAAATGGTCCTGATTTTACCAAAAATGCAGTGACTCATAATCATATCAGTATAACATTTCTCCCTCCTGCTGGGCTGCTTTGGCTTTTCCAAGTGACTAATAAGTGTATTTGACAGTCTTCTTTATTTCTGATATGCTGGAAATGTACTCAAGGATTCCTAAAAACATTTTTAATACCGACATGGTAGTATTAAAGAGGCCATAGGATCCAGGTGCTATTTGCTAAATGACTTATTTCCCCTCACTGCTTAAAACAGAAAAAACAGCCAAGTATTTGAAATGAATGTGGGTCACTTTCAGGGATTTCACGGATACTCAGCTAATCAATGATTATTATTACTGCTATTTTTTTTCCTCCCTAAGAGACTGTTTCTTTTTGATCTGACATCAGGTAGATGTAAAAAAAAAAAAAATCTAAACATGATTACAGAGTTCTCCATGCATACTTATATTGACACACACATAGTTATATCTGTAAATTTAGAGTGAGCTGCTTGCACCCTGTTAGGTTGCTTAGTTTTTCCCGTTATAGACAATTACACTGCTCTTTGTTCAGCTGGTGTTTGTGTATTTGATGCGATGGGGTCAGTATGGCTGCTCAAAACAATGTTTATTTTTCCTTTTATTTCTGTAAATGCATTCTTACAGGCTTCATTTTTTTCTGCTTTAAAATTGTGTTGTTTCCATTGTGAACTCATGCATGCAAACTGGGGATATGCTGTTTCTCAGTAGTTTGCAGAACCTCATGTACATTTATGAGATTAGTTTTTAAATGCATAAATGCAAACCAAGATTTCCAGAGGAACTCTTCTCTGTTCAGTATACAGAGGTACATAAAGAGCTGTTACACATCTTTGCAAATCCTGGTAATTTCACTTACATAAATATCTAGATGTACTCATAATTTACAAGCTAAACTTTCCAGAGTACGCAAGCTGTACCTACGCAAGCAAGTATCTACAGAGCAAACTTATTAAATTTATATTTAGTTTAACCAGAACATGGCATGTGCACAATTGAGAATTACAGGAGAGAGGAATATGCCTCTGAAAGCTCATTTCAGCAAGCTGGGTTTTGTAGGATAGTTAGTGGAACCAGTCATGAGTTTATCATCAGTCTCAGACTTACACAATGTTCTGATTCAGAAAGCATGCAGTCGGGGTCTGGACTGGAAAAATGATCTTAAATTCACTGCTACTCTTGCTTTCATAGTAGTTTGCATTCGGAATTTGGACTTCATTTCATGTATACTGACAATCAGCAAACTTTTTACCAGTAGGGAAGTTTTTCAGTAGCTGCAAAAACCCTTTTCTGAAACAGCATCTTGCTGTCTGTGACACTGTAATATTATGTGTGGTTAAATGAGATTGAGTAAGGTGCAACATGCTAATTAAAGTAGGAACACAAATTAGCGCATCTTTGTTTCCATGCTCCCTTTCACTGATAGTGGTTTAAGACTTGGGCTGCCCGTGGCCTAAGTGTCCCTCTGCCCACCATAGGCAGTGTTTCTTCAGACGTGTCACCTCATCTCAGTGTTGCAGTTCTTTTTTTTTTTCACATCATGGAGCTAATATGCTGCTTTTCCCCTTCTTTAGTTTTCATTATCAGTTTTATCTGCACTAGGCAGTTGGTCTTTTCCTCCTACTCTGTTTTGCCAGTGCCTTGCTTGATGATGTTCCCATCTCAGCTGGGCTCCTAACCACTGCCATAATAAATCGATCTAACAATAAATAATCATGCTTTAAACCCACAATCCCCATTATTTCTAGAGGATTTTACACTATATCTGTGCACCCTATAGAGCAGAAAGATCCTGTCTCTAATATTTCAACTGCCTCGTAAGCATTTAATCAAAATTTATGGCCATAACTATAATCCTTATGTAGTCTGAGACCTCTCTGCTGTGAATTCGTTGAGTTCTATAACATTTTAATGTAGGTTTTCCAGAAGTCTCCTTTAAAAATTGAGGTTCTAAAACTAATGTGAAAATATAGTATGTTCAACATGTTATATTTAGAGTTTTTTCTTATTATTTCTTTTATTTTTACTATCTACACAGTTTCTGTTTTCAGTATTTCAGTCTTTTCTATGACTGTGCATTAGTACTTCCTGTGATATTGAAAAAGGCAAGATATCTGTTTCAATTTTTTTAACAAAACATTGAGTGATGGGAAGGTATGAAATGGTACCCAGTCTGGTATCATGACTGCTATCATGGTCAGGCCAGAGGACACCAGCTGGACAGGTGATCGCCACTGGCCACTTGCAGAGCAGGGCACCAGGTCTAGCTCAGTGGTCCCACTAGTCACTTACTGTTAGCCCTGTAGCGACAGCAACTCCCTGGGGAAGCTCACATGCTCAAGAATGTTCTGGGGAATTTCCAGTGAGCTGTGAATAGGTGGGGCAAGACAGCACGTTATTTAGGGTTTTGGTTGAACTGTATAGACTGATCCATCAAGTGACAAGTTCTACCCACGAGTAGGGCTTTCCATGCAGAGTCCAGCAAACTGGACAAGCGAAATGCAGGAGATGAAGTACAGCAGATAGATGGGCTTTGTCCTCCTGTGGGTAAGAAAGGCATGTCCTTTCCTCACACTGGCTGTCATCCATGCTGTTGTGAGTTCTCATCAGTACCACTCTGTTACCAGTTTTTTCTGACTTAGGCAATAACTTGAATAGCAAATCACTATTGTATGTACTGTACGCCTAGTTTTAAACTCATTTTTAAATGCTCATCATTCATATTATGGTGGTTTATTTTCTCTTGGTAAGCATTATTTAGTATTTTATTCTGATGCAGTGCAGTACCTCAGTCTGTGAGAAGTTAATTTTAATATCATTACAGATGAAGATTTTGAAACAGTGGTCTTGAAGTCTTTTTCTTGAATTTTAAGAATTTACTTTCTTTTTTTAAAAGCAGTTCATTGTTGTAAATAAAATAGACATTCCCCACAACATTTTTGTCATAAATATATCCCAATACATGTAAAGAGACAGAACTAGTCACTGATTTGCATAGTCACAGCCAAAACAGTTCCAAATGCAATACTGATATTACTAAGTGGTGCCACTCTCTCTTTTATTGCTTATGACTGACACATTCCTTATGCTGCACCATCTCCGTGCAGAACCTTCCTATTCTTGATTGTATGATGATTCTTCTAAACCATCGCTGATAAGCTAGGCAGTATTGAAAGATGTCTGATAGCAAGATCCAATCTTACTTTATGTTGGTACTCTTAAAACTCTATCGTATCTGTGATTTTGTTTTAATACTGGTGATGAACCACTGAATGCAAAACAATTTATGCAGTATGAGGAAGTGCTTATGCTATATTTTTTACTTCTTACATGTGTTTCTCTAAAGCTCAAATTGTCCCTTGCTAAGAGAAAGACAACCTGTTAATTGAAACCTAGGCTACTTTTTTCTTTTTAAGGCCTAATTTAGACTAGACTTCAAAACCTAAATAAACAACAGTCTGCCTTCCCATTAAAAAGGAGTGTGTCAGGTTTCTGTGTATTTAAGTCTTTTAAATAATCTCCACTTAACCGTTCACAAGGGGTCTTGTAATCTTTAAGAACTTATATTACCATCATGTTTGGGCTCCAAATGACAGGTATGTGTTTGTGTGTTGTAGGGTGGGAAAGATTTGCTCACTGAAATACAGCTCTGGTTAAATCAACATATGCCATGTTCCACTGTCACTGTGGGTAATGTACACTTAGAAATGGTGAGAGAAAGGTTTTGTCTGTGATGACGCTTGGGGAATTTGAAACCTGTAACGGATGCATGACAAGTGTAAATATCATTTTAAAGTGATACAAGTTGTCCCTTTATAATTTGTCTATATTTAAAAGTTTACTTCACTCGAGGCATCTTAAACCTCAGTATATAAAATCTGTGTGTGACCTCTGTACATGACACCTTTGCTTTGCTGGTTCAAGCCTTTGCCATATTCTGAGGGATGAGGATGTGGAGTGACAAAGAAGAAAAATAGGCTGAGGCCAGGATCAGAACTGACTGTAGAGGTTTACTAGTAGGAAAAAAAAAAAAGAGAGAAAAACTTGAATTTTATTGAGTGGTTTGAGAGCCTGGCACAGGGCTTCTCTGAACAAGGAGAAGTTGATGCAGTTAGAAGTGGCAAAGTGTTTGAAGGAGGGGAACTACAGGGTGTGAGTGTAACTGGGTTGCCTTGGCAAGGACACTGCTGCTGTGATGGAAAACTGCAGGGTTAAAACTTGAGGCTGTCTGGATGAGGAGGCTTGGGATGGAGATAGAAATCTCGCTATAGAAAACTGGAACAAAGACAAATCAGAGCACAAAAACAGTGGTTCAAGTAGAGTAAAATAGGCAGAAATGTCCTTCATAGACAGGATGAGAGCACAAGCTGACTGTGTGCCACCATGCTGTCAGCAAATATGAGAGAATGTGGCTAGCAAGAGATGGCAAACCTGTCCTCCTTGGGAAACCTCCTCTGCTTCTGCTGCTCTTACTTCGTCAGTTCAGGTTGTTCTGGGGCCTCATGGGTGCACACACCCACGCAGGGCTTTCAGGATGATGCAGATGGAAAAGGCTCTGTCACAGGGCTCCCAGGTAGCACGGCAGAAATCACTGCGCTGGCAGTGGTGTGCTCTGGATGCAAAGGCCAAGCTGCTTGTGTTAACTGTACTGAAGAGGCAAAACCCCCTTCTCAGAAAGAAAACAATGATTACCGTGAGCAAATGTGTCCTGAATTCTGTAGGAAAACATTGCATGCGAAGGTATGGTTAAAGATTTGGTTACAGCACCTGTGCACGAAGACCTTAAAATGAAAGTTGTGCCATCCAGAGCAATTTGATATTTCTTGCCTTTTTAATCAGAGCTGTTTAAGTCCATTTGAGTTGCTGTGCATGTGTAGTCACACACTTGTGTGCGGGTGTATCTGATTGTAATTAGATCGCTCCAAAAGTAATGACTTCTATTTATTTCCATGGAAAATACAACAAAGAGCACAATAACACTATTTGGCAGAGCAAATTCTCAGCTACAAAATGCCATATTTCAACATAGGTGTCACCATTAACTATCCGTTGTCACCAGTGATGAATAAGAGCCTGTATTTGGCACTTATAAAAATCTGCATCAGTGGAGGTGACCTACTGTTGCTGTTGCCACTGCTGAAATGCACCACCACCACCTCAGTGTGCTCACAGCCACTGTTGGGTCTCCGGAAGCATTCAGCAAACATCAGTGAATGTCAGTTGGTGCCAATTTTTCCACATGGAGGAGACACCATTCTGTCAGACTGCCCCTCTGCTGCCATCTGTCACACAGCAACAATATGTAACAGAATACTGGTGGGAAAGTTACTGCCATACTACCAACATCTACATCTGATGTTGTGGGCCAATGTAAAAAAAAAAAAAAATAGGAGGCATTACTTTTGGAGCAGCCCTCATATATTGAAGATTGAGTCACTATAAATCATTAGTGTTTTGTACTAAAAATAAAAAAAAATCTCCAGAGAAATCTGCAGATCCTTTGTATACAGTGACACCATGTTTTGTTTTTTATCTTGCAATGTTTTAAATAGGTCAGAGAGCACATCCTGCTCAAGATGTTGGGCTGAAAGTAGTTGGAGGAACAGAAAAACAGAAAAAACAGAACATTTGATCTGTGCTTCTTCCCTAGATACCTGCTTATGAGTTGCTGAATGAGACTGGAAACAGAACTAAATAAACCTGTAGTCTGACTCAGGACATCCATTCCTATGTCACCTTAAACTTAATAGTGCAAAGTGAATAAAGGCAAATTCATTGACATATTTTTGAGGTTTTGATGTCATCACTACTGATACCTTAAAAAAATGCCCTGATTATTTTTGCTTGTCTAAGTGGAGCATCTTGCATTTCTTCTTCACAAACCAAATGAGAAAATTCTTTTAGTTTCATTGCAGTTTTGAAAAAGATGTGCATGAAGGAATGAAGATTTGAGAAAGAACTCAGATATTCCTGAAAGAGTACAGAAAACATCCTTTGAACACAGTGCTGCAATTCTTAGGCCACCCTACTGTTATAACTGGGTCTGCTTTGCTGGGGGAATACTGGGCTTTGTCAGACAGAGCAGTTCAATTAGGATGCACAGTGAAGAGATGATTTGTGGCTTTTGGGGCTCAGTACTTCAGGGCCAGACTCAAATCTTTGCAGGTATAGGTTTTTTGTTTTGTTTTGTTTTGTTTTTTAAATGTTTGGCATTTTTTGCAACTTAAAAATGGCTAAACTGAGGTTTTCAGGGTTTTTTTTTTTTTTTTTTTAATATTCATTGAAAAAAAATGCTGCTGAGCTGTCTTTACATACCGTATTTCTGCCCCAAGCATATTTTTATGGCTGAGTAATAACCCCTGGAAACGGGGTTTTATAATGGAAAATGCAACTTAACCTAAAGTAAAACAGTACCTTACAATAACACCTATTTGGAACCTACAATATCCCTTCCTCCCAAGGGTGATGTTATAGTGAAAAGGAGTGTAATAACAGTTTAATTTATCATAAATACATAACATACTTTATGATGATTTGATTGTGTTGAAAAATTTCACCTTATAGATTTTAATAAAGCAACCTACTGGTAAACTTATTGCAGTTGGCTTTCTTTTCTTTTGACTAGGGGTCTCAGCACACTGAAGCATAAATGACTTAGTTTTAGAAGCTGGTTAATAAAAAATAGATTTCCTTTCGCTTTGACTTGTTTATGAAGCTGAAAAATGACTAGGCAGGTCACTGGTGTGTGGCAGAACTAATTTATGCAGTTCTTCAACTGGCAGTGAGTGGAACGCTATGGTTAAGCCAAATAATTCATTTTCCTTCAGGAACGTAAAATTGAATGGATGGCCTAAGTTACGGATAACAAAACAGGAAAATTCCTATCTTCTGCAAAACAGAAGAAAGAGATGTATGTGGATTGTGCAAATGGGTCACCCAGAGTGCCCAATACTAGGGACAGATTGGCCTTGCTTTCTTAGTTTGCAGTGGTATGAGAGCTGTTTTTCTTGTAAATACTCTACTATAGTGGAAACAAGAACATCCACAAATCAAAGCAGAATTCACATAGACAGTTTTTCACCTAGTGATCAGTCTAAGATTCATGACACCTTCCTGATAAAATAAGGATATTAAGTTGTGAGCGTTACATTCTCGTGTAATTTATAAAGAAGAAATTGAGAAGTGGAAGTTGTGTGTTTTTTTTACTGTTCATTGTTGTGCTTCTTATATAATGCTGGTCTTATCTAATTTATAATAATGTAGAAAAAACTGTATCATTTGACAAACTATTACTTGGGAAGCATTGGAATTGTTTAGATAAAACTCAGGAGGATTTCTTAATCAAGCATATGTTACACAGTAACACTGTATACTGATTACAATAATGATAAAAATAGTACTTTGAATATAAAATTATGGTGCTTATAGACAAAATATAATAATGTATGGCAAGGCCATAAAACTTGTCAAAAGTTGCCTAAAAGGACTTGAACAAACACAGTAGTTACAAATTAAATTTTTGATTGAATATCTAGAGAACCAGAAACAAATGGTATTGTTTGCTCCTTTGCACCATTCTTCTGATAACCCTTTCCTGAGAAGCTCAGTTTAAGAGATTCTTAAAATGTAATTGCTATAAAATGTGAATGCAAACAGATTTTTTTATTTGAATGTGAATTGAATTGATGACTAGTAGTAGAGTACATGTCTCATGTTAGAATATAGGTGAATGATAATTAGATATTACCAGAGCATCATATCTTTCTTTTTTTTTTGTTATCAAATAATGTTTTAGACTGTACATGTATGTGATTTTGATCTCGTTTCCTTTGTAATAATGGAATGAAAATGAGAGTAGATAAGAATAACATGAAATCTTAATGTTTCCAGCAAGGGTTTATGGTCTGTGTCTGAAAAAGTTTGGGTTGTTTTTCTTTTCAGCATTTCAATCATATCCTTTCTCCCTTGATCCCTACCAATTTGGATTTTATTGTTCTCACAAAAAGAGACACCGAGCATTTAAACTGATTGACCAAACAGAAGCTAGATTTTTTCTTTTAATTATTAAATGTGCCAGAAGATGCTCTGAGTGTGTCACAGATGCCACAGCTACTTTTTTCAGTCAGTCTGTGATCAGGTATGGGAGCACAAATCGGCTGCTGGGTAGTATTTCAGTTAACATTTCTTTCAGAAGATCTTTCAGAAGACATCTTCCAGAAGATGTCCAGTAGTAATGGATGGCAGTCTCCTGACCAAACAAAAATCACAGTAGTTTCAAAAATGTTGATAATGATTCTTCAAAATTGTTTGGTTGTTCATCATTGACTCACACTAATCAAGTTTAAAGTTCTTTATTACTGATCACCAAGATAGAAGAATGGGAAAAACGGGGTAAACAGATGGGAAGAATATTGAGTTGGGTTTCGTGTATAGTAGAATTGTTCAAAGCTAGGATTTTCAAGAAGCTGCATTTCCTTGTCCTGTCACTGAATTTTTGGATACAAAAATTTGCTTGTTTCATCATAACACAATGTTTTTTGTCAGTAATGTTGACAGAAGAGAAAAATTCTTATAAATGCAGTACATCTTTCTCTTCATCAGGGGGGCTGGAGCACTAGAAAGGGACTTGTACCTGCATTCAGAGTGTTTCCAGGACTTGTTTAGGGCTATTCCTTTAGCTCCTATAAATTGTGTATACTCAATTTCCATTATATTGGTGTGTTTGTCACCCTGCATTCAAATAATTTTTGACCTGAAAGCAATGCGTATCTGCAGCAGTATCTTGGATGTCCCTTTTAAATGCAGCCATGTGCTCAGTTGTAATCCTGTAGTTGCACTGACTACATTATACACCTGTGGCAGAAAGATGTTGTGTCAAACCAAATTCTTTTCCACCTATCATCTAGTTTCATTCCATTCCTGCAAAGCTTCCTTTTTAATTCAAGTCCTCTTTTTCACTCCCTAAGCTATTTATAACTTCTTCTCTTACTCTTCTCTCTTTTTCTCATGTGCTCTTATCCTTGTGAGACTGCACATCTCTACAAGTAATCTGTTTGTTTTATTCCACAAAATTTTAGTCTTACTATTCCAAGTTCCTCCTACTAGCTCTCATTTTTTTCCTCATGTTTTTTGCTACTTCTTCATGGCATCCACTATCCAGCAGTGGAGATGTATTCTTATTCTGCTCAACATCTTTTGTTAACAGCTTGTTACTCTTACAGATGGACATCAACATGCTTTCTCATTATATTTCTCATGTTTAGGTGTTCCTATATTCGTCTGCAAAACTGTATGATGTCTACAAAAACTTAATTCCTGTTAATTTGATGCATATATCTCTGTACCTATTGCAGCTGGTGGTCTCTACTGCTGGTATACATCAGAATTTTTTGCTTTATAATAAAATCTTAGCTCAAAGAAGTGGATATATTTTTTGTTCCTTGTTTGTCCAAGCCTTGAGTGTTAGTCAGAATGTAGGACTCATGACTTTCAATAGAATCATAGAATCACCAAGGTTGGAAAAGACCTCCAAGATCATCTATTCCAACTGTCCACCTATCACCAAGATTTCCCACTAAACAATATCCCTTAGTACAACACCTAAATGTTTCTTGAACACCTCCAGGGATGGTGATTCCACCACCTCCCTGGGCAGCCTGTTCCAGCACCTGACCACTCTTTCAGAGAAGAAGTTTTTCCTGACATCCAGCCTGAATCTCCCGTGGCACAAATTGAGGCCATTCCCTCTAGTACTGTGGCTAATTTCATGGGAGAAGAGGCTGACCCCCACCTCAGCATAACCTCCCATCCAGTAGTTATAGAGAGCAATGAGGTCTCCCGTGAGCGTCCTCTTCTCCAGACTAAATAATCCCCTCAGCCACTCCTCATAAGACTTGTGCTCCAGACTCTCACCAGCTTCGTTGCCCTTCTCTGGACATGCTTCAGGGTCTCAATATCTTTCTTGTTTTTTTTTCTTTATACTTTGATACATCTTTGAACACCATTCTACTGCCACTCTGTGTCCTCAGCTGCCTTTGCTGGGTACTCTGCTGTTACGTTAACAAAGTTTTGAATAGTTTAGTTTGAACTTAATATTCCATGGGCCTCTCCTAATATTTTCCCATCTCTCTAATAATACCCGTACCATCTACTAGATCTACTAAAATTCACACCAGAGCCAAGACATATAGCCCAGTTTTAACTCCCAGTTCAGATATACATAAATCTAACTATTTTTCAATTTTGCACTGATTTATTCCAGAAAATAGTTTGGAAGCTTATACATTCTTACTTAGTTTTTAAAGAACTAATGACAACTAAGATAATGTTTTTTGATCTCATTATTTCATAGCTGTGATATCATGAAATAACATGAAAACTATTGCAGCATACTTCACACCTTGGTTAACATATCTTGAATAGCCAAATTCTGTTCTTACTTTATATGTCCTATTTTAGAGGAAGTAGTAGAACAAAAGCCTTATCTCCTTTTTTTCCCTCCTTCCCTTAACAAATAAGTGTTTTTTATCTAGATTTGACTTTGGCAGATCTACTGTTATGTTTAAAATTATTTATTTATATATAATTCATATATATTTTTCTCCTACTACTCTTTTTTGTAACAGGTCAGATCAAAACTCTGGCTAGCAATTTTGTAGAAATATTTTCTGTATTTTATGGAAAGCTCTTGGAAGCAATCAAAATATTGTACAAGGCTGGAACTTTACCTAGTTGTTAATTGGCAGGTTAAACTTTTATGGGTTTCTGGTACCCTGGCAATACATGACTATTAAAAATTGCAGGTGGTTCAGGGGAAAGGGGGAGGTGAGTTCCTGTGCTAGTAATATATCATAAAACTATATATTTCATGTGCCTGTTGTGAAAGTGGAGACCTTAATACTTTTTCACAATATAAACTGATTAAAGAATCTTTATGGATCTCATTACCTAAAGATTTTCTCTGCGACGACTGAAAAATGTAATGCTTATGGATAAGAGCAGCAAAAATAATTAGCCTCTGTGGTGCCTCCTCTGGTTTAACAAAAACAGCGTGGTATTAAATGCGCTTAATCATTCTGAGCTTAAGTTTGTCATTTTGCACAAAATGCTGTCAATGTTTTGGCCATTTTCCTTAATTCTGACATGATCAAGCAAAGGAAGTGAAAGGGTAGGATTGCTACACGCTTCAACTGCAATAAAATGCTACAATGAATTTCAGGGTCACAAAATTACAGAATTTTTGAGATTAGAAAGAGCCTCTGAAGACTGCATGTTTTCATTCCCCTGCTACAGCAGGTTGGTCTGGGCCAGGTTCAGTCAGACTTTGAATATGTCCTGAGATGGAGTCTCCACAGCCTCGATGGGTAGCCTGTATCAGTGTTCCCTAACCTGATCTTCTTATACAGATGGTCATCATTCATTGCTGTGGACATTCTTGGGGTCTTGGGAATCTGGAGACCTGTGGACAAATCTTACAGATGGTAGTGAAAAATGACAGAGTACCTGGGCTATTTCTATGCCCTTTGCCATCAGACCCCCATTCCATTCAGCTCCCGAGAGTTCATTCATCTTTGTCACTTAGATTTGACATCATTTGTGGTGTTGAATGAAGGATAAAAATATTGAATACTATTTAAAAGTATCTTGTTAGATCTTCCAAGTATAATGTTGGTTAATACGTGATGATTTGCCATTTAGAAATAGTTCTGTGTCTGCCGCAGAGTGTTTAATTCATTTAGTATATATTTTCTTAGTAATAAAATAATGACAGTCAAATGTAATGACTTTGTAAGGTAAAACAAAGATATTTGAGTACTTTATGTAAGTATTTTTCCACTCATATGTCCATCTTATCCAATATGGGCAGTAGGTTACATTCTTACATAAGAAAAATAAACTTAAAGATATTTCCCTTATTACGTATTGTAGGTATTTAGTGAGGAATATCTCAGCTTTTTCTTTTATTTAAAAATAAAAGCAAGTGAGAAAGTTGCTTTTATTTTTCCTAATGATCACTTTGAAACTTTGATCAAAACCAACAGAAGGCCATGCGGTGGCTTTCTAGTGGTTGGTGGCCCTACACATAGCAGGGGGGGTTGAAACTAGATAATCACTGTGGTCCTTTTCAACTCAGGCCATTCTATGATTCTGTGATTCTTGGAATAGTTCACAATGGCCGGAAGTGTCTTTCTAATGTTAGCCAGACTTCAGAAGAAAGGTAGGTGGTTACTGGCAAAGCTTAAAGAAGTTTAAGGTTGGATTTTAGCTCACTTTTACTCTGTTGTGTTAGGACTGGGACTGCACGGCCTCTTTTGCAGAAGGTAGGATGATTCTGCTTGTGAAGAAGGTGCAATTCTGTGCATGAATTCACTTTTCTGCTCACTCTAGAGACACGGTCTCTGGAATTTTCTTACTGGTAAAATTTTTCACCTCCCTGGGCAGCTATGAGATTTGGGCTGTTCTGAGAATCTAATGATGGTTATATATTTAAAACAGCTATGTGGGAACCTGAAATGTGATGCATGGCAATTCAATGATGAAATAAAAAACACTTAGAATTTTAATGGAAACATTAAATATAAAATAAGGAAATTGAGGTGTCTGAGCTTTCTGCCTTCCTCAAATTCTGTGGCTCTGCTAGGCATCCTATGCATGATACAATTAAGCCTGTGTGAAAGCTTGTCTAAGGAATAATAGAATAATTACAAGAGAATTTAATTAGTATATTTAATCTCTCCCCCCCTCCACTCCCATTTTAATTTCATTTTATTATTGTTTTTGTGTGCATAGGGCCCAATTTTCTTCTTAGGCTAGGTAGTACCAGTTACTGTAATAACACAGACTACAAAGACTACAGCCAAATTATCTTTGAATTAAGCTACTGTCATACGGGTAGGCTGAGTGCCAGTTTTATATTTGGTCACTAGCCCAATATAACTCCCTCCACTGATAAATTTAACAAAATATAATGATAGTGACAGTTACCAGAACTTGTGGATGAAGCATTTTTATAAGTACATGCACATAATTCATGGTCGTGGAAATATGTAATCTCCAGAAGGACAAAATGTTTAAGACATATGTTAATTCATCAGCAGAACTGGAGCTCTAAATGAGTGCAAGATTTTTCACAAATCTACTGTTCTGATGGCTGCGGTTTCTGAAAACCTTATTGGCTTCTGCTGTATTACAGGGCAATCCAATACTTGAGAAGTATGAATAATTAATAAAATACTTCATTGTTAATGTTAGAATTTTTTTCTTCAAGAATGATTTCCCCATACATTTTTAGGTCTGCGAAGAATTTTAATCTATCAATATACCTTAGCATATATTCAATCTAGTTTTATTTGTATTTTTGCTATAGTAACGCTTACAGGTTTCAAGGCAGTATGCAATAAGACAATGACCTGTATAGACTTAAAACAAAAAAACCCAAACCTGCACTCCAAAGCCTCCCTAAAATTTACAGAGCACGTGTTTTTTATAATATAGATTACATGGAAGTGAGGATCAGCAGGGGTTGGCAGCAGGTTTGTTATTGCTAGAACATAAACAGAAAAACTCTACGGTATAAGTATGCAAGAATTATTTGAATCTTTTTTGTTAAAAAACAAAAACCCAACCTCATAGAAAGCCTTGCTATGACATACTCTCTTCCTATCACTGTAGTATAGTGAGATTTCAGACCAAGAAGGGGAGTGGGGGTGTATTAATATTATTCTATTGGTTTTTTTTGGCAGTTATTCAGCTAGATAGCATCATATTTTGGCTATTGGAAAGGTTTTGACTTTTCTCTGCTTTTTAAAGGTTTTATTATTACAAATATGGTAAGGACTTAAACTTATATGTCTCCACCTGCCCTTTGAAAACAAACAAAAAAGAATGTTTACATCTATTAAATAGCTTTCTCTCCTACATTTCAAATTGTATCATTTCAATGTTGCTTAGTCATTTTAAATTCAATGTCAAGCAAAACAGAAGTCTAGAGATGGCATAAAACCTGTCTGTGAGCTGTCACTGTACAGGAACAAAACTGATTTCTCATGCATGAGCATGAACTTACACAAAACATTATTTCTTACTCTGTGATTGAACTTCATTGAACTTCAGAAAAACAAGCGCATGAAATATAATTTAAAATGATACAAAGATTTAAAGTAGAAAACCCAGATCTTAGTACAAAATAGCGTAGTTCTGAGCAATGGTGAGGCTATAAAAAAATTCGGAATTACTGTCATGAAACAAAAAGGTGAATGTCCAGGATGTCCCCCAAAGATATATATTTTTTTCACTCCAGATGTTCTTTTTCCTTCAGTAAGAAATTTTGTACTTTTCATGGCATGGAATCGAGAACAATTCCCAGTATTAAATGAATGGATTCCTGAAATTTCAAAGCATGCCACCAACAAAGCAGTGGCTTTCAGACACAGAAAGAATAAAATGGCTATTCAGAAACTGCACGCTCCTCAGCTATATTTAATACTAGAAAATAGGATACTACGTTTACATTTATTCCATAGGGCCTCATTTCAGAAAACACTTCCATGAATAGCACTCAGAGGCACTGCTTATATGCATTAAAGGTGCTTACTGGCAGCAGTGCTTCCAAGAGGAATTGCATCTCAGTATTTCAAAAGTTGCAAGAGTTTAATTAAATCAGTTTTAAATTGCTCCAATAAAAGCCATGTAGATGCACCTAAAGCCTGTCTAGCTTAATTAACTACTGATGCAATTTCAGTGTTTTAAATCAGCTTTTACACTAACATTAATATTCAATTATTTATAAGTGAATGTGATATCTGTGTTATTTGTTCGAGTTTCACCAGATTTCATTTAAGACTTCATTTTCTTCTCCTTTAAAACTACTTATTTCTTATAAAATCCAGGACCTACTAAAAGAAATGAGTTCAATGTATGCTCAATTTCATTTAATGTAAGTTGAAACCATAAGGTCTGCAAAAGAAGTTCTCAGAATTTCAGGTCTAACTAGTGTTGAGATGGAAGTAAAAAATATAAGATCCTTATAAATTCTATTATTTGAACAGTAAAATTTGCTCTCTGAATGCTGAATGACTGTGTGAAATACAAAGAGTGAATGAATTCTGCTCTCGTTCTTTCATTAATAGCTTTCAGCTTGTTGTCCTTCAGATTCCCTACAGCAGCAGCATTATAATTTTAATACTATGTAAAATCAGTCCTTCAGAATGCTCTTAGGCAAGTGTAATGACATCTGCACATTACTAGCACTGAAGAGCAAGCAAATCTGTGATGAAGGAGAGCTTGATGTGCTACTACACATCAATGATCCTGGCTTGTTTCCCTGATTTGTTTTGCCATTTACATTTTCAGCATCATGTTCTTAACACTCCTGTTTCCTCCTACCCATACAGACATTGTTCTGCTGTTGTTTCGCATCTCAATGCTATGAATTTAGATTAGTTTATTCCGTCCTGTTCTCAATGAAAAGTTACATTTCTAAACAGTAGACCAACAGACTAACAAACCATAGGAAAAAAATAATGTCTAACATCAGGGTTTTCTGTATCCTCTCTTCTCTCTTGCAGTGAGTGAGAATTGCCCATCTAAAAATTGAACATCTACTCCAGTATGCTTTATTCACTAGACAATTGAAACTGGCAGTCATTGGGTGTCCTCTTTAGCTGCCTTTCTGCAAATCCTGGTGGAGTTATATGGCCAACTTTAAGTTCACCCTTTTATTACATCATATTTATGTGTAAATCTCTGGTAACATCCCAGTAATTGTTCTGTGCTCTTAAAGTGTAGCAATTGTCCTACGATATGCTTTTATAGCCTTGATTTTCTGACAATAATAATAATAAAAAATAATACTTTTCCTTGTTACCTGTATAAGAGATCTCTGGATACCAACTCTAGGGGGGATGAGTGTTTTAATTTTGTGCAATTCATTAAAAATCATTGACATTATATGAAGAAAGTAAAGGCATTCCACGCATGTGCACTAGCAGTGCAAGATACTTAACAAGATTTTTCAAGCAGATTGAACTATGTTGAGAAAAAAGAGACAAATCTCAGTCCTGAATCTTCTGAGTTCAAGACTTTCACAATAAACTCATGTCTGACATTCCTCTTCATACCTTTACGAAACCACTCTTAAAGCACTGCCTGTATTTTTGTCCCTCTAGGCAGTTATGTATTATATTAAATGTTAGAACAAATGTTGTATAAAGCCATTGACATTTTGACAATCTTGGAAGGGCAGAGTTCTTATGAAATTTAATATCTTCACCCAAGAACAGGAAAAATAATCTTACAGGTTTCAGTAAATGGATGGATGTATACACTGTTTTATTTTTCTACAACAGTCTTAACTGTCATTAATCATTTCAGAATTGGTGCATTGCTATTTTTAGGAGCACAAAGAATTTCAGTATTATAACATGATCTGTGCTAGACAGAGGTCAAATAAATGGTCTGCAGTGGAGATTTGCTGCTAGAAATACATTGATATAAAGTCCAAAATAACTTTATAGCACAAGACTACTGGGTGGGTGTACTGTAATTTACTAAATTACAACAGATTTAAGCTGTTGGAACATTTTTATTAATGCTTATATTTGTTTTTACAATCCAGTTACCTCAGAACACAGCAGTTTATTCAAAACATTGGATTTCATTTCTAAAAATATTTTGATATTTTTTATGAACATTTAAAACCCAGAGGCTCTGTGTGCTGAAAACAAAACACGGGCATTTTATGGCTTTCTCACTTTCTGTCACATATATTATAAGACTGCATGTATTGTGCCAGGTCACCAAATGGAGGCAGCTGTGATGAGAAGCTCAGGGACCAAGCACTTCTACATCTGTGGGATCTGGTCTTTGCAGGGCCATGTACAAGATGTGAGGAGCTCAAGAAATGCCCCTCATTTGCATGCAGATATGTACATTTCTGAAGAAATGCCTGTCAGCCAGAGGTGAATTCTCTTGCTCTTGTGATCTTATTTAAGAGCGTCAGGTATATAAAATACTATATATAATAAAGTGAGACCAAACTGATTTTAGCTGTGGCTTAAGGACAAGATTAATTTGATGAAAGTGACACTGGAGCTTACATTTGAGGGTAAGCATGTCTTTGCAATGCAGGGGTTCACTGCAGAAAATCTGGTTTAACCCAAAATTGGACAGTCAGCAAATACAACAGCATGCAGCCTAGATTTCTGGATTGCTAGCAGATATCACTTGGCGTTTGGATCAGCCCAACTGCCTTGCTTTCAGTCTCTTCTTTTAACCTTTTTTTTTTTTCTCCTTCAGTACCAGTCTACTTCTGACATGTTGGCAGAGCAAGCACTAGAATCCCGTAGACTGCAATGGAGCTGGGTTCATACTTAAGCCTATACAAGTGCAACACACTACAAGTTAAGGAAAAGAAGTTATGCTAATGATTTATGCATATTAAGATTGTTATTATCATCCTCTGTACTGTATGGATGGCAGTTATGCAAGTACATACAGCTGCACCCATCTTCTTTATTAAGTAAATCAAAGGCTTTTTTTTTTTTTTAATGCAGTTCTTAGAGAATCTGTGACTTTTGCTAATGTAATGAAAACTACAATAATACCATCAAGCTGGCAAATAAGCTTACACATGAATATACGCAGAACTTTAACATATGAATGACTAAATATTAACTAGTTTCTTAACTAGCTTTTTTTTCCCCCTTTCTTCATAACTTCTGTGTGAAACATAGATAAGGGAAAGGAAAATGCTGTTAAAAACAGATGTACACAGTTGGGCTATGATGCTGCTACATCTCAAGTGGTTTTGGCTTGAGACTGTTCACCAGCTCTGGTACTGGTTCACAAATTTATTTTCTCAAGGATAATATTTTTCTTTTTCAGTCATTGATAAAGCAGTGTTTTTTCACAATGTTGTCCACATTTCTTCTGGAGATCCTTTCAGCTATGTTGTAAAATGGAAACAAGGGGATTAATGTTGAGGACAATCAAAAGCTCTGAGGAGTTGAAATCATAGAATCATAGAATCAGAATCTTTCAAGTTGAAAGGGACTTTTAAAGGTCATCTAGTCCAACTCCCCTGCAATGAACAGGGACATCCACAGCTTGGTCAGCCTGCTCAGACCCTGGTCAGCCTGACCTTAGAAGTCTCCAGAGATGGAGAAATCTTGACATAAACTCAACTGTAGAACTCTTGTTGACTGTCGTGACATTTAATCCTGTTTTCCCAGCCACTAGAGCTACTGAGAAAGAAAGAAATCCCTTGTTCTTGTTTGAAGTGCTGTTCAAACACTCACAGTTTGGAAAACCACTGTATAGAACTGTTTCATGGATGGTACTAAAGTCTTTGTATACATCTACACACTTCAAGATCTTTGGCTGAAAAATACGTATCACAAGGGAAGGCAGAAAGCTGTCCATAGTTCTCCATATTATTAGGAACCTTCAAATGCTATATGTGTGCATTAACATTTAGAAATAGTTTTTTAGACTTAAGTGTATTTAAATATATATTTATTTTCCATTGGATTCCTTTGCTGCTGTCAAACTCAGATATTTTCACTGGAAAATAAGAGTGCATCAGCTAAGCTCACAGACATAGAAAATCATATTCTACTGGGAGATTTAAGATACTTGGAATTTTAGTTTTATAAACAACAGCAAAAAGTCTTGCTATTCCCTTTACTTTCTACCCTTGTGTTTTTCTCAAGGGTATAGTTTATGAATCTACGAATTATTGCCTTCATTGAAAGGTTGTGTGTTATTCAAGATGACTTGTAAACTTGATTCAATCTTCCCTAGTAAGGGAAGCAGGAAATACCAGAGAACACTAGACTCAGTAAACCTATAAAATTTGAGAATGCAGCCCATTATTTCTAGAGACTTTTCACATAACACTTTGGGAAGCAATGACTAATTAGTTTTTGGCTCTAACAATAACAGTTTGAGGGCTTTTTTTTTGTTTTGTTTTGTTTTTATAGCTTTCATATTAGGTAGAGGAGGGAAAGTGACTCTGAATGATGAAATATTGGCAGTGTATACACTTGTTTCTCAGTAGGAGCTCAGCTCTTTGATCCCTGGTACAATTACATTCATTGCCCAAGTTTTATCGCCATGCCGGAGAGTTAACAAGAGCCACTACACTGACAACAGCATCCTGACAGATTTTTGTTAATAGGTAATTGAATAGTTAAAATTAATGTCTTAGATTCTCTAGATTCTTGGTAATAATTAAATGTTCATAACATTTTTCTCGACTACTTCACAGCAGTAAATAGAATATTTGCCTTCATTTAATATATCATATGTTCAAATCACGCTTCCAAACATTAATACTAACTAGTGGAACTTTTTAGTTAAAGTTCTTTTATCCTGCCTGAATACTTGTAGGGCTCCTTTCTGAATTCAGGAAAGGCAAAGCTCAATTGGCAGAAAGTGCCATAGCTTTCTCATGGCTATTTAAATCTGTGCTCGTTTGGGTTCTTACCAGCAGAACAGGCTTCTGATCAAGTACTAATGAAATTTAAAAAAATCTTGCTTATATTTTTGGTTGTCGTTTGCTGTCTTTATGAGCTCATTTGTTAATGATCCTTCAAAATTATATCTGCTTTTTCATCTAATTGTGCGTAGGATATATTATGTGGGCAACTTTCTGAACGGCAGCTGAGGAAGATCCTATTACCAGTGATTAGAACAGGAGACTGGAAATGTGAATCACTGAATTTCATTTGCATTTCCTCCTCTTTGCTAAGTGGCCTTGAAAAACTGTTTCTACCCTTATGTGCTTAAAGTATTTATCTTACCCTGTATCTGTCTTTTCTTTTTAGATTTAGGCTCTGACCTTTTATTTCTGCAATGTATATCCCAGCATAAAAGAATCAGGTTTTAGTGATAGTAGAGACAATAGCAGTAAGGAAACAGTCATTATGCACTTTTTTTTTTTTTTTTAATTCTACTGCACATTCTGGAATATGCTTTAATGATTTTGATTTATATTTGTAGCTTTTAATTGGGTAGTGTATAACATATTCATGAGCTAAAATAGAACTAATTACCTATGAACCTGAAGTCTTCCTATCTGCCAAATATGTGAGACATCACGTAATATACAGAATAAGGCACTAGAATTTGTGCCACAAACTATAACTTCTGTCGTAAGTAGAAATGCAAACCAGTACCTTTGTGACACTAGATTTTCATATTATCCTAAACCAACCACCCTGTCTTGTTTCCAGGATCAGCAGGTCTCACTGGGATAACCTCTGCAGATGGTTTTCATTTTCAGAGTTAACTGTCACTCCGAATCATCACAGCATGACAATCATAGCTGTGCAGACATATGTATATATATATATATATCAATACCATTTGTATTAAAAAGCTATCCAAGATATATCAAAACTGAATAGTATTCCACGTGTTCTATTTGATCAACTCATACTTGATCAATTGACAAATTCAAAGCAGGTGTATTAACATGGTAAGCTGCTTTCTCCCAGATTAAAAAGACAGATTTCTTACTGGCAGGCTTCCATGTGGTTGCTTGTTTCTGACAAAGGAAGTACAAATATAGATAAGAAAGGCCTTATAGAGGATTTTCTCTATATGTCCTAGCCATGTTGGTGACCTTCATTTTGGTAACTTAGGAGGATTTCTTCATGCTACTGGTTGTACCCCAGGTCTCAAATGGAACAAGGTGTGGAATAAGGAAAGACAGTGATTTACTAGAAGCTTAAACAGTGAAAGAGAGCAGGTACAGTACTTTTCTCCATAGTAATGAGGGAAATGTGTTAAGAAAATCTTGAGGCATTGCTTTCCATCCTTTTCAGAGAAGCAATGGAGTTATGTACAGCATCTAATGCATGGCTGACTCATAAAGTCTCTCAAAATAGTCTTTGTTGTGTGTGCTAAGAGATAAAGTACTATGCACCCTTTTGAAACACTTAACTAAGTAACCAATTAGGACTGAAGTAGTGAACTATATGTAGTAGTGTAGAACCCATCTCAGGCTAATTAGCTCAGTGACTAATCAAACATTTTTTGGATAGGTTAAAAACTGGTTTCCAATCAGACATCAAAATTAATGATGTTAGTGCTGTATTATGTGGTGATTACAGCAGATACTACCAAGAAAAGTGATTAAATAACGATGGTTCTTTAAAGGATTCCTCTATCTGGATTCATCTTTGTATTTTCCCTTTAGAACTATACTTGAAAATTAAGTATTTTATTGAACTTCTTTGTTTGCAAGAGTGAAATATCCCCAATCCTGAGAGTAGGTCTGTCCTGTGAATCACAGCCTACATGGTTGATTGCAGTCTACAGATGCCTTCAAAAAGAATATTCCTGTTTGCTTTATAAACCTGTTGAAATGCAGTATATTATTATGAAACCTGCCAAGTATCTATAGCAGTTTACATAGGAAATGAGGAGGGTTGGTTTGCAGTATTTATTTTTCTGCAAGGCAAGAGGTAAAGCTGATGTGATGGAAATGACTGACTCTCATCTTGAAACCTTAGAGCAGTTTGTGCTAATTCACTGATGTATGTACTTAAACACATTAATAAGGCTAAAACAGACAGAGGCATCTAATGACGCATGCTGGGCTGGGGATAATGGAACGGCAGAGGGGCTTACTGAGGACCTGTTCTACTGGGAGCAGAGCCTTTATATCCTAATTAAAGCCCTGTAAACCTCCATTTAGTACTGGAAATCCAGTATCAGGTTTACTGAGCTGATTTTAATTAAAGCTGATGCTGGCCCCAACTTTAACATGGATTTCTGACCAAAATAATCTTTTCTAAATAAAGTGTGTGTATGCATATACATGTATACATTCATCTGTTGGTGTGTACTTACGCGTGTGTTTGCATTCTCTTGTATTTAAATCTTCTGTAATTAAGAACAGATCATCCCCGTGTTTAAACTAGTAATTGTCTGTTGGTGAAGGGAATACTGACAAGTTATTTTTACTTCTACGTTATCACCTGTCATGTTAAATCTAGTACCAGGTGAGGACTCTCTGACCCCTATACTGGGGGAGGTGGGAGGGAAGTTTGTGCTTTCTTGATCTATAGATAACCATCCCTGTGTAACCATTTCAGGGCCAGAGGTAACACTGTAGAAGAATAAAGAACTAGGACTTATTTATAAGACTGTAATATCCCAGGAAAAGAAACAGAGAATTGTTTCAGCTTAATGTTAGAAATCTGGTGTATCAACACAGATTTAAAAATAGAATGCACTATAAAATTATAAGAAGGACAGCATTCTTGTATTTTCTGCTCAGGTGGAAAGGGATATGCTTAATTAGACAACATACGACATGTTTTTTATGTATTTATAATGTGTGTGTGTGTGTGTGTGTGTGTGTGAGACACCCTTATGAAACTGGGAGGTGAAGAAGTGAGAGAGAACAAGAAGTAGAATAGTGGAATGCTAAAACAAAAGTGTCAAGCAATTATTTGACTGTCCACATACCCTTCATTTTCCTCCTTTTGTCTGAGGCATATCTGTTTAACTTTCATTACTGCTACTTTTATTTTTTCCTACTGAATCAAGCTTGCTTGGTAATACTTGATAGATGCTCTAGCTGTATAGATTGCTTTGTAAACATGTCTTATTCTTTCTTTGTATATTAAAGCTCTAACTTTATTTACCATCTGCCTTCTGGCCCTGCACTGAATACAGAATTATGTGTGACCTGTAGGATTTTTAAATCACGTGTATCCATTTTATCTAAGTGTTTCATAGATGAATTTGTTTTCAGAATGTCTTTAAAAGATGAGCTGGTGTTATTTTTATGTTACAGCTAGAAAAATCAATCTCAGGGCCCTGCCATGCTGAGTTATTTCAGCAAGTTCTGGTTGAACTAGGCAGGCTCCCAGAAGCTGTGCAGTAAGATGTTCTGCACCATGCTTCCCAAATTAGCCTGAGTGAAGCACTGTGGTTGTGCTATATTAAGACAGGGTATCTCTGAATTGCACAGAGTTGTACTGTTTAGACACAGCCTTACGGGCTAAAATAGCAATATAACTACTCAACGTTAAAATTGATTCTTCTCAGAGTACTTAATAATATCATAGCTGTCTGCATCAGATATGATCCTTTACACCACACCAGTCCTTCAAGTTGTTCTCCTAGGAAACAGAGAAAACACCAGAGCCATCTAAGATAAATTTGACTTAAGAGCCATATCCCCTAAGGGTCCTGTGCAACTGAAGATGGTTACTGCACCAGCTCAGGGCTCCTGCAGCAGGATGCAGGGTACAGGAGCTCACGTGTCACAGGGAGAGACAGGACTCCCAGAACGGGTTCCTTGCAGAGCAGGAAGCCCTGTGAAGAGCTGCTCCTGGCTCTATGGAGAGAAATCCTCAGGACAGAAGTATGTGCAAAGTCCTGTTTGTCTCTGCTGCATAAACACCTCAGGGATCTGAGAGTCTGCCTGCATTCACTGGGCATTCAGAGCATGATGGTAGGTGCTCAGGCTCTGCCTTGAACAGAACTGGCTAAAGGCTGGTGTTCTTTCAAAGCACGGCCACTGGAGAAGAGTGACAGTGCGCCTTTTCATGGAGTAGCAGCCAGGGAAAGGCAAGCTCCTTTCCTGCAAGCAGTGTGGATAATAAACCAAACAGAAACCAGGACAATTAACAGCTCAAAGGCAGTGCTGCTGGCTGCTCCCTTCTTGCTGTGTGTTAATGACTGTGCAAACAGCTAGCTTACACCACCTAGCATTTCTTCTAAGGGAGGAGAGGACAAACTCTCTCTCTATGCTGGGACAGAGGAGAGATGCTGGTGGTACCATCCTCTGAGGGGCAGCTGGCAACAGACAGCAGAGCTGGCGAGCATCAGTTGCCTCACTAGAGGCTATTTCATGCTGTGTTAGTGTTTTGTTCCACTTGGTGTTGTGGTTTCACACTGGTGAAAAGGGAACTGGCAGCCAATTTGGTTGCCTGATCCTTGTAGGGAGGACCATTCTCCCAGTCTACTGCAGTCAGTAGTAGTGACTGTGTGCAGTGTGAAACAGCACACAGGTGGCTCTCTGAGCCTGGGGAACAGAAGGAGCCAAGCATGCAATCTGAATACGCTGTTAAGCATTCACAGGAAGGAAGGGTGTCTCATGTGAAGGCTGAGGGATTTTAGCCTGTAGATGTCTTCTTCCAGCAGTCTCCAGGAGTAACTGGTCAGTCAGTTGTGTAGAAAAAAAGGAGCAGTAGCAAAATACTGTGTTTAAAAAGAAAATAAATTGTGTTCACATGATTGTCTCTCAGTTCCAGACCAAATCTATTTCGCAGTTACTTTTCACTAAGTGACTGGTCCATGAGTACACAGAAACTGTGTGCCAGTAAAGGAAATATTTCAGGTCTCAAGAACTTCTTTTATCAAAAGGAAGACTCTTCTTTACTTGCATTTATTTTTCCTCATTCACACCAAACTTGCTAACCCGGTCAAACAAACCAACCAACCAACCCAACAAGGTAGTAGTCTATTTATGTTATGTCCTATTTGCGACTTAACCATGGGATGTAACCAAGACTGATCCTTTTCAGGAGTTTCACTGTTGTTTGTGACTCCTGAGTGACAGCATACTTCTACATATCTTGAGTGGTAGCTAAATGCCCCTTATGGCCCTACGCTTTATGGCCACGCTATCTTCTCAGTATTTATTTTAAAACTGCTGCTTTCTCATCATCTCTTCCTATCACGTCCTTTCTACATGCCATTCTACAGCGTCCTCCAGTCTTTAAGAGCACTCTCTGGATTGTGTTCCACTCACAATCCTCACTCTTATTTCGAATAGTCAGATTTCTAAATTACAGTATGAGAATTTTTCCATCACTAGATTGGCGTAATCATGGGCAATTTTTGTTTGGTATATCAGAACTGGTGAATAGGGATGGTAGAGATGTTAGTGCTGTAACAAAATGGTTTGGAAGCCCCATATGGCATCGTGTGGTAGGCAGGAGCTACTACCCTGGGAGAAGGTAAGATTTTGCTAATAAAATAATTGATAGTACTTTGCCTGTTGGATAAACAGTCTCCAAGCTGAGCATACATAATGTTGAATTTGGAAAAGAAAAATAGCCTGGCACAATGCCCTTGCTTAAGACTACCTACACCCCAACAGGGTTAAACCCCCCAAGGACATTAATTTACTGGTTCTACCAGTTGACAGCCAGTAGCCAGCAGACATTCCCATGGTCTGGTTCACATTTCTGGAAGAAGTTTCTGGCATTGCCAAATAGTAAGCTCAGTCTCAGATGGCCTGCCTTTTTTCAGAGCACAGAAAGAATGAAAAATATAGGTTGGAAGGGACCTCTAGAGGTCATCTGATCCATTACCCTGCTTAAGGTGGGTCTACCTTAGTTATATGATCAACAAAAAATTTTCTTATTAATCCCCAGAAAGTCTTTTTTCTTGCACAATATTCAAACAGTACTTTTCAGACCTGTAATTCAACAATTTTTTTATTAGGTGGGAACAGTAAAAGACCTCTCTCTGGTTGAGTGATATCTTTTCTGGCAAGCTTCAATAGCTATTTCTAAGACTGTGGAAGTGTAGATTCTAAGATGCTGGAAGTGTTAGTCACAAGAACATTGCACAAACAAAACCATTTGTCCCTCCACCCAGACTTCTACACCAAAACAGCTGCTTATCTGTTTTAGCTGCAACTTTGCTTCCCTATACTTTGAAAATGCAGGAGGCAAACAGCTGTGTAGGAGAATGAGTAAGTTCTACAACTATGAGGAGACAAATACAGGTTAGTGAACTGATATGGTAACCTGACCTGCAACTTCTTTCTGGGCTCTGTCCCTGTTCTGAAATGTGGAAAACAATGATTTAGTTAGAGATGATCTCATGCTCTGTGAAAACTATTGGGAGCTGAATGGGCTGAAGACCCTCTTTGTTGATCATTTCTGAAATGTCTTAGAAAATAAATCTGGCATTGTTTCTCAAAAAACACCAAGAGCAGTAGGGAGGTTCTCTGCTGTGTCAGGGATGGTGTAGCCTCAGCTCTGAGCCAAGAACTGCCTTCCCACAGCTCTGCTTCCTCAGTGTAACTGCTTTGGGAGGTGTGGTGTGCTGAAGTTGAAGAGGTCAAGTGGCCTATGCAGAAGTTTTGTCCACTTTTTGCTTTTCCTAGTGTTGCCAATGACAATCCCGAAGTGAGTCTGGCTGGGCACCAGGAATGACACCTTGGCACATTCAGTAAAGGAGAGGTTTGTTTTGATTTAGCACAATCTGCATTATGCCTGTAAAAATGGTTCTGAAATTTACGGTTCAGAATGCATTTTCCACATTACACCAGTGCATACAGACTCTTTTACAAGAGTCTGCAGAACATATGGGTAATATGCAGCTCATACTCAGAAACTTATTTTTGACACTTGTTTTAAAAACAGAAGAAAATGCAACAGTCTGGACTCAATTACAAATGGATACTTCTTGGGTAACTTTATGAACTACAGTGGAGTAACTGGCCGTATATTGCGAGAGAAACCAGAGTTTGGACCAATAGCTCTTTGTTTATATTTATTTGAAAAGCCTGAAGTAATATTATTTATTTGATTTGGGATGCTCACCTAACTGCTGTTTCCAGGATCAGAGCTTGCTTACTTTTTTATAGTAATATTCTTGATAATCAGATTATTCATGCAGTTTATATTAAATCGTAATGTTTTCCTCGTGGCAGATTTTATATGTTGTAGTAGGTTATGCCATAGCTTATATAGCAGGGCTCCAGTAGATGGCAGAGGAGATAGGCTTTGAAGAGGTCAAGATTTCAGGTAATCAGTTAAATTAGTGTAAGAAAATAAGTTCTATTTGAACTTCAGAAAACCTGCCAGTTTCACTTCACTAGTTTTCACTGAAGTGAAACCAGTGTGTATAGTTTATGGGGGCTCACATGCCCGTCATGGTTCTTGGACCTTGATTTGTAAAAATGAAGCATGCTCTAATAGAAGCTGCTCATTTGGGATCTGAAAAGATTGCAAACGTCTTTTTTTTTTTTTTTTCCTTCTTATTTTTTTCTTCTTTTTTTTCCCCTTGTAAATTTAGTCATTGATTTTAGCATTAATGCCTGAGGGGAAAGCAACCTATAGGGACAGTCCTGTTCTGTAACTCTGAAATACATCATAAAATAGGCATAAACATCAAGGGTTCTGATGTTTGTAGGTAGGAGCCAAAGCCAGTCTCTGTTACCATTTACATCACTGTAAACCCAAAATAATAAAACTGACACAGTCTATACACATGATCAAGAGCCTCAGTTTGGATGGAAATCACCTGTGTAATCCACTCTAAAAAGCAGATGTAGAAATCTCTAGATAAGTAAGAAAATGGTACATAAAACAGTAAGCCATATGCAGCCCAGGGTAAATACAGAGAATGCTGAAGCAGCTGGATTTTTGCTCTTCCAAAGAGGTTTTGCAATATACTACATGTTGACCTGAATGAGAACTACAACTCTCTCAGCTGTGTAAAGAACAGCAGAGGTGTAGGTGTGAACACACAGGTTGTGAACTGAGGGTTAAATTCACTGAAGCTTAGTCTGAGGAGGCTTGAAAGAGGGAAATGCATAGAAGGAAGAACGCTGTAATACTGCATCAATTACTTTCACTATATTTTCTAGAAGGGACACGAACATTTGTTGGAGATGCGGTTGAATTTACAGCTTCTGTGCACCTTCCAAAGTACCTCCCCTTTTTTGTTGAGCTTTCTCCCCACTACATACAAGTAGTTCTGGATCTCCTGTGATCCTTTTGCAATGCAACAGCAATGTTTCACTGGTGGAAATTTCTTTATGCCTTAAGTTCACAACAAAGTTGGTATGTTTATCCTTGACAAAGTCTGTGCTACTGTAAGAAGAGACACCTGAGCAACTCCACCCTTCTGATTCTTGTTGGGGACCACAAAAAAGCTATAGTAAAATAAGAAGCTCCACTGAAGAGAATGGAATAAGACTCACTCTGGGGAAGGAAGTGACTTTAATATGATTGTTTCCTAAGTTCTTCTTTTGCTCCTGGATTGTACACAGAATCACTTGAGTATTTCTGGTTGTAGGGGATTTTAGTAACATATGAATGATGGAATGCTTACTGTGTTGCTGAGCAAATTTGTTGAAGAGAAATGTGTACCTGCAGCAAAATTAATATGGCATTTTTTTTTCTAAAGACAATAATCGTGTCAGAACCGGCAGACAACATACTTAATACTAATCAGCTTCCACTAATCACGGAAGGTAAAATTAGTTATTAGTGTTGAGTCACAACTTTCTTTAAGTAGCAGTCTAAATCGAATTACCGTAAGTTGCTTTACTATCCACTTAATACTTCATTGTTATCCACACAGATTTTGGTCAACCAGAGGCTACTTATAATTGGGTTTTTGACGTGTTATTTTTTTTCTTAGTTCACTTATTTGTATGATTGATGTGATTAGCTATCAATTCAGATGCTGATTTTGTTGCTGAAAAGTTCATGACTCTCATTAGAAAGTGAAGTCTTGTATCTTGATTAATTGTGATATATTTTGAAGCTAGTTTCTACTTTGAGTAAACTGACATGACATCACAACCTTTCAAATTCAGAAATACTTATATCTGCATTTGAAGAAGAGATCAAAGAGGAAAGAGAAAAAATAATTTATTCTTAAATGTAGATTTTATTAAAATATAAAGTAATTTAAGTTTACATACATTATTATTAAAAAAAAAACAAAAAAACAACAGTCAAGGTACCTCAGCATAAGTACACATAGGCTTCTACCAAGGTCCTGTTGTTGTAAGTAACATTATGGAGGTAGTATTATGACAGTAGAATCTCTAAAAGAGTAAAACTGAAATTGGTGGGGACAAAATAAGACCAATGCTGAATGTTTCCAAAATTTTTGTTCTAAAAATACACGTGCTGTCTTATGAGTTGTTTCATGCGGTGAGGTCATGTGCTGGAACTTGAACTCATTGATTGACGTCTTTCACACTTTAATTGAGAGCACATGAAGTTCTAGCAAGCAGCTTGCTGATGGAGCTGCAGATCTCTACCTCTCAAACTACCTGCAGGACAGGCTGCTCACTCTGGCCATGGCATGAGGCCTACCAAAGCGCATGAAAAGCTTGGGCTTAGGCTGTGGGATGTGCTATCCTTGCCAGCCCCTGGCAGTCTGCTGCAGTTATGAAGACAGCTTTGCTATCTTTGGTGCTGCAGCATGTGCATTGGCTTCCAAGTGGAATCCAAAGACTGTAACCCCAACAAGCGGAATCTGAATAGATGTGTCCGCTGCCAGGTCTAAGTTGGGGCTGGAGTGCAGCCCCAGGTCCCTCAGCTGTGGTGGTTCTGCAGCCAAGTCAAGATACCTGATGCAACAGTGCCAGGAATTTGCACAGCTCACTGACGCAGTGACAGAGACCAATTCCAACACTGAAAATGGGAGGACAGGGGGCATGACCACAATAGTGATGTTTTCAGTCTAATCCCATCTTTTGTCCTGTCCATCTCCCTTTAATCAATTTGCATGGATTCGTAGTCCTGGCAGCAGAGTATAATTTATCCCTCAGTGATGTTATGCTGTAAAGTAAATAAATCAAAGTAATTTTCAGGCTTTAAGCATAACTGCAATAAGTATTTGCCATATAAAATCTAGAAAGAAATACAGATTTTTTTTTAAATAACCTGTTTTCTCTCTTTGAGATGGCAATTTGTATAGAAGATCCAAAGCAAGTCTAAAAACATTCCCAAATATTTAATTGATATATTTTTTTCCCCCAAATAGCAAGTTTCGCTTTACACTTGCAAACTATTGGCATATCTTTTGTACATGTTTGTATTGCATGTGAATTGTGAAAGCAGGTACTCAGCATCAGTTTAGAAAAACCCCAGACTTTCTGTTCTCTATTTTTTATGCAGTTGTACACTGCAGAAATAAGACATGAAGCTCAGATCATTATAAATCATAACAGGGTTGACCCACAGAGGATTCCACTCAGATCAAGGAAAATAATTATCCATGTGAAATTTTTTTAATCAAATCATTTTTAAGTTAGTAAAGACTGCACTTAAGCACAAACTAAGGCTCTTAAGCCTTAGAGAAATTATTTGGTTTAAAGTGAGATTGTTTTGGTTTCACTGATGGCTTCTTTTTTTTTTCTCTACCACCACTGGTGTTTCTTGAAGGCCTTATTGTCCTTGCCAGATGCTTACTGCTTTCCACCTACAGCTCATTATTCCCAAAACTTTGCCAGAATAAGGGCTTGTGCAACTTCTCCGCTGGAGACAAAATCATCTGACACATCCTGACCTGACTGGTATTTTCTTTCAGTGGAAAAAAAAAAAAGGAAATCTAAAATATCTTCTGCTGGGAGAGTTTTGCAGGCAGGGGACTCCAGCTGCTGGACTGCAGTGGGAGCACTGGCATATTGAAACAGCAGGGCTAGATCTGGAGCAGGCCTATGTGTTTAAATTACACAAAACAGGCTGCTTTAAAACTGAAATAAACTTGTCTGTGCTTGGCCTGCCATGATAAACTACTTACAAAATCAGTTAATGAAAGAAAAGAACCCTGAACTGGTAAATGCAGATCTAAGGCCTGCACTGGTGTATTCTGGTGTATTCTGGTGGCCAGCTCACATGTGCAGTGCACCACAGAAGATGGCAGATCTCTGTGAGAACAAAGGGCTGATCACATGATATCTTGCTCATTTTGGTCTCTTTAAGTTCTGATTTCTCCAAAGAAGTTTTATTTTCTTTCTATTTTTAGTGATAATCACAGATTCACACAGTCTTGAGGTAGGGAGACACCTCTGGGATTCTAGTTCAACCTGAATGTTCAAAACAAGGTCAGCTACAGCAGGCTTTGAATATCTCCACAGAAATTGACTGTAATAGTCTGTAAATATGAGTATCACCCTTAAATTATCTTGAGATGAATTGGCAGAATTTTCTTTTCGATGCAGCTAAGTATTATATTAAAAGTATAGCGATATGTGAATTTTCATCTACGAGATGTGAAAGACTTTGGTCTTCCTGAGTGTATTTAACAGTTGCAAATTAAGGAAGAAACTCAGTGTAAATATGTGCGCATACATAGGTATGTGTTCATACACGTAGACATATCCAAACAGACGGTCCCTGGATAAAGAAGCCTGAAATGGGGAACTTTTATTTGGTGTGTCCAGCGAACCTAGATAGTGCTCCGTACTGGATGGACCATGACAAGAAAATCTGTATGCAGCACAAATCTTTTCATGAGCAAATGAAGTTAGGTGGGTGGCAATGTGTAATCTGTGCTCTCAGCTGAGCCAGCATGTGCCTGAACTCTACTGGCAGATAGCAGGCGGTCCTTTTCAATCAGCTGCCAGGTCATTAAGCAGGTGAACATGGTTGTACCTACACTCTGTTTAGAGGACAAGGGCTTGGTATTTCAAAGTAGGCTCTGTGCTATTTGTCTTGTTGCTTTAAAAAGAAAAGGAAAAAAAAAAGCAAAAAAAAACCCCAACAAAAAACGTTATTTCATTTAGCATTACCTGGTGGTGAAAGTCAGCACTGCACAGCAGGAAATCGTGCTTGTTTTGCCAGCCCTCACGCTTCATTCCTGGAAAACTATGAGAGTATCTTACATTGCTCAGCTCTGACCTCATGGGCATGAGAGACAGCATGGCTATACTGCCGGCCCAGAAGAAAAGTTGTCTGTCAGTCCTCAGAATGCAGTAAGCTCAGAAGCCAGTAGCTGAAGAATTAGTTATTGTTTAAGTATCTTTAGAAGAGTCCTATATTTGCCTTCCCTTTTGTGTGTGTGTGTGTGTTTTTTTTAGATGATGGTTGTCATGTTCATGTCAGTATTTTGTCAATCTTGCATTTGAACCTTGTGGGATAAAATTACATATACGTACATATATATATATATGCACATACACTTATATAAAACATAAGTTTCTTGTTCCATTTTTTGTTCCATTTTTAATGTATTTATTTATACATATATATGTGTATGTGAAAAATTATTGATTAATGTTCTTACTGCTGAATTCATATATGTAGAGAAAAACAGCAGTAACATCTGTAATAGGCTTATATGAGAAGCTGCATACTGCATGATGGGTAAAATTCCATATCCCTAGGCCAAAAGACAAGACAGATGATGTTATTTCGCTTGGAGTTTATTTGTGACGGGACTTTCTGTGGAAATTACCGTTGTCTCCACTGTGGATTCAGTAATGCAGTGCAAATTTGTGGATAGCAGTAATAGAGAGGAGCTTTGTTTACTTACGTATTTCTTATATTTGATTATTTTGAGATGTGTGTAG
The DNA here is from genome assembly GCF_016699485.2 of Gallus gallus. NCBI lineage: Eukaryota > Metazoa > Chordata > Aves > Galliformes > Phasianidae > Gallus > Gallus gallus. The sequence goes on from NC_052533.1 coordinate 29,137,654, forward strand.
TACATCGTTCATCTTTAAAGACTCACTAATACAACTACAAGCAGAATGAAAAGAAATGGTTTATCTGCCATAATCTGCCCTCATATATCCTCAGAATATTAGAAAGCACACTATAACTTTACTACCAAAAAATCAGTAGTTCAGTACTACTGTCCTATAGTAATCCAACAAATTACTGTGTTATATTACAGAATATCGAGTTTTTGGTTTTCTGTAGTCTTTAATGTTTTCTCCGCAATTATTTTGCAGCAGGTATGAGTAGCCGTGTGACCAGGCAACTATTTTCTTGGCTAAAATGTAAATACGGGATTCATTGTCCCAGCGGAGCCCTAAGCATAAGACTTTAATAGCATCACAGCTAATTATTAGTATATTATTATTGGGACATATTTCTTTTTAACTGTCTGGAGATGCTACTAAATGGATGGGAATGGCTTGCTTAGCAAAACTTACGTGTTAACAGTTTACTGTGTCTTAAGGCACAGCTTGTCTGAAAGAGGACATTGCAGGCATTTGATTCAAACTGCGTTGCATTTATTATATTTGTGAGGTTTTTAATCTCTTGCAGGTTTACAAACATTTACAAGTAGGTTGAAAAGTGTTAAAAATATTTTAATTTCAGAAACAGTGTATTTCTTTTTTTTCCCCCAGTGTAGAATATGAGGTCATTTTTACTACAATAAAGCCAAGACCTCTATTTGTTTATAGCTCTTCATGACCATTTGTACAGTGCCTCTTCCCAAGAAGTTTGCACTTTTTTTCCCCCATTCTATGCTGATTTACTCCATGCTGTTTCATATAGAAGTGGTACACAGATATTCTGTCTTAGCAGTCCTGGTGCCTTTTTGCAGCAGAGGGAGACTCATCTTTCCATATATACGTCTGGATTGAGAGTGTTTGTGTGATTGTGCTCTGTGCATTAGGCCAGCACTTCCATGATGTTCTGAATTTTGCATTAATTTCAGATTTTAGATTTTATGCTTATGTGCTATAGGGTTTCCTTGGCTACATCAGCTTTTGTATGGAGACCTGTCTAGAAGCCAACCTGAGAACAGTGAGGAAATATGTTAAGTTGGAGTGGAGAGTTTCTGATAATTCATCTGTTTTTGTGAGGTGCTGCAAAAAGTCTCTGGGAAGGATGGAGGCTCAGAATATCTGCCTTAGGCTATGACATGTCTGAGTGTTTGCTTTAGTGGTCATTTTCAGATACTGAAGTAGACACACAAAAATAGGGTTTATGAGGAAGATAAGAATTCTGTTTTTTTTTTTTTTTAACTAAATACAAGAACAATAAACTCCATCTCTTTTTCCAATAAGGTTCTTTTAACAGACATAAGATGGCTTTGGCTGAAGACCTTTGAATATAATTCATTTATGTGAGTGATAGTACACTCATCTGAGACAGAATGCTGTTCTGATGAGTATGCTCTTGAAAATGGTGTTGGAAAGCGTCCTTCTATAATGTTGCAGAGATGTTCCTTACTATGATATTGTGATACACACTATGGAGAACTGTGTCCTGTCTCCAGGACTATCTGTGAACAGACATCTAGGATGAACATGTATTTCTCTTCAGTAATCTCACCATGTGTAGCTGTTGGGAAATTACTTAGGCATTCATAACATCCTTTTTCAAGGAGTTCCATGGGTCTGATATCTAGTGTGGGAAAAATTGCATTGTTTTATTTCATTTAAAGTAATTTTCTATGAGTTTCTTTTGAAGGTGTATTACTCTTTTACTTAAATACAATGAACAATTAGTCCCCGTATGCTGTCTCTATGCTACTCTCTGTTGTGCAGAACTTTGTCACATCCATCCTAAATCACCTTTTTTACCCAACCTGAGGAGTTCTCACTTAGTAGTTCTTCATTCAGATGTCATTTCTCATCCTTGTTGCCCTTCTCTGAATTGTTCCTATTTCTCCTATATCCTTTCTAAAATGAGGGAACCCAAAATGTACATGGTGTCAGGGTATGCTGTAGATTTATTTGGTGCAGTGACATTGCCAGTTTTGTTCCCTCTTCTTTTCCTATTATTTTTTTAGTTATTTGATATTCTTTTTTTGATTTCTCCTGAGCACTCAGCAGAAATTATCTGGTGGAACTATTTGCAAATCTAAGATTTCATCCCTGTGTGGTTGTGGTTTTAAAATGTGTTTTTCTGTGTGAAGATTTGCAAAGATTTCATTTCACTTTGCTGCCATGGCCTTACCTTCTCTGTATGCTGTTACATCCTGAACGCTAACTGGGCCTACCAAGGCTACTGATACTTATTGTGAACCTCGTGTGTCTGAAGTTATTATTACTGGTCATTTTGTGAGCTGTTCTTTAGGCTTACAGAGTGGGGTTGGGATTTATTGCATTTCTGTATTTAACGGACTGTAACTTGCAATCCTGTAAGTAATTTTGTTTTGGGCTCAACTTGAGCATTTTGAAGGGTGCCATCTTGTTCTCAAGCTTTCCTAACTAGGTGAGATTTTTTAGTATTATGTCTGGTGTTTTCCACATGAATTCTATGCAGCCTCCAAAGAAGTACTTCTATTTAGTTCTCATCCCTTAACTCAAATACAATGTTGAAAATAAGAGAAAAAACAGAAATCTGTCTTGCTGCTTTCTGCAGTAGTGTTGCTGCATTGGGTCAGGACTTGACAGTTCAGGTCAGGCAATTACTGTTTGTAGTGATATCTTCTTTTGCAGGGTCCTGGTGTATAGGAACTTATGCTTCCGTGTTTGCAAAAGCCACAGCTTTTTATATTTAAGAGTTTATAACACCCTTGTATGGTATTCATCAACAAGGGATCCTGCAGTGGAGCAGCTGATATGGAGTGTAAGCTCCAGCGGGATGCTTTATGGGAAGTAAAATCTTAGATTAACCCAAAGAAAGATGGCTTTTTTTTGCATCAGCAGATGAAACAGTGGAATGCCAGCTCCTACCTTACACATGTTGCTATTCTATTTGCTACACAAGGCTGAGAAAATAGACAATGCTTACAAGAATGCTAGAAATAGAATATTTGATTCATAGTATTGCTAGGAATAGAGGAAGGCATGAAATTCAATAGTTTACAACTAGTAAAGCACTGATTTATTTTAATTCACCAAACAATTAAATTGCTTATTTCTATAAAAGATAAAAACAGAAACTAACCAGAACAAAAGATATCTTTATCTACTCTGTCAATTATAAACATTCCATAGACAGGAAAATGGATGTGCCAAATAGCAAGCAGTCCAAGAATCCACTGCTTCATTTTAGGGGTTCTTGTGTGTGGTTTGGGAATGGTAATCTTTTGTGGAGTTAGGGACTGCATTTTAACAGTGTGAAAAAAGTTCAGTTCTGCAGTTTGACGCTCTTCAGCTCTCTGCCTCTTTCTTGTCTTCAAAAATCCACTCTGATACTGAACACTTGACCCTGAAAATTGGTTACTGGATGTGGGCGACTTCTTGTCTTCTACCTCACATTGCTTATATACCTAGAGTTCTAACTATCCAGCACGAAGCCAACCTTTAATTGGACGCTGCAGGGCTTTCACCTGAGTGAGTATCACAGTTCCCAGTAGGATGAGACTACTTGCAGTTATTTTGGCCGCTTGATAATTGAGGGCCAGACTGGCCTTTGTAAGGAGCCTGGCACTCATTGCTGGTAATGCTGTTACACAGGCAAAGGAACCACTGATCCACAAGTGTTTAAGGGACATGACACCTTCATATGTTTTCTCCATTAAAGGAAAATCAGACTCTTATTGCACTGTTATTAGAGCTAAGAAAATACAAAATGAAGTGGCTTAATGCTTGTAAACCAATATGGTTTCAATTACAAAACCAGTGTAGAGGCATTTTATACCAAATTAAAAAAAAAAAAAAAAAAGGAAATAAAAATCTGTTAAGTCAGAAGACTAAAATACACCCGTTAGGTTAATTTTAGATTGCATAAATAACTGATTACATCAGGGATTTTAAGTTTGAAATCATTAGTTCAGCACTAAGTCCATGCCTAATAATAATAAAAATTTTTCCAAGACGCTCCAAGATGCTGATGTTTCTCTATGGCTTGAGGCAATACTGCAGAAAATTATGAATGTCTTTTTAAGAAAATAATGAAAATGAGTTGTTTCATACAACAAAGGAGCATTGTGGCTGATGTGTGTGTTCGTATAGTAAGGAAGCAATTATACCTGATACAAGCAGCTGTCCCTACCCAGATGTAAGCTTTCACTATCAAATCCTCTGTGGGAATTTGGCATATCACAGCACTGTTAAATCAGGTGCATGTATGCTTTCTAGTTAGTTGTAATAATAAGTTACGAAGACACAGTGCTGAATTTAGTACAGTGGTCTGTGAAAGTGGTCTTCAGTGGTTAGATAAGCTTTGAAAACAATCATAGACAATGAACCTTTATGTATAAAATGAATTTATGGAGGCAGAATTTTATTGAAGCAATAATTCTGCTAACAATCACACTGTTAACCTTTATCTCTAGGTGGGAAAATAAACAAAAAAAAAAAAAACATTTCTACTGAAGTCATATTTCATTGCTAAGCATTATGTGGATTTTAATTTGTAACCTTTCAAAGGAAGTAAATAAGTTTTTTTTATCCCTGTTCAGTGATTTTTCCCCCTCTCCTAATCAATCCATTTTTCCCTGTGAGATCAATTTTAGGCTATTTTTGGAGCTTATCACTCCTAAGTGGCAGTAGGCAATTTTCTATGGATTAGACAGATACTAAATCAAGTCTTTAGTATTCAAGTGAGATTGCAGGTGAGGACAGGGGACAAACTGTGAAGAGTTTACGTCTTCCCTTTGTGAACGCTATGGTAACTGAAGTTCAATTCTTCACCTTCTTTAGTCTATATTACTTCTAACCTGGAATAGAAATCTGTGTACTGAAGTTTCTCTTCTGCAGGTTCTTTCTCCATAGCAATGAAGTTGAAAGACAACAAAGAATGTGAAGTGTCATTCAATAAATTTAAATGTAGTTGGAACTAAGAAGCATCGTTGGTTTCATAGTTTTGCCTTTGTTATTTTTTCACATTCTAATGTCATTTTTTCCCACATTTTTGTGCTCTGGAATAATTTAGAAATAGCTAGTGGACTCATTGAGCCTCTCAGGTGATACAGTGAAGTAAGTAAGGTCATTTAAAGACTTATCTTCAATATACAATGTCATTATTTTTTCTGTGGTCAAATGTCCCACAAACTTGCAGGGCTCAATATAATTTGAAGCAGGTTTAGTCCTATCAACTACCAGCTTAGATTTTGAATTAAACCTTAAAAATTATAGAGCGCCTTTATGAAAACAGTCCTCAAGTATTACATATAAATGGATATCAGTAATCATGCCACTTTGTTTTCCTGCAGTACCTATTTAAATCCATCTTTAGTTCTCTCTTTTTTTTTTTTTTTTCTCCTTACTATTGTCTTTTGATTTGCTATTCAGTGATCAAAATCTGTATGCTGCTGAGAAACCTTGAATCCATTTTCCTGTACCTCTTGGAAGGCACTCAGCATTTCTCAAGGTTAGGCTCACGGTTAAAATCATCACAGCTGAGACTTGTTTCTAATTTTAGGTGTGACACCGTCTTTTATGGTGTGACCATGTTTGCAAGAAAGGGGTTAGGACAACAGTCATATCTTTAGCTGTGTTTTTAATATAAAAGCAACAAATGATGAGGTGATTTTGCTGGAATGCTGTTGTCTTATTCACAAAAACAAACAAAAAAACCCATCAAGCTAAAAACTTCTGCAATGAAAACTGCAGAAAATTGATATAGTATTTCTTTAATATTTATCAAATATGGAAAACAAGTAGGGAAAAAATCAATTCCTGGCTTGATGGAGGGTTTACTGCTGATGCTCTTTTCAACATCTCTACCAGTGTATTTATAGAACTCGTAGAAGAGATGTCAGAGCTGAAGACTGTAATATGTTGTAGGTGTGACCTAACCTAGTTCATGGAATACCTCTAACATTAGCTCACAATGGTTATTTTAAGTTTTTCTTTTAATATAACCTAGTAATTTCTTTGCTATTTTTTGCTTAATTGGTATAAGGCACCTGTAAACATCAGGGTGGAATGTCTTGGTAGAATGACAGACCTCACTTTTGTTATTGTTACTTCTAGAAAGTTTGTTCCATCATGAAAACAGACTGAGTCACTGACAGCAGCTATTTTTAAAATTTCTCTGCTGCCATTACGTCTTCTTTTTGAGTAGCTTAGCGTCTAACTGTTTGGCATAATGCTTGATAATATTTATCAGTGTTCAACTAATAAAGGAGGACTGGTGCTAGTCTTGCAGACACAAAGGCAACACATTTGTGAAATTGGTTCAGCCGTATTTGATTTAAGGCCAAGCAAGTCTGTGATATGCTTCAAAATTGTTTTCTGTTGTTTCTGTAGCACCATCAATGTGCATTGTTCTTACAATAAGGAATATGAAAGTTTCTCCCATTCCCCATCTTCTATGCATGTGAATGTACATTTGAAATGAAAATGTGAAAATTTAGTAACTCACTTTGAGCGCACAGAAGGGTCAAACCAGGAAGTATGTGACTGAAGTCTATGTGGTCTGTACAACATGATGCAATCTGAGAGCCAAATGAGACTGATGAAAGGGTGTCTGTGACTTCACAGACGCTGGCCAGGTGATGGCCAAAAGGTATATGGAACTGGATAAATTAGCAGTGTTACTAAGCTACTGCCTTATGCTGTTTTAAGGCAAGCAGAGGAAAGTATCCATAGAAAGCTGAAGAAATACTCAACATTTGGACATCTCTATGTTTTTGTTTTGTTTTGTTTGGCTTTTTAAATAGATCATAGACATATTCGCAAAGCTTTGCTGTATGCTCTGCAATCTCCTTCTGTTTGGTGAAGTTGATCATATGCTTTTAAGTCATTGTATCTTGGTCAGTCTCAGACTGAAAAACAATGTGGTTTTTCCCAAATTGCCATTTTTCTGTGTTTGTTTTCTAGCAAGCTTCCAAGTTCCATAGTAACTATCCCTCTTCTGCCACCACCTCACCTCCCTACTCCTCCTCCATTTCTATTCAGGATGCAACTCCATTTATGCTGCACTGTGGGAAAACAGTGTTTTCTCTCACAAAATAAAAAGCCTATCTTTATTTAATGTTGGTCAAAAATAGGGTTTCATACCTCTCTGTGTTTGCTGTAATAAAGGAAAAAACTGGCTCTAGAGAGATAATTATAAATAATGAATATTAAGTATAGAAGCCTTGTAGTGTGTTGTCAGTGTCCTTTTATCAGATTTGAAATGCTGAGTCTTTATAATCATCAGAAAATGAAGCTTATTCTAACTGTTGTCTATTCACTGACTTTGCACTGAGATATAAAATAACAAACTTGAAGTCAAAAGTTGCCTCTGTTACTTGAATAGGTGGTAAAACATGAAAAATGTCCATCCCCTTTCGCTGTCATATAAAGAACTAGACACTATCAGGATGTAAGAGACCTGATATTAGCAACAACAAAACTTAAAGCATGATGGGAGGTGATTTAAGAATGCTTATAACCAACATCCTCTCCAAAAAAAATGGAATAAGACATGGCAAAAGTGGCTGTGATTGAAGTACTCTTTGAATACGGGAACTGAAAGGAAAAAATGTCAGTAGTTAAGAAAACAATTCTGAAGCATCTCTCTGGACTAAGGAAAGATGAAAGTCTGCAAATACAATAAGAAAACAAGTGGTAAGGAACACATTTTGAATTGTATTTGATGAAGAATGTTCAGGCTGTGAATAAAGGTAATAACGAAATTGCAGGGCATGATGTGTATTACAGGATCAAAGAGAAGAGACTAAGTTGTGAAATACGGAGATAAATATAGGCAGAAGAAGATTAAAACAGAGAATTAGTGATCAGAAGCTTCTGGGAAGAGAGATTGTGGAGGGCTCTTTATAGAAATTGTAGAAAGCAAAAAGGAGAGAAAACAATAAAAGAGAGACATTTATTTATGCATGAAAAGAATGGGAGACCTGATAAACACTTGACGTTAGCTGTTCTTTGAGAAGTGCTTTGCATTCCCTTTTTGAGTTCAGCACACCAAGATTATAGCAGTTAAAACCCTGTGAAATGAAGTCTGAATTAATGAGTTCGGAATAAATATGACTTTTAATGATTGTGGGGTGTTTTCTTAGCTTGTTGCAGGTCACTGGAAGAGCTTTTCTTGAAGGAGCAGGCAGGCAGAGATTCCATCTCAGGGACCCCAGAAGAAGAGGAAAGTATCTCTGAGGTGGTAGCAATCATAGCAGGAGTACAATTACTGTACAAAGCTGTAGCCTCTTAGTTTATCTCCCGGAGGGTATTTTACATATATCAGCACAACAAAGAGGCCTCTTCCAAATCATTTTTTTGAGCCTGGGTGGAAATATTTAGTGTAATTTCCATAGGAATTCAGATGTGGCAGAAAAGAATATTGTCTGGTCATGTCAGTGGCTTTCTGAGCATATCAGCTCAATTCCTTGTAATGGCTGAAGGAGGAGAGTTTTAAGCTAACTGTTCAAAGAAGAGCAGCCAGGTATTTGAAGAGAATAGCACAGGAAAAAACCTCAAAACTGTGTTTTGTCCGATCTTTTAGTAAGTGAGCCATGGAGACAGTCAATATTTCAGTAATGAATGAAAGATGGAGTTAAAAGAGGAAAGCAAGAAAGTCAGACATCTGCACTAATTGAAAGGAGAATAACAGCAATAAAGGAAATATATAGGAAAAAATGGTCATCAGTTACTAATTTGCTCTTGAAAAATACCATCCTTTTTGGTGGGAGTAATAAACAGCAAAGGAGAGGATTACATTTGTAAACATGGGCCCCCCAGCAATACAAAAACTGTTTTTTTCTCATCTGTTTAAAAAGCCAAATCCAATTGAAATATTTTCCCTTCTTTGCAACTGAGGTTTCCAGAACCATGGAATAGGTACAAAGAGGACTGGCTGGTTTAATGTTTAGTAGAGCAGAGGCAGCTTATCCTGGTCAATCATTGTTCAAATATCCTCATGCCAAAAATAGCCTGTGAACGAACAGCCTGGGCCAGCTCTGCGCTGGGGATGAAATAAATGGAGCAGGTGTATGAGAACAGCTTCAGCTGAATGGAGAAAAAAAGTCCTGCAGCTGATCTCACTAATTTATCAATTCAAAGCCGGAAAGGTTTGTCCAAAAGTGTTTTTTTTTTTTTTAAAGCTATTATTTTGAGCTAAAGTAAACAATTTTTGCTTTCACATCAGGCATTTAGCGTGTACATTAGTGAGATGGCTTGCTTGCCACAACAACTGTTGCTAAGCTGTCTTGTTTCTCGTTGTGAATGGAAATATCTCTAAGTTGTAAACCTGGGAACCTGGAGAGAGAGGAGAAATTTCTTTCTTTAGTTGAGATTTTTTTGCAAGCTTCAGTGTTCTGTTTAGAAAACACCTTCAAATCTGAGGAGGAGGGCAAGTTAACCAAACTCAAGTAAAATCAAAAAACTGTTGTAAGTATGAAACAAAGCGTGAGCCTTTTGTGTTTGTCTCTGAGGAAAAAATCAGCTCCTCATGTGGTTTTGGGAAATCATGTGCAATTTTATTATGGTAATGATCAGCTATCTGAAAAATTAGAGGCTTTAGAAGGCACTGTCAGTCATCAGTTGTAAACAGAGCCTCACCAGTTCCCTGTGGAAGAATGCAGGTTTCCAGTTTCTAACTGACAGGGTGCTGTAGAAGTATTTAGACAAAAAACAATTTGGCCTGAAGAATGGATATATTCTCTTCTTCTGCAATGTTTGAGCACCCTGAAGGGACTCGTCCCCCAGGCAGTAACGTGAAATGCACTGCTGTTTGTTCCCAGCTGGCACATGGGGACCTGGAATACCAACGGTGTGTGGAGTCTCGAATCACTGCAAAGCTGTGTCTGGAGATTTCAGCTCAAGAGGTCTAAATCCCGAGTGCCCTAACAAACAGCTAAAACTTAGTATTTTTTAAATATTCATTAACAGTCTCCCTGAGCTCTTTTATCGCACGTATGATAAATGCATAGATGTACAAAACTTGACAACATTTTTATCGGTGTTACCGTAGGAAAATTAGGAAAATATGAGCAACAACAACAACAACAACAAATCAAACAAAAAAAATCACAAGGGTATTTAATGTACTTAGTATTTCCTTTTCGTATGTGAATGAAATGTAAATTTCCTTGTCAGTATTGCCAAACAAAGACTGCTGCAGGTCTTACTTTCTGTCAGTGAAGAATTACATTGCTTCAGGTAAAGAGACTAATGTTACCTTGTCAAATATGGAAATGGATTGCCTATGTCAGAAATAGATTATTGGCTCCACGTGATGGTGAACAGCATGAAGCACATTCGGGCTGATAGGTTCTATTCTGTATGAAATCATGCAGTGACACTGTACTTTCAAATAGAACGAGGATTCGGTGCTCTTTCACACTGGATAGAATAATACCATATTTTGTATCCAAAATTAGTATTTTAAAACTGCTTTATTAATTGCAAATATGGCCCAAATCAGTTCACTTCAAGTCTGTATGTCAAGCAGAAAAACAATTTATAAGCATTATTGTTTCATTTTTCTCTTGCATAGGTGACAAAAAATAAATACAAAGCTTAGCAATATAGATTGATCAAGCAATACAGATTGTTTATCAGTCTTCCCAATTATGCCAGCACAGCCTGGAACTTCCGTTTGCCCTCTTGGTGCACAGTGGTGTACTGAGACTGAGTGCTGCCTTCTTTAGGACAGCAAAATTGTGAACTACTGGGGGATATTTCCATGTGAACTGTTCGGGGAGGAGACTGTTAGCTGGACTGGGGAGTCAAGACTTAGCCTTAAGTTAGCCTCAATTTAGTCTGAAATTTTAAGTATAGTAAAGGCATGAGCAAATGTAGAAGCTGTAAACATTACTTAACAGAATATTCCCTGACCAGAAAACTGAGAGTTTGTACTGTATAGAATCTAATTGAAGTATGGTATTGATTTCAAAGAAGAGCTTTATTACTTAGTAAAATAATATATTTTAGATTCGTACCATCACAACTAAAACTTGTCAGAAACTTCTTAAGCATTTGTTTATGGACTTCTTCTTCCCCATATCGTTCAAAACACATCTGCTGTTGGCTTTGTGCCTGTCTTTAAATTACACTGAGTTTGGGTGGCCATTTATGTTGATCTTATATATATTTATTTAGAAGTGTAGATGTTCTGTGAATTATCAATGTCTTCAGGATGCAAATCCTCTTAAGCCCCTGTCATGCCTCTTCTGGATTTAGCTTTCAGATAGTATAGTGCTGTCAGAAGTACTTTGAACTTCTGTCACTGTGCTTGTGGCTTGATGGGAAGGAGGAACTGATGGTGATAAAAAAAAGGTCTTGCTTTATTCATTTGTGCCTGTGGGGTCTTCCTTTTATTTCTTTTATTTCTTGTGATTTTGGGGCTGTATTAGAAAACTGATCTGGTTTCTTTTAGAATGAGAGAGTAAATAAACATAAAAACATGTTGTGCTGGATAAGGAGAAGACAGGAACAGGAGCGTGTAGGGATGTCCTTATCATGATGTTGCCAGTGAAGCTTCACTCCATCCAAACTATCATTCTATCAGTGCACTGAGATTGCAGAACCTGATTTGATTTAGACTTTCCCTTAATGTCTTGTTTAGTAGCGCACATACTCTAAGAGCATTTGTCCTGGAGAAACAGATGCTCTCTGATTCCTGTGCTGCACAAAGATCATTCAGTGCAGCCCTCCACGATTGCAGGTCACTGTAGGGGATAAGCAGATACCAAAGGTCAGGTGACTGCCTCAATACCTCCTCCCACAGGACACACAAAAACCCCTTACCATCCTGTCATAAGCTCATGATCTTTGGAGCAGAAGATGAAGCAGCATCAATCAACTGAGTGCCACAAAAATTGCTTGAGAAATGGAAGCAGTTACCAAACCTTTTGGTTGCTTGTGCAGGGCTGAATAACTTGGCAGACAAAAAGCAAAACAAAACAAAAAACAGCCCTAGATGGAAGCCACAGTACTGCAAAAGAGTGACTGGATGAGATATTTCTGTTGGCAACCATCCTAGAATGTTTCTAGTCAGAAATTCTTGTTGGTAGGTATGCCTTGGAGATTTCCCTTTGCAAATATAGCTAGTTGCTCAACTCTCCAACTCATTCATTTTCTGATGGGTCCCAGAATAACATGCTGCCTATCTGAATTGCTGGAGGCTTTCTGCTGCATCTGGGAGGACAATAAATGATCAAAAGTAAATGTAATGATTTAGTTCCCAAGTCAGTGAAATACTCGATCATTGCATGTTTTGAGCTAGATACTTGTTTATATACCTTTCAGCTTTAATATCCTGTTTGTGTCAGTGTATGAATGTTCATGTTTATATTTGGGATGTAATGTGTGATACCAACGGCTTAAAGTATGTTGTATAACTGTGTATATTTTTATACACATACACAAGATCTATACGTCAGGCATCTTCAGGAAAAAACATACTTTATTCACCTGCAAATACTGATTGAAAGAGAACGTTGTGATTAGATAGCTTATAGCAGCATTTTCTTTGAAGCTGTCTAAATAAGACTGGCTCTGCCACATCACTTAAATTATTCCTTAAATGTAATATTTTTGTACAGTACAAAATGGAGAAAGGTCTTTGTTTAGAATGGCAATCAAATTAATATAATAAAGCATAATAATGCTGCTTTTAGAAGCATTCCTACTGGCAGTTAAAAAGGGAAAAGTAAATTTTGACCCAATATAAGCCTGTTTCATCACACTGGTGATTTACTTATATGGATTTTTTTCAGCATTATTCTTACAGTACATCTATTTTTGGTTAACGTGGTGCCCAAATTTACTGCATTCATTTACCAGATTATACACAAACAGACTGATCAGTTTAGTTATTTTCTAGTTATTTTAGTTTTTGTTGTTGTTGTTGTTATTTTAGTTATTTTTATCTTCTTTTGAGACATGAGAGCTTCCTTACTCACAGCAAATAGAACATTTGCAAACAGTGTGTGCACATTTTAGTTGTCCGAGTGTTTGGTCTCCATTGTTTTTAGCTTTTGTTTTCCACTGGAATTCTGGCAGAGGTAACAGCAGGACCTGGAGAATACTATTATAGCTAAAGACAGACTAAGAAGCCAGATGCTTTGTTTGTTTTCTTTGTTTGTTTGTTTTCTTCTTCTGGACATAGCCCACATGTGATGCCAGCTCCTTCCCAAAGTTTAGCTTTTGTTTCTTCTTACTTTTAGCCAAAACTGTCACTTTTTTTTTACAAGATGCTTTTGTGGGCTGTTGAAACTGTACTCAGTTTTCCATAGATTAATGGTAACACTTTAGCTGCTTTAATTTCACATTAAAAATGAAAAAAAAAAAAAAGTATTACAAACTGCATGGAAATGTTCTTAGCGGTTTGTTTTGTTCACCTGTTTTAAAAAGGGGCTAGAAATGAAGTACAGTCATGGCATAGACAGGACAGTTCATCTGTGACTGGCTGCCTACATGAGTGGGGAGTTGTGAGAATTTAGAGTCTCAGATCCATTGATTGAAAAGCTGTGTTTTTCCTTCCCTTATCAAATATCTTGCCATCCTGCTCTCTTGAGTACCGACTGACAGAATATGAAGTGCTGCTTCATGACATTCATAAAACTATGCTGTTTTTAGAAAGGCCTCAAATCCAAGTTTGATTCTACATTCTGACCACATGGAAGCTTAAGCTCCTCTTGAATATTCTGTTGTCTCTGCTGGTAGCACTGAGATTCCAGCAAGTTATCTTTTTATTAATTCATTCCTTTTCAGACTACCCTTTTCCAGAAGACTGAAGTGAAACATGTGAGCTTCAGCTTCTCAGATTCTTGCAAGATATAAGTACACCTATCAGTATTGATTATAATCGGAGTGTTGTCTGAGCATGGATTCAGCATGTTATTCCAAATGCCTCATGCCTTCAGTGGAAATAATTAGTTCTGTCCTGTGCTTTTTTTGTAGCTATCGCACAGTGGTTGCAGACCTAGATTTATTTGGCAGCTTTCTGTGAACAGTTCTCTTTCCCAGAAAACTGTGGAGCTTGGAACCAGCCTCATCCCTTTGTCCTAGGGAGCATCAGCACTCACTCCCAAGCTGAAGCCAGAGAGAGGCAGATGAATGATGCGTGGAAGCAGCAGCTGCAGCTGCCCACATCTGCCTGCCAAGCAGCGAGCTTGCAGAGCGCTTCCTGTATGCTTCCTCCGTCTGTTTCATCCCTTCTATAGGACAGACTGCCTGGCAAATTGAGGGTTGTATAATTTAGCTAGATGAACCTGAAGTATGGATAAAAACCTACTTTAGACTGATTTTGGCCTCAGCAACAACCAGCTGGGTAAGTTTCTTCATAAAAATTGGAAAAATACTCAGGCTTGTTACAGGTCTTGGCAAAATCATAGTTTATTATGAAGGTATTTTCAATTACAGGATGTAGCTACATTAAGATTTTCAAAAGATTTTACTTAGTTGGAAGAAGTTATATTTAGTTGAAATGTGTTATATCTTTCCTTTCAGAATTATTAAAGCTTTCTTTCAATTGTATTTTATATTCTGTTTTACAGCTTATGCATTTGTTGATTTCATGACAAAATGAGGATCGTATTCCTCCTCAGGAGAAATCCTGGTTCTACTGGAGTCAGGCAAAACAATTACAGTTCATCCATTAAAGTCATAATTTAATCCTTTCAGCATTGCCCCAAATTCACTGGCACAGTAAAAACAGCTCCCAAACTGGTGTATCAATAACGTTTTGATAAAGTATGCACTGCAGATCTGTTCCTAATCAGAATTAATGATGAGGAAGAAAGTTAGACCAGAACTGGATCTGGGATCATTGAAAGATCTGGCAAAAGCAGGAGAGAATGAGAACTGGGCTTAGCTTTGTCCTGATCTGACTAACCAGAAGGGCTGCATGTGGTTTCATAACAGCATTATTGACCAGCATGAGACGTGACCTTTTCCTAGCACAGTAGCAGTCAGTTTATTGCAGCTCTCACAGGCATGCTTGTGCATGGAACACTGCATCACCTCCATGTGCATCGGGCTTTGAGGTGAAGGCTGGGTTAGCTGGGACAGGAAGGAGATCTGAGCAGCCTGGCATCTTGGCTCAATCCCTTCACCCAAAAAGAAAGGCCTTTTGGTGCTTTATGTACAATACTGTTTTCTTGGCTAAGATTCTGATGGTTTGCAGTTGCAGTTCCCTAAGTATACTAATTGTTTGATATTTAACAAAAACTCACTGATATACTTCAAAATTTCTCAGCTAGATTTTGGGTTGTTGTCTCAACCTATGTAGCAGACTTGATGATGTGGTGGAAGCATGTTATGTAAAAGACACCTCTCTCCTCAGCTCTCAGCAAATCCTAGCCTGAGTACGAAAATACCCTTATCTTGAGATCTCTTTATTTGACTTAAAACTTTGAATACCAAAACCAAGCAAGCAGTTTGTTGGTTTTTTGTTTTCAAAGATAGATAATTTGATTCAAGATGATAGAATGAACTGAACTGAGCTACTCTTGTAAAAGTTATCAAATTTCATAGGAAAAGAAGTATTTCCATAAGAGAAGCAAAGAGTAGAGAAAGGAAAAGAAAAAAGAAAAGAAAAGGAAGGAAAAGAAAGGAAAAGAGAAAAAAAACGAAAAGGAAAGGAACTGAAAGAAAAAAGATCATACCTCTGCTTTTTAGGAGAGTGTGATTTAAAAGAAAAAAACTTTTGGATGTAGGAAAATTACTCTATTTAGTTCCTATTAATCCTATCACTTAAGCAATAATTTGTACTAAATCAAAGTAGGCACCCCTGTGATTACCAGCTCTGATCTGTTTCCTTTAGAGAGGTGTTAGAACTTTCTTTCCAGACTCATAGCCACTACAGAACTCATGTATGTGTTCTGCAGTGCTTTTAAAACATTTTTGAAATGAGTGTCCACTTCTAGCTTGGATTTTTCCTAAACACTTAGTTCTGAAAATAAAGAACATTTGATTACCCAAATGGACATAGTATCTTAGGCCTTAGAGTTTCTGCTTTCTAATCGCTTTATAAACGTATTTTATTCTGGATATCTATCCATCTTCAGTTTGTCAGTACTCTTCGCTATCTGTACGGCAAGAAATTAGAGTGAGTTTATATATCCAATTATTCTATTAGCCTTTTTGATCGTGGTGTAATCCTAAGAGGTCATATTCAGTTGGCTATCTTCTGCTCTGACCCTAAATCCTTTGCCACAGTCACTGGTTTTCACAGTGCAGTTCTCTGAATGGCAATCATGGCCTACATTTATTTCTTGGCTTAAAACCAAAAAAGCACTTAAACTCATGCATGTATTATGGGCTAGAGATACTGTTCATCCTGGTTCTTGAGCTGTAGGAACTTCAGACTTCATGACTTCAGAACTTCGATTTTCTCAGTGCTCAGTTCTGTTGAGCTGACCTGTGCAAAATGCTCAGTGGAGGCACAGATCATTTGCTCAGAATATGTGCAACAAGCTTGAAATGCCTGAAGTACACTCAATGTATTGCAGTCTGTTACAGGTCATGTGCTCCAGGGCTGCTTTACGTATGTCTATTCAAGTGTGTGTCCAGAGCAGCTACATGTCAGACTCAGCCCACGTACACACGTGTCCAAGAAAGTTGGGCATAAACATAGCAGACCTGGTAAATCTCATATTGTATATATCTCTGCTTGCCTCATTTGTGGCATAAAAGAGGCACAGTGCTTTGCTGGTCTGAAGGATTAATTTATCAGTACTTGACGTTGCTTTTGGCTGTGTGGTTTGTATTGTTTGTATGCAATTCACCTTAATCTTGCCACAGAAATTTTAGGTTTTTGTTCCAACAAATAACAGTGTCAGTAGAATAGCTGAATTACGTATGTATTTCCTATCTGAAATATCATTTATTTTTATCTCTGTGTTTTTTTAAATTATTTGAGCTTTGTGATTCAAGAGAGTACGCTTGAATTTATGAAGCACTTAAGCTTGTGCTTAACTTAAGCCTTGTGCTTATAAGCAAGCGCGAGTTGCTTGAGGTCTTGTTCTGAATCTAGGACTTAATTTTCAGTAGACTTATTTATGTGAATGGAAAGGCATATTTTGAGAGGAGAAAAAGTGACAGGTAATCAGCAGAAAGGAGAGCTAGTTCCAAAAGCCCTTAGCTCATTTACATGTGAAAGCTGAACGGCTCTCTATTGTCGTACTGAGAGACGGCAGGCACCCATACATTTACCTAGGGCAGCACTTCTTATTCTCAAAACTTTATGAAGTTTTATTCACCCATTGTTTGCCACAAAATCCCCTGAAGCTACAGATATGCCTTTCTTTGTCCCAAGAAATTCCTTTGAAGCTTGAATTGAGCTTAAGGTGCTTAGAACCACCGCTTTCTCCTCAGTTGAAAAATGCCCCTCACATAGATTCAGGGCACTGTGGACATGCGTTCCTGCACAGGCAACACCAAAGACTTGCTGTACAGAAAACTCACGCAGACATCCTTGCACTGCAGCTTTCCAACCAGGCCATGTGGATTGAATGATTCATCTTTGCTCTCCCAGGGCTCAGAATGCAGTCCCTTATTTCCAGGCGGGAGTAAAAACAGGGTGCTTGAGCAGCTCCACTGGTTTCTTTCCGCTCCCAAACCATCTGCTTTTACTATCTGCTTCCTGGTAATTAGATATACAAATAATAGTTAGGAAATGTTTTGGTCGCAGGGATTAGAAATCAAAATTTCAGTACTGAAGTAGGCCAGATTTAATATTACCCATACAAACTTAATTTAGTTAGCACTTGGTCATGCATTGTTTTATATTGGTGCATGGTATTACTTGATGCTTTTTCCTTGAATACTTGCCTAATGAAAAAGGGACTGAAGGACAACTGTATGGGGACATCTATAGGAGCTGCAATATCCTAACTTAAGTAGGTGACTAAAAAAATGGATAGCATCTCTTTACTTAATTATGTGTACAGTATTTATATGCTACAATGAAGCAATCCAGCAGAAGAATAAATGTAAGAATTCCTTTATAAATAAGAAAACTGCCAAAGCTGAAACTACAGTATGAATATTAATGAAGGCTGTGCTTCAGAAGAATGTGAGTGATAAATGAGGTATGCTAAAAACAAACAGTAATGTATTGTTTGTACTTAACGAGGAAAGTAGGAGCAGAAAAGTGCTGCTTAATTATAATGGTGCTGAGTTAATAATGGAGTAGAAATCTTAGCTCCTTCTAATTTGAGCACTTAATTTCTCAGTCTTAATGTTGCAGTAATGCTGTTTCCCAGTATAATTTCCTTACATTTATTTGTTTTTAACAACTCAGAAGCAAAACAAGAGAGAGACATTGTGAACCCCCTGTAATGAGATCTCAAAGCTACTAACATGCCTTACATTTTCCATAAAGGCGCTGATTACATTTAAAGTCACCTCAGCAGTGCAATCACATTAACAGTTTACTCTTCCCTTTAGTGTCATTAAAGTTCTCCAAGTTTAGGAAATGCATTAGAAAAAAAAACAAAAAACAAAACTAATAATAAAAATCCCTCGTGTTCCTGTATGAACTTAACCTTATAACATGAGTAGCTTCAAAAATAAAAACCAAGTTTTGTCCAGGCACAAACTCTTTCTCCTTCCCGTGTGGGACTGTAAAGGAGCTATTTAAAGCCATGTGATCATAGAGTTGATGACTGGGCTGACTCAGCAAAGTGCTTACTTCATGTTTAAATTCTACTGCAATCCATAGAATTTAAGCATGTGCTTAAATATGTTGAAAAAGGATGGATTTACACAAGTGTTTTAAAGCAAGCATGTACCAAAGAGATTTTCTTAAGTAGGCCTATAATATATTGAAGCATTTCAAAAGTATTCAGACTATAAATGTCACCTTTGAGGTGACTGACTTCATAAGTGAAAGTTTTAGATATAATTTTTATGTATAATCTCAAATATAAAACAATACAATAGTCATTGTGGTCTATGGATTAGCTAACAGTGTAACTCATGTCTGTTATTTTAAAGTATCCATGCCAAAATTAAGATTTCTTGCAGCTAAATGTCTGAATGTATATTTTCTACTCTTGAAAATAGTTTACTTTTTTTTTTAGCCACTGAAGTATTTAAAGTCAGTCAGAGCTGTGAATGCTATCTAAATAAATATAACTGCATATACAGGAACTTAGAAACACGTATAGATACCTAATGCCAGTCTCCCACACTCCAGAATTTTCTGTGTTATGGTTTGTTTTTTACTTACTCATGCAGTGTTTCCCTGTAATACAAGACTTGATTATTCTGTGATACTGAATCACTAAATACGGTCATGTTCTGGTTGGCTCAAGGGCATAAGCAATTCCATTTTTTTTTTTTAATCTACCTTTGTCTATAAAAAGCTTTTTCTGTGTTAGATAAAGTTTCTGTGTCTGTCGGTGCTCCCCCTTGCACTTGTTAGACATCTTCTTCCCTATACATAAAACATTTGGATATTCTTATTTTCAAGAGATAAAAGAACATATACATTCTCAGCCCTCTCCGTTCAGGTTATCATTTTCCTAACGTGATTAGAGGCTGAAGCATCTCCAGCATGAATGGGATTGCAGAAGTCTAAGCAGGTCTCTTGGAGCCCTCTGGGGAGCAGCACCAGGATTTGGAACCCTTGGAGCACTGTGGAGGAAGTAGACTGAACAGCTTTCCTGGGAATGAACTGGAGTTGTTGATTACTGAGTAGTCTCAATCCAAGCTAGTTTTCTAGCACTGGCTCTGAGAGTGTTATGAGCGTTACTATAAATGTTCATGATATCAAGTTGCCAGCTGTCAATATGACCTGATATGCATGCTATGCAACCACTGGCTTGCATTGTAACACCCTACTTGCTGCTGCCACCTTTGTCCCTTCCCCTTTGCAGAGCAGGGTTTACGGTGCCTGCAGAGCTCTCCTGCTTCCACAGAAGTATTCCCATTCCCTTTGCCTTTCTTATGACAGCACCCTTCCTCTTTACAGTGTGGTACAGGATGTTCACATTTGTGTATGTGGTAAACTGGGTGAGGAGGAAAGATAAGAAGAGGTGAGCACTGATCAGTGCTAGGTGATAACTTGAGGATCCTGTAGGGAAAATCCCATTGTCAGCTGCTGCAGTCTTTCTCCATTTGTCCAAGGAACAGATCCTAACCCCTGGCAGGACTGGATTATTTTGCATGTGGGGAAGTAAAATGCTTGCAAAAAAGGGAGGAGATCAGAACTGTGGGCCTCCCGGATGCCTTAGAAGTCTCCAAATATGATAGCAATGTCACAGTATTTTGTCATTGAGCATCTTTTCTTTGATAAGCAGAACTGTGACAAGTTAAGAAAAAAATATTGCCCTTCATTGCAATCTCTTGTGTGAGTTAAGCAGCAGACAGCCGATTCTTGGCCTAAAGGCAGAACTGAGCTTCAAGTGTTACACAGCATCCTTGTGTCTTTGAGAACAAGAAGTGCTTGAGGTAGTTCAGGACTTGGTGGATTTCTGGAAATCTCTGAGACAACCTTTGCATTGACTTCCTGATCCCAGTGAGTAATCCCGTTCCTGTTGCCACTCTCGCTTCCCCAGGGCAGGGACAGGGAAGGGGGGGCACAGAATTTTGACATGTGTGTGGCCAGAGAGCAGGGAGATACAGGTAGGTAGTGACAGGCTCTGGTGACCTGTGTAGTAAACACCGTATGGCAAAGCAGGGCTCAGAGAGATCAAGTATCGTTTGTAACAGTGAAATGAAACTTTGCTGATCTGCGTGGAGTTGCAATAATGAGAAAACAAAGACGTGCAACTTTTGAAATATCTTTAGAAAAATGAAACTACTATAGCATGTGAGAAGCCTGCCAAGACTTAGAGCAGCATGGTGTTTTTAGTCTGATCTGCAAACACTGCCATTCTGAAACTGCATCACCTCATCAAAGCGAGAAAGACGTCGTACAAATTGCCTAATGCTGCTAAAGATAAGTGGGAGCTGCTCAGCCCCTCACCACATTTTAAGTAAGCCGACGGAATGGTGCACAGTAGGCAGGCATGTCGAATATGCTATGCCACAACTGGTGCCTTACTATAAGGATTATACCAGGCGTGCTAAATATGGAAACGCCGCTTATAGCCGAGAGCACCCACCCGGCTCCCCGTTAGCATGGCCCCACGCCTGCCGCTCGCCCCCAGCCCGCCTGCCTGGCTCGCCCGGCCCAGCAGGCCGCGGTCCCACCGCCTGGGACATGGGCTGCCGAAATAGCCCCGCGGGACTGCTGTGCGTGGGCGCGGCAGAAACCACGTTGCGAACGAGAGCATCAGCGCTATTTTAGAAACAGTTTTGTGTTTTTTTTTTTTTTTTTTTCTTGCTTCTCACCAAATGCTGCTTGCTGGGGGAGGGGAGGGCAGGGTGCGAGAAGCGCTTGTGCCCTGTTGCTCGCCCACCCACCCGCACTCCTCCTCACAGAAATAGGCTTGGCAACGGGAAAGGGTTAATTACGCTCGAGGACGAGGGAGGATTGCAGTTTGAAAGACAGCGACTGGACAGCTGTGTTTGCTGTGGTATTTTTAAATGCATTAATGCAGGCTCCAATCACCCGGCTGCGCTTGACCTATTTTTGGCTCAGGCCAGCCATTGTTCTATTTCTGCCGCCTCTGGGCCACGCTGTTGTTGATTCAAATGCAAATGAGTTGTCACTGCCCAGGCCAACTACGGCAGCCGGTCTTGGGGACGGCCGGGGGACAGCAGCACGGCGGGGGGACCGCAGTCGGACCCCAGGGATCGGTTCCCGCTGGGTGCTTGTGCTTAGTGCGAGGCTGTGTTTCCCCACACGCACCGCCAGAAAGCACCGAGATACTTCTTTGATTCTTCGTCCACCTGCTGTTGGCTCCTAGAGCACAGCTGGTCAAACTCTGAGGCGCGCAGCCCAGCATGTCCTCTCACTGCTGTGTAAAGTGGATTTCGCCTTTTCTCTCCTAATAGATACTTGTTCAAATGCTTAAACATTTCTAATTACTGAAGTGTACTGTCTGACGAGCCCGGCTGGAGGAGGTAGGACGGCAGAGGGTCGTGGCTGACTCCCCTGTGCAAGTGCCGTGATGAATCTCTCATGTAGCTGAAGTGCAGACTGGTTGGAATATGCTGCAGACAATTTACGAGAGTGAATCGTGTTTTTCCTCAGATGGGGTTTCTGGACGTGAACAGCTCTTGGCTCAGCAAAGAATGCACAGTATGATCAGCTCAGGTAAGAGACAGCTCAGCACCTCAGCCTTCCCTGCCTACACCGTGACTTACCGAGAAAATACAGCCCGTCACAACAAGAAAACACCCCTCCTTTAAAGAACTGATGTATTTTTGTGGGCTTTATGTAAGTTGTTAAATAATTCTCTCTTATCACAGTATGTTAGCTATTGCTTTTGTGGGGAGTTTGTCTCTTTCAGCCTGCTGCTTTCCAGCAAGAGCAAAATGCTAACAACTGAAATATAGTTGGCATTTCCTTTTTTTTTTTTTTTTCCCATTTGTTTTGTTTTGTGAGTGCAAAATGGGGCTTGTGGTGGGAGCTTATTCACAGAGAGAATTTGAGCAGCAGCCTGTATCAGAAAGCTGCCGATACAGCCCATCACAGGCAGTTCTTTTCCTATGTGATTCTGTAAACAGGATTTGGTCTTCTTGTGAGTTTCCTTTTCTCAAGTTTACATGCGGAGAGATTTTGTTATTAATCCCATTCTGTTTTCATTGTGAGGTTACTTTAAAAAGAACGCTCGTAAAGCAAGACAGTCTCTTCAATATGCATGGTTTATCTTGCTACTTTAGAAAATGTTTTGGAACGTGGCAATAGTCAGAGGTAATGAGTCACTGAAATGTAAATTGGATGTATTTTTAATGAAGGTATTTCAAAGCTGCTCTTGTGGAACGCCGGACGTTTCTGCATGTATGCGAAGCTCTCCTTGGATTTTCTGATTTCTCTGTTAGCTGTGTTTCAGACACGAGGGTAATGTCTTAAGGATGAGTTAAGTCAAAATAATTGTAGCCATTCAGACGAAACTTTGTTTTGGAGAGGCTAAAAAAGTCGAAATTTCAGGTTACTTTTTCCTCTTCTCTATTAAACTGTGAATTAAGCTGCTCTATATCTTTTCAATCCTAGGTTTCTCACTTTGTTTTTCATAAAGTTGGCCTTATAGACAGCCTGCAAGTAGAATGTAATGCAAATTGTTTACATGTATGACAGCCTTAGTTTATTCCCCTTTTTTCTTCCCTCTTTTTATATCTTTGTTTATAGCAAAATTTGCAGTGTCTCCCACCTTGTAAGCATGAATACATGTGTAGATCACAGATCTCTTCAGATATTCCCTGTTTCGGTACACCTGTTGAGCTCATGTTTGTTTGCTTCTTCTAAAAAAACTGTTTATTTTCCTGCTTTACAGAAGGATAACTTAAACCTTTCCTGTTTCTTCGTTAAATAGAACTGAAGTGCAGGCTTATGGTTTCAGATATTAAAATAAATTGTGAATGATTGTGTCAAATGGTAACATTTTTCTTGTTAGGAAAAGATTTAATGTTTTTAAACCTTATGATTAGTGTTACTCAGTACAGAAAGTCGTAAAATCTCATAATAATTACAGAATGAAGGAGTCAGTGAAAAATTGAAGAGGTATTAAGTGCACATTAAAATAATTGTGAATATCTAAAGGGAATGGAGACTTCAAACTTGTGATGTTTAACATTGGGGATTTTACCCTCATAAAGCTGCTGGGTTGATTTGTTTCTTTATGGATCTCTCAAATACTTTACTACTACTTTATCTCCTTAGATTTTGAATACCAATTGCAGCTCCTTTGTCAAGGACAGGAATCAGGTGAAAGATTTGTTTAAAAAAAATGTGGGCAAAGAAGCTCTAGCTAAGAAAGTGGGGAAAAAAGCAGAATGTTCTCTGAAAGTGTTGCAGTTCTGCAAAGTTTTGTGTTGACTTACTGTTCAAGAATGATTGCTTTTCCTGAACAGCTCAGCAAGTGTCCAGTGCTTTTATAGTGGTCAGAGAGATAAGACTGACTGCTTCACCTTTCCTCCTACTGTTTTTTTAATGCTGTCTCAAGTTGAAGTTATCTGTATGCAAGTGAAAATCTATGCTTTTTTTTTCACTGTGCTAACTTGTAACCAGCAAGGAATGTTGTTCAAGAAATATCAATTTTCTCATTTCAAATGCAAGAAAAGGAGGTAATTTTCTGTAAGCTTATAGCTCTGAGGTTTTCCTCAGTGAAGACAAGAATGTCATGTAATATCAGCCAAAAATCAAATGTTACCTTAGGTCTCTATAACATATATAAATTTCCTCTATAGCACCAAGTAAAATAGAGTTTTGATTTTTTTATTATTTTTTTAAACACAGTAAAGGAAATCATCGAGGTAAAAGATGTTTAAATATATACTCTGTAAAGCACAAAATGTTCTACAGTGTTTCTGTTGGCCTTTGAGATACACAGCTAGACCACAAGTAGTTGATATTGTACATAGTCTGTAGTATAATTCATGTTTCACAAGACCACAAAGTCTGGTGCTGCTGTCAGTTACCTTCAGTTCCTTTGAGATCAGAGTCTTGCAGAATCAGGCCTGATAACTTTTTATGTATTGTCTCTGCACTGCATGCATACAGGGGAGAAAGGAATAACCAGAGCATGACTACGTGGGCTAGTGTTTGTAGTAACTAAAACCAGTCACCTGAATTTTGCTAAGAGCACTCTCTCCTTACTTTAAAGTTATCTTCACTTCATGCATTGTACAGGTTAATAAGTTGTGCATATTTCAGAAAAAAAAAGCAGATCCTGAACATTTACAACATGTATCCTTAATACTCTTGAAGTCTTGGAATAAGCACAACTTATGCTGTCAGTGGGTGTTTAACTTTGCTAGTTTCCTGGTGCAGTGGGCATGTATTACACAACTCTAAATTTAAATAGACTGGAGTCATCCCAAAGAGGACCTATGCAGCGGCCACTGGAAACATATTTGCAAACCAAAATGTCTAAGGTATTTCTGACAATAGCAGGCATACCAGATGCTTCTGTCATGTGAAAGCAGTTCTTCTGGTATTCCCTCAATTACTGCTTTGCCTGCCTGTCTCCATCCCTGCTTGTAAATCATACTATGAATGAGATTATCTGGATAGTTACCAATCAAAAGTCTAATTATGAATGGAGCAATCTAGATAGGCACTGACTCAAGAAGCTGTGTAATTTGCAAACACCTACACCTTATAGCAGAGAGCTGTTTCAGCTATCTTGGGAAGACTGAACTAGATACTCCCATATGGTACTGTTGCTCTAAAATGCAGCAGTATGTACCGTGCATCTTTATTTAAGAAAATGATGCTGATACATTCTTATTTGATACCATAATTATTTTAGTTTCAAGATATTAAAAAAAAAAGCAATTCATAAATTATAACTTCTTGAGAAGAAAAACCTTTGGTCCAGCATAGTCCTTGGCAGGAATCATTCACATGTGGCAGATTAATAACTAATGCAGTACTACATTAATCAAGCATATCTCATTTGCATGAAGGAGAAGAAACGACCTACCCAGCTGTGGCATCTGCAGATCTTCAACTTTAGGGAGTAATGCCAACATTATTAACCTCTGATGATTAAACATACCGTGATGTTTTTCCAAAGGGTATGGTTGCTTCATTCACCGTATTTTGACGTGTACCCTTGCACTGGCCTTTCTAAATTCCTCCTCAACTTTTATTGGGTAAGACATGCTCTGCCTCCTGCCCAAAGCAGCAGTGTTGAAAAATCAAGAGTTCAAGGAGATCTTCAGCTTAAAGCCTTGGCTTGTCACTTAGCTGACAGGTGACCTGAGTGAGTTACATAATCCTGCTGACGTCAGCTTCCTCTTCTGTGAAATGGGGGAAATAATACCTGTCAGGCTCTGAAATCTTTGGAGCAAAACTGTTCTAAAGGGAATATAACAATTCAGAATGATTTATTTGATTGACTGTCCCTGGAGGTGTTCAGGACCAGGTTGGATGGGGCCCTGGACAACCTGGTCTAGTACCAGATCTGGAGGTTGGTGGCCTTGCCTGTGGCAGGGGAGTTGGAACTTGATGATCCTTGGGCCCCTTCCAACCTAAGCCATTCTGTGATTCTGTGACTTAGTCAAGCTTTCAAGATACTTGTGATTCCACAAATGGAGCAAGTTATTGTAGTTGTGGTATTTTATTCTCTGCACTGACCAGAAAATTCAAGCTGTGTTTCTTGAATGTAAATGGCAGAATTGGTGCTTGCGTGCATCATGTTATATGTGAGTTGATGGATCCTTTTTAGCTGTCTTCTCTCAGAAAAACATGATGTACAAAATTTATCTCATGTGTTGCATCTATGGTGTGATGGCATAACCACACATGCATGTTTGTATGTGTGTATTTATATTGCCATCAGGGAGTATTCTTTGATATTTGTTGTCCCTTTATTTCTGGCCAAACAGAACTGTCACCTGCTCAACTGGTCTTGTGGAGAGACTGCAAAAAGCAAATTCATAGAATCATAGAATCGCTAAGGTTGGAAAAGACCAACAGGATCATTCAGTCCAACCATTCGCCCTTCATCAATGGTTCCCACTAAACCATGTCCCTTGACACAACATCCAAATGCTCTTTAAACACCACCAGGGTTGGTGACTCCACCACCTCTCTGGGCAGCCCATTTAAAGTTTTTTTTTTTTTTTTTTTTTCTGAAGCACATGCAAATATTCCAAGGTTTTTGATTTTCAAGTTTGAAACAGGGAGCGCAATTTTTTTTTTACAGATAAAACCTGTCTTACATATGTGTTATCTCAGGCAATAACTCTTTGGAGTGAGGGAGGATAACAGAGGATGATGTTTTACTTTATGATTCTCTTTAGAGTTATGAAAAAAATGGTGTGAAACAGCTCAATTCAGGCAAGTTCTAGGCAGCAGTCAGGAGAGGCTGTTTTCAGTGCCTCTCAAGAGCCAGGCAGAAAAAGAGCCAGTTCTTCATATGAGCTGAAGTATTTGGGTTCTTTGTCATTGGAGAGCACGGCTTAGCCTTAACAGTTAAGGCAATGAGAAGAGCAATGTGGTGATGGTCTCACTGGCTTTGGGTGAAGGCATTGCTCCATCACATGTGCTGGACAAGACACTGACTATGAATTCAGTTGAAGAAAAAATGTGGTCAGATGAAATTAAGCTGTTTTTTCATATATGTGTTATTTTGGAAGACACTGAATACAGACCAATGTTGCCATTTTTTGTGTCTCCTCTAATGCTGTCATGTTGCCTTTTTAAAAAATTTCTTCTCCCTTATGTCCCAGCTTCTGGAACCATGTGATGGTTACCCCACAATCTTACTTTGCATTAGAAGGTATACTTATAAGTTGTGAAAAGGACTGGAACAAGAGTTTCGAAGTAAATGATTTACAAGAATAGCAAGCCATGAAAGCTGGAAAATAAGTAAAATTGTTCTGCTTTTGTTTTTAAAACCTCTTTGGCCTTCTTTCCTGATATCATTAGACACTGCCTGTAATACAAAGGTTCACTAGCACTGGCACTAGAACAGCAGCTCCTTTCTCTTTCATGTGTTGAGCTAAATCACTTGTAAAAGAGTTTTTTTTTTTTTTTTTACTTTAGCTGTTTATTGTTTTAGCCGTTTACCTTTCTTACATATACTGCTTTGCCCCTTGCTCAAAAGCATGTGTTTTCAGCTGGTCTTTCCTCACGTAAAACTGCATACAGAAGATATTCACCTCATTAAAATTAGCACTGGATCTGAAGAACATTTGTAACTGCTCCTACTACCAGAGCTATAATCAGACTTTTATTTCTATAACAACTGCCCAGCCCCTTTCTTTTGCACAGCCTTTGCAGAGGATGCAGGAGCTATGAGAAAGCAGAACGCTTAGCTAGCTGGTCTGCAAACATTCATCACTCCTCCTATGTATATTTGCACATATGCATATATACATGGTGATTACAGGTTTTGGTGTAGATGATGGGCAAGATTTCAGGTGTGATTGCATTTTAATCTTTCTGAACTACTGTTTTGCTTTTATACGATGGGTGCAATCCAAAATATTCTCTGAAAACTGGCTGGCAGATACTGTTGTTGAATGCATGAAAATCTGAAATGCCCCGTTCTGTGGATCTCTTTCACAGGCTGACTCCTCTGGGTCAGTTATTCTTAGCCTAGTTATTTTCATCTTATGGCATTACAGGTCTAAGATTAGCCTGTTAGGCGTTATCATGCCATCTGAGTTACCTCCTAATATAACTGTACACCGGAATGATTATTTATAGACAGAGCATTCTGTCATTTTTGCTTTATTTCTGGTAGTTTAAATAAAGAAGAGCAACATTCAAGAAAAACCACAGATTCCTTCCTGCTGCCAAAACAACATGATAACTGCCTGCGAAGGGGCAAGGATATTGTTTAGAATGTGTGCTTGCAGCAGATCCAACATCCTTTTTATCTCCTCTACTTCTACTAAAAAGAGGTACCTGGGGTAGCGCTCCGGTCCCCTGAGGAGGGAGCAGGGGGCAGGACTGCTTTCCAGCCGTGCAGGAGACGGGCTTGTGGCTGGTGATGAGTACAAGGATATCCAGGATCTATTTTTAGGGGCTGGCACTGTCAAGCTCCATGTTCAGCGTGAACATATCACATATGCACGCAGCTCCTCCAAAATGGACCCCTCTCGTTTTGTTACGTAAAAGCAGCGCCTGCTGTTTAATTAGCCTTCTAAATGCATTTCACGGACATAACAGGAAGCTTTGGCAAATTGACACATTTTTAGCAAACCATTCTTCATGGCTGCTTCACAAACATATCTGCTAGAAAACCTTAATCCTAAAGCAGAGTTGTTATTCAAAAACATGGTAAGGCACATTCTCCCCTCAGGAGGTTCACTAGGATCTCAGTGGCTGTAACCAGGAGCAAGTTTTCAGTAACAGTTTGATAAAAAGCAAGACAAATAAGAAAGTGGCAGATTGTCAGCTAGGTGTCGGTGCAGCCTTTGAGTATAGTTGAAGCTGGCCATTTCTAAAACAGTGAAATGTTAATAGATCAGTGAACTCCATTTTTTTTTTCTTTTTCGCCTTTCTCCTCTAAATAAGTGTCATATTTCTCTTTGTGCACATTCTGAATATAATCAGGAGACAATTAATCTATTCTGCTTCAAAATGTTTCTGGTGTAAAAAGCATGCAAAGGCAGTAGAAGCCTTTATGTGGTTGAAAGATACTGTGCTAGTTTAACTCTCCTGTTGCATAATAAGCAGCTCCTTTAGTTTTGTCAGACTTGCAGTTCTGTACATTACTGTAAAGGTACTCTGGCATTTTGTATGATCTGAGCGTAGCTAACACATCTGCTTTATTAGCTTTGTGTCTCATGGTTGCACACTCCTTCCTGCTTCTGGTGTGTACAAATATGACAAGAGCTCCAAGAATTCAAGCCCTTTGTTGATGACTGTGCTTGAAATGCAGGATGCTCCGTGCTAATGGTAACACATTCCTTCTAGTAATGAAACTGAGTGTCATCAAAGAGAGACAGGAGAGAGGAAGGAATGAATTCTTTTAAAATGCCAATTTTATAAATCATGTTTCTACAGACAGAGATTATTGTTCTCTTTCGTGATCCCTGTGGTTGAAGGTATGTGTGCCACAAGGAGGAATAACAGCTATTCAATTTCTGCGAAGTCTGGAATGGAATAAAGAGAAAGCGTAATGTTAATTTAATAATTTCCTCTCATTGTTTTGTTCTTTATCCAGATGTCCTTTTTCTGTCTTGGTGCCCAAGGCCAAAACCTTGTTGGCTTTGCAGAGTAACATTTTGAGGAGGAATAGGGAGCACAGACTGCTAGTGCTTAGTCTCCTATGGAGTCTTCTGATGTTTTCTCCTCCTATGCAACTGCAGTAAGATGTGCTAGGGATTGTCTTTTACTTAGCTGTTCACACCACCCTTCCTTGTGGAGAACATAAAGTCTTAGTTCTGTTCATCCACTTGTTTGATCTGTAAATTGACACGATTACTGAAAAACATGTATTTTTCCCACCCCTTGTCATGTTTTTTCCTGTGGACGTGAATGAGATGAGGCGCCTGGACTGTTCAATTTTTTTTATATATTCTTATTTGAATCTGATTTTGAAGTTATAAAATGTATAAAAGAATTCCCTTGTGATGATCTCACCAAGAAATATGGAATAAAACCCCTGTTCTTGGGGGGATTTCATGCTGAGATAGTGACAATTACTATTTTGATGCACATAACAGCATAAGAAATAGTAAAAGGAAAATTATCGGTGTAAGCGTTTATATGAATATATCTACTTTTACATGAAGGTATATATTAAAGGATGTATCAGAATTCTCATCCAAAAAATCCTTGCACAGCAGCTGCTGAAATCTGTTGGGACCTGAATTCAAGAGAGCATTTTACCTTGGGAATCCACGAGATGCTCACCAGCCCATGTTGTGCATATGCTCGGCAGTGTTTCAGGCTCAGAAGACAGATCTACTCATTCCCACGCACATGTCAGGAAGTTGCCATCCTTTTATTTGCTGTTACTGATTTTCCTGCAGGATCTGATTCAGAAAAATGAAATTTTATTCTTTTGTTTCTTTGAAGAATTGATGCTACTATCAATGATCATTGAAGGATTTCTGTTGGAAATAATAAGTCTTTCCCGTGTTTCTTCAAGTTGTGTGAGGGAAGGATTGGCATGAGGTAAAGTGATTTGGTGGAAATATCAAGAGTGTTATAAATGGAGGAATAGTGAGAGATTATCTATACAGGCACTTCCTATATTAAAATGCTTTTGTGAGGGAGGGTGGAGAAAGAATGGAGATGCAAGTGAACCATGTAGGAGGTAGAAACGAGGGAGACTGAAGCACATACTCTGTCAAAGCAGTAGGAAAAATATAGGTGAAAGTAGTTAAGAAAGCAGCACATTTTATAGAAATGAGAGAAGCTTCTGTCAAGAAAAGAGAAGAAGAAAAAACCCTAGACAGAAGACATGGGGAAATAGCATTATCTTTAGAATCAGCAAAAGCTATTAAAAACAACTTAGGAGTGCTTTACTCTTGCACATAGTCACACAATAAGCTAGTATTCAGGGATTTTCCAACCCATCCTAAAGACTGTTCTTCTAATTTTTGGTCTGAGAATAAATAAATTGGGAGAGGGAGAGGTGTGGGACACTGAGTCTATTTATGCACATGCTATAGATTCTGTTTCATCTCACCATCTCTAACTCCCATCCCCCAGATACAGCTCAGCTTTCCTAGAGAACCTGCAGAACAATCTCACCAATGCTTTGCAATTAACTGCCATTGCTCTGCCACCTGC
The DNA here is from genome assembly GCF_016699485.2 of Gallus gallus. Lineage (NCBI taxonomy): Eukaryota > Metazoa > Chordata > Aves > Galliformes > Phasianidae > Gallus > Gallus gallus. The sequence goes on from NC_052533.1 coordinate 29,169,008, forward strand.
ACCATCCTTATTTTTGCCTTTTCTGGTTGCCCCGATTGGCAGCTTTCTCAGCTCTGTGCATATTTTCTGGTGTTTTTTTTTTTTTTTCTTCTCATTCGAGTGCATACGTGGTGATAATGGGGCAGCTGAAGTATTTAGAAGAGAAATTATAGATGGCAACATCAAAGGGCTAAAGGCAAAGAAATAAACAAGGAATGCTATTGTATCTGAATTAAGTAATAATGATGCTGTGAACGAGTAAGGATATGAATACTGGCACAGCTATTTTGTTCAGAAAAGAAATGGCCGGAAATGGAAATATTTAGAAAAAAGTGCCCTTAAGCTAAAGTTCTGAAATCTCATGTAAGAAAGAATGCATCTCTCCTGTCACTGATAATATATACATTTTTCTCAGATGTATACATAGATTTATCACTGATGCTACCCTGTTTTCCATCGCTAGGATCATTTTAGACTTACGGGTATATTAAAATTTGACAAAAATTTTAGGATGTGTTGAATTTCACAGGTTAGTTGGGATGAGCTTGAATGCGTGTCTAAGGCCAAGTGCTCTTCCTCACTCCACACACTTTGCCCACAGAAGATGGACTTCTATCTCACAGAGTCTTACAAGCTGCAAAGGGCTGAAGGCACTTGGGTTATCCCAAGGACTTAGGAGTTGATTCCTAAGGACTCATTTGTGTTATTGCCTCTATGAAACACTGTTGCTCTATTGCTGTGGATCATTCTTGAGTTTGGAGGGGCTATGGATGGAGGGAGGAAGCAGAACTTCAGCCATACTTCCCTGTGAAACTTCTCTCAGCATTTAAAGGACAAGGGCTAACGTTTCACGCCTAATTAACACCTTGCAAAACTCCGGTTAACTACACAGCGCTTTACCATTGAGTAGAATGTACGTTAAAACTGTCCCTGCGAAGCAGCCCGTACTTCTCATCTGTTGGGCAAATTTCGTGTGTTAGTATGAAAGGAAAAAATCTGGCAAGTGTGTATTGCGCGTAATCAAGAAGAAAATATCTGTGCTGGCTACAGCAACCTGCAGCAAAATGTGATGTTATGGAAGCTGTAGCCATCTGCACCCAAAACCACATCAGCGGCAGTTCAGTACCATGTAAACAGTTTGCTCCAGCAAAGCTTACATGGCTCTTGTATGCAATTTCTGCTTCATTCTTTCTCTAATCCTCCCTCTGTGGAGAAAATGTTTTGCCAGACATTCTCCCACTGATACCCCCTATTCTTTTTTATTTTTGTAACCTAAGAATACTCCTGTATGCACTTATCCTTCCAAGACAACCTGGAAATCAGTAGAATTCAAGCTATAGGAGTAAACGTTTCTTTCCTGTGATGCTGCTCCCTAGTTGCTACTTACAGGAGCATTTGATACCGGGATCTACATAAGCCAAAACCATACAATATCTCTAAATGAGGCTGGCATGCTAGCAAGCACAGGTCAGAAGGACCTTACAGTTGTTGCGGTTTTTGGTCTTCATTTCTTACTGAATATAATTTTGAGTTTGATGCACAGTTTGATTCTAATGCCTGTTGCTGAACAGTTTGTAGCCCAGCTGCACTGCGCTGTGAGCATGCATCTTTTGGATCAGAACTCTTCAAAATGATTCTAATCTTCACAGTCGCACCTAAAGTACGTGATCAGAAAGCAGATTTCATCGCTGCTGCTGTGAAGAACTGTGTGCCTGAACTGGGGACAGCCACAGACTGTCATAGGTGGGACAGAGTGTAAACCCAGAAACATCAGGGATTAATAACATTCCTGTAGGAAATAATGTCTTGCGTCCAGCTGTCAGAACTTAGTATTAGAGCTGATTGTCTAAAATACCAGTAGAGAAAAGAAAACTCGACTTTCTTGTTAGATAACATTTTCAGATGTTTGAACTTCACGACTGTAAATGCAATTATAAACTCAGTCCAGAAGACAGTAGTTAGTTTTTGCAAAAGAGAAAGGCTGTGTAGATTAATCTTACATTTCTTCATTAAATCTACTTTATTATTATATAACCCTTACTTGCACTCCCCAGAAGGCCCATAGTTATGCAAATATGCTCATTTATAATTTGGTTTTCCTCTTTCAATACAGATGGATGGATGCTAAAGTGGATATAAATAGTATGTGTTCCATGCAAAGGAAAAAAAAAAAGCATAGAAGTGCAAATCAGGCTCTTTCTTCTTATGGAAGTCTTTCCAAACTCTTAATCATTTTAAATCCAATTAGCCCTTTCCTGTTTCTGACTTGTCTCCCTTTGTGATAGGATAACCAAACTGGAATATTCCTGATGACAAAGCCTCATTGAGGAATATGAAAACTTACTTTTATCCTAGTTTCCGTACCTCCTGTTTTCAGTTTTGAATCTTGATTTATATTGACTTCGTGTTTCTGCCAAGCTGTCTACAATGACAGCCATCTATTTTAGAGGTTATATTGAGGTTAATAAAGTCATTCTAAGGTATATTCCACTCATTCCTCCCAACAGAAATTACTGTGCACATGTGAAAGAATGAACGAACTCTTCTATTTTGCTTCCCAATCACAACGGTTTATAAGGACCTCTGGCATTCCTCAGAACCTTCCACAAAATATCCTAAAGAGATTTGTGCCATCTGCAGGTTTAACCCCATCAATCTTTTTTCCATTATTCTTCTTTCCAGACCTCTATTAAAAGGGCAATTACTGTTACCTCACTGCACTATCAACCTTCTCCTAATTCAAAAAGAATATTTATTTCCCTTCTGCTTTTTATCTTTGAAACTGTTTCTGATCAGCAAGAGAATTCTTGTAACTTCATGCAAAGCCCAGAGAAGCTAGCAGAGCACAAACTTCTATGGCACACCTTGTGAAGGACATTTTGAAAGCCCATTTAAGTCTGTGGAACATATCCTTAACTGGTACCAAGTGTCACAGACCCACTGAAGATTGGGCCTTTTTTTTTTTATCCTCATTTTGTTAACCCTTTGAAAGAATTTGTTATCCTTTCATGTCTCAAAGTATGCATGCAATTAAAATTCAGAGCTCATAACTGCATCCTGCATAGTCAGGCTGCATCAGATTTGATTTGTTTCCTAACTGTCTGTGAGATTAAAATTAAAACAAAAATTGGCTCTGTTGTTGCTATTAAAAGAAGATATAGCCTCTGAGAGAACATATGGGGAAAGAATATCCTTTTCCCTTTCTTCTTTTAAAACCATATATGTTACTCTCTTTCAGCTAAAATAATTTTTGCTCTATGTTTTGTGAAATTAATCAGTAAGCTCAGACAAAGCATGTGAAATTGTAAATTCAACACAACTTGTTTTAAAAATAATAAGAGATGAAAGCAATTAGAACAGTTTATGCATTTCAACCTGGGCTAATGTTCACAATTATTGTGATGTAAGATCATTTTTAAAAGGAACAAAAGATTTTCCTTCACCACTCATTTACAATACAGTGTGTAGTTGCAGTCCAAAGAATTTAAAATGAAGAGAAAATATAAAGATTACAATTCTGGTACAAATAGTGGAGGATAAAACATATGAGGAGGGATTAAGGGAGCTATATTTATAGTCTATAACAGAGAGAGCTCGAGGGACATGGGCACAAGCTATAAATAACTTCAAGGTAACAATATAAATGAAGGGAGGGAATTATTTGTTCTCAAAAGATGGTAAAACATGGCATAATAGCCTGAAGCAAAGAAAAGGAAAGTTTAAGTTATGTGTTACAACTTTTTTCTAGCAGTAAGAGCTGTTGCTAGCAGAGATGTAAATAACTAAGGTAGGAGGAGGCTGAAGTGGTACCCAAAGGACCGACTACAGCTATTTGGTTACAGATTAAAATTACCTGTGTGTGTGTAGCAGAGAGAGAAATCAATTGGATAAAGGTGAAAAATTGTACAGAGATGTTTGTACCTTTACAAGTGACGCAGTACTTTCAGTAGATGAATGACTTTTCAAGTACTGGTGCTTTTCACTCGCCATGACAGCAATGTGATAAAATGTTGCTTTATGACAATGCAAATGTTGCAGCATGGAAGCAATTTGAAAACTGTATTGTTTTCTTTTGCCCAGCATGTAACTTCTTACAGTGATAGTTTGGGGATACTTTTGTCTGGCTTTAGTTTTTATAAGCAACATCTGTAACAAATATTGTTCCAGTTAATATTGACCAGATCATGCAGAACTGGCTTGTGTGGCTTTGAGGAGTCTATGTGCATTTAAACAGGGAAAAGAACATAATTAATGCTCATTTCTGCCCAAAATTTCATGCTCATTAGCTTTGTTCACTTTGGCTGTTAGCCTCATCACAACTCTCCACTGCTGTTAAGTGTGACAGGATCAGAGGCTTTTGGACACACCTGAGCCTGAGATTTCTAGCTAGCAGTGGATTCAATCCATTGTATAAATAGCTCAGAATATGAGCCTTTAATCTCTCAGCCATTTGCACTATGTTTAGTTAGTATTTGGTTCTTTTCTGTACCCATTTTTTCTATATCACTTAGCTTTACATTTTCTGAGCTTTTAAAAATCTCTCAATAAAATAATCAAAAATAATACAGAAAAAATGAAAATACAGTAGTGCAGTAGTGGAGGGCAGCAGTGGTAGAAATTTGATTTTATACTTGCCACCTCTTTTTTCATCCCTACTTGTGTACACTCTCAAAGCCGTGTTTCCTATTCTATCAGATGGCAACTCTGGAATAATATATTTTTCTCAGGCAGTGGGCACCCTTTGGAACAAGGAGTGCCCAACAAGACAGGCAGTTTGGTGATGTGCTGTTGAAATAGACCTCTATCCCTCCTGGGTTTGAGATGAGGTCTTAGAAGCATGCTGTTGCAGTTTTGGAAATCAGCAGTAACTGCCTATTGTCCCAGGATGCCTCCTGGAGTAACTTGCCTCATTTCACTCCACTGACTTACAATCTTACTCCTTAATATCAAGATATTGACTATTTACTGAATACTGCTAGAAGAAACACTCAGAAGAAACAAGTGCAGTTTGGGAAAGCTCCAGCCTGTAGGAGATTTTACTACTAGGAAATCTGAGTTCAAGTTTAATTTATGTAAATTTTATGTGTGTGTCCTATATAAAGCCTAGTATTTCTTATTTTCTGCTTCTTCACCTAACTTGCCACAACATTTTCTTCTGCTATCAAAGGGCTTTCTCGTGTCTCTTCTTCAGATGACCCATCTAGAATATACCAAAGCTTACTAACTCCTGTCCTTTGACTTCTTTCCTTTGGCAGAAAAAGCTGAGGATGTCAAACAACCTAGTGACTACATAGTGGTCTCTGTACACACAAGTGGACTCCTCCTATCTCTGTGGAAATGTTCATAATCCGGTTTGGGATTCTTTGGCCTGAAGGATATCATATATGTGTAAGATGTATATATGTTAGGCATAAGACATTATGTTATGCATTACAAGAAAACAGAAAACCTTGTGGCATTCTGGAATTTCGATTCACCTAAATTTAATTTAAAACATTAATTGTTAATTTCCCAAGAATAATAAGCTGGTATTTGCATGTTTACTGTGACTTTTAGATCAAAGAATAAAAACAAAATCCTGTGCTCGCGAAGTTTTCAATAAGTGAAAATGGAGTAAGATGAGATGTCGAGGTATTTGGCATGCATAGTGGCACATTTCAGTGCTTAATGGTTGTTATTTTCTGAAAGAGCTGTCCATAAATATTTTCATGCATTTTTTCTGCCAAGAGGCATCTGTCTTCCCCTGTAAAAGTCCTTATCACTTTGTTTATTCATTTCACCTTCTTGACTGACAGTATCCTTGTTTCACATCGACCTTCCCCAAAGTTAAAGAAGTGCGAGTCAACTTTTTCTTAGTTTTTATTTCTATTGGCATTTTCCTTGTTCTTTTTCTATTCATGCAAAGCTATGGATTTCATAATAACATCTTTGGGAAGCTGGGACTTTGTCTTGGTGCTATGAAACCAGTCCTCATGGGAGGGATATCACTAACCCAAAGAAACTGCAAAAACTTCAGAAAACTATGTAGAATCTGAGGACCAATTCCAACACACTTCATTTTGTGATATTGTATCTAAATAATGAAAGATGTTGATCAGTTATTCACAGTGATATGAATAGATATCCAACTGGTCCAAAATCTTACAAATTATTACTTTTCCAGAATTAGTGATCTTAAGTTATGTCTGTTGGCTGCTGGTCAAGTCTGGGATTAAATTGCCATCTTCTTTCAGTTGCCTGCATTTATACAAAGAAAAATATTCAGGAAAACGTTACCCTCTGATTTGAAACTTAATTTGCTTGAACGTAGGCTAAAAGTAAGTGTGCCTCTGTGAAGTTTTATGTACTTTCACTGACTTTAAAAGAAAAGCATAAAATTTAGTATTATTCTTACTTGTTCTAGAAAGAAGAAAATCATATGAAAATGTTTTTCGGTCTCTCAGGAAATATTTTTTCTGTTGAACTGAGGCGTGCTTCGGGGCTCCCATGCCTGACTGAGCCTGAAGCCTGTGAAAAACTCCATATTCTTACACATCTTTTGGCACTTATGTCTATACTACAGCTATTACTGCTCGAGAAGTAAGGAAATTATATAGGCTCTTAGGCTATGCTGAGCTCCCTGCTGCTGAATTTACTTTGCCACAGGTAAGCTGAGAAGTAAATGAAAGCTCTTGTCCCTATTTTATTACTATGCAGTGATCATGCCACTGGGAAGAGTCCAAGGCTCATTGTGGCATAAGGGCCACCTTTTTTTTTTTAGCTTTCTTAGTCTGTAAATAAATTCTTAATGAGTAAGATTATGAATAAAATAGTTCTGCCTACTTAGTACCACATGTTTAGAGACGCATAAATTCCTCATCAATCTGAAGTGGTATGTACTGTATGTGTACTTCACTCCACAATTTGGTTGTATAGAACACCTTTTGTTGACTGATTCTAAAAATGCCAGGTCAAGAAAAGTTCATCTAAAGAGTTAGGTTAAATTTAAAGACTGTATGAACAATTTGTAGTAATTCCGTGCTAAGAATGATTGCAATTACAATAGTAAAATGATGAAGTTCTGTACTTTCTGCTTTCATAGAAAATGTCATCAGATCTTTGCTTGAACAGAAAATAGTAGTCCTAAGTGATGAAATTTTCTTCCTTAAAAGAGGCTTTATCTCTGTTGCAACTCATAACGGAAAAGCTTTTATAAAAAGATCTGATTTACATGTACTGAGGTCAGTAGCAACTTCCAAAGACTTTAATGTATGTTGTTTTAGATACTGCACTAAAATATACTGATTCTCTAGAAATCTATTTATACCTTGTTGGAGTAATAACATATTTAAAATTCGTAATAAAGTAATATAAGTCAATTCAAATAAATATTAATAAATAAATATGGAATTTTCTCGGTGTCATTGCTGACTTGGTTGGATGTTCATTGTCATCTTAAACTGATTTTAGTCTTTGAAAAGTTTGCGTAAAAATTATATTCCTTTAACCAGAAACATGTATTTTGAGGAAGTACCGAGAATTTGTAGGTGAATTTATTTGATGATTTAGAAAACAGCAGGACTCGGTCTTCTGTGATGCCTTAAATTGGGTGGATGAGCTGTCAGTCACCTGGAACCATGTTGCCCAAGCTTTGCAACAACCAAGGGAAAATGTGATTTAGGACAGCAAGGTGGCAATATTACCAGGTGCCATGAGTTACATCTGTTAAGTTTTATTTTTAGCCATTTGTTAATAGCAAGGAACTGATAAGTCTTCTTTCATCAATAACTCTTTCATCCTTACAGCTGAGGATGTATCAGTGTGTTTTGCTTTGTGAATGAAAGGCAGTCATTTGTACCAGATTAGAACAGAATAACAATTGTAGCCGTGATCAGAAATGATGAGGCTGACTTGTAAACAATGTGAGATTTTCATACTAGTGTGACATGCTACTAACATTTATGATTTAGAACGACAGTAAATATTTGCAAGACTTTTAAAGGTGTCATTCAGCTGTCTGCTAAAATATGGCTTCCCCTCACTCTCATTATTGTTGGCCAAAACATTTCAACCATTCTTGAGAAAAGAACTGAACAAAAATAAACTATTCTGCCCTTGAAAAGTTTCATCAGTCTTCCTTATTCTACAATGAGAAATTCTGTTGCTTTCTGTGCTTTAAATCAGGAACTTGGCATATGATATTTGTAGCTGAAAGGCAACTTTGTGCAAATCTATTTTTGTTGGCCAAATTTAAATTGCAGATCAAGTTTTGCTGTTGTATTCCTGATAAAATGTCCAGGTATTCTGTCTCCAGTTAGCATGTTGTGTTGTTGTCCTTTTTACTGATCTTATTGCTTACTCATCCCTGGGCAGCTGAAAGCAGCCTGCATCCAAGTGCGGGTACCTGAATGAAGGCAGGAGTCTGGTCTACCCTGAACCCATTCTTTCTCCATCTGTAGATGTGGTAGGGAGTAGATTTTGATGAAGGAGCAGTTGGAAACCAGAAGCATGAGAGAAAGGAGGGGAGAAAAACAAATGGTGAGTGGGGAGGAAATAGCTGGTCAGCCAAGGAGCCAGGTCAAAGTGGGAACAGTGAGACTGACTGAGCAAGTGGGAGCAGGAACATTTAGGATGGAGTCAGCAAAGAGTGAATGGGGAACCTGAGAAGGGACAATAGGGCAGGAGGCCAATAGGAATAGGGAGTGCATCATGTTTTCTTCCTACTGGGCCTCTGCTTTATCTATGTCCAGAATGAATGAAAGATAAGTTCTATAAATTCATTGTTGTGGGCCTGCCCAACTGCAGGCATTATAAAATTCACCCCATTTGTATCCTACTCAGCATGCAAAATTTATTGATTCCTTCAGGAGGTCACCTTATGCAACTTTCTTTAAATATTAATATATTCACATGATAACTTTTGTGAAATGAGTGAGCTCTGTGCTATGGATGGGAACTAGAGCACAGAGCATAAGAAATACCAAATGTCTATGAATTCCTAGTGCCCTCTTTAAACAGATAAGGGCTTGAGGTTTCAGCCCTTACTTTATATGCGATTATTTAAGGCAGAACATGGGGACTTTGTGTTGTGAGTAAAATTCTATTGCTTTAGTCAATTAACATAAAAACGTTGAAATCATCTTCAAAAAGTCAAACTTTTATGTTAGGCAAAAGATGATTTATCTAAACCCAGGGTGAAGTGAGCTTCGCTACAGGAATAATTAGCTGAACCTTCCGCTCTGCTTCATGAAAATGTTAGATATGGTTTCTGGGAGTTGTAACATTTTCTTCCAGCATATCATTTCTTTGAATTTTACTGAAGCCTGATTGGGTAAGACCTGCTACAATGAGTAGCTGATACAAAAGAAGTACATAGGATAATATTTCTAAGAAGTGCTATGCATTCTTGTTGAACTATCTTTAGTGGCTCTTCTTTGTTTCCAGTTGCTTTTCTACAACTTGCGAGCCATTATTTGATTGGTTCACTCTTAAGAATTTCAAAAAAAATCTAGAAACAGATATTATCCTTCTTTATTAATTAACATGTTTTACGTTGTTTTGCATAAATTTTGGATATATTCTTGAAATGTTTATTTCACATTTGATGCCATCATTATCTGTAAACAGCAATGAAAGGACTTAAAAACTGTTTTTCAAGGCTGTGAAGATTGCAAAATTGGGAACTAGGGGTATGGGAAAATAAAGCTACTTGTGCAGGTGGTTATAAGTCAAATAGTTACTCTAGAGAATACTTAGAGATTGTTAAATGGAGATAAATCATTTATTATGGTTTGCCATTTGGGAAACACTTTGCAATCTCAGTAAAATGTCTTTGAATGTACATAATGACCACAGGCTTATTCCAAACCTGGTACCTAAAGGTAACAGAAACTTGTCCTTTCCAGTGTTTTTGGCATTGTCCATGGAACTGCAGAACTTCTGTATCCTTGTGGCACTTCTCAGTGCCTTTTTAAGTTAGGACAGCCCTGGAAAGCAGCAGGTTAAGTGTTAAATCTTGCCAGCTGACTCCAATAACCTGACAGAGCTGGTAGGAAACAGGTAATTCTGATATGGAATGAGGAAGGGAGGAAGAGGAAGGTGAAATATTCTCCTGGGAACCTGTTGGTGAAAACTCTGAACATTAATGAGGAAATTATTTACTGTCAGCTTCTCACCAAGTAATCAATATGGTTTTGGTTGCCAACCTGATTGTGTTCTAAATCATACCAGGTTCATGTTGCTGACAGCCAGGAAAACTTAGCAACAGTGGCTCGCTACTGGTATCATCACTGCAGTACTGACAGGCAGAAGAATGTTTTTTTGTTGTTGTTTTTTTTTTTAGTTAATTATTTCGCAATTGCCTGCATTTTAAACATAGAATATTGGTACTGTTTGTACATCCTATTTGGAATCCCTGGCTAATGAAAGTTGAATCCGCTTGATATTCTCCTCTTATACAGTGTTCTTTTCCAGCAAAGGAGTCTGGAGGAGCTCAGAAGGCCTTGATGCTCCCCTGAAATGTGCCAAACTGACATCTTACTGCTCATCTTTCCCTGAGCTGTGTGGTGAGGTTGGGCTTTAGAGCAGCCGGCACATTGTGTACATTTAATCTTGCATGTGTATGTGTAAAGGTATTGAGGAGGAGTAAGGATAAAGGCAGATGCATTCTAATTTGTTTCTTTTGAAATACTTCTGCTCTGTGTCCTTGCTTTCTGTTTAGGAAGCAAAACTGGCCATTTTTTCTTTGCCTTCTGTAATTATCTTCTCATGCAGAACACTGAAGCTTTGGTCTTATACGTGGCTTACCTGGAGGGAGGAATGTGCCCCTTTGAATGAGCTTGAGTCAGTAGAAACTCAGTGAAATGTTTGTTATTGGTAATGCTCGGGTCAGGGACTGCTGATTCCATTTGCTTAGTAGTAGAACTTTATCTGATGTGGTCACTGTTCAGAGCTGCTGCACGTCCAGAATTAAAATGAGCAATGCAGTGAAGTTACTGGATTATATTTGCTCCTGCCAATTCCGTGCTCAAGTACTACATTTTTTTAATGAAATGTAGTTTTTTGATTAACCAAATATATCATTTGCTGAGATATGAGTGAGCCTTGTCTCCTTCTTTGTATTTGATCCTTAAAACGTTTGCATTGACATAGGGATTCCCATAACAGAAGTGGGATAAGAATGGCTATTGCACATAACAAGCCTGGAATCAATATAATATGCAAGCATATATCTAAATTAAGTACAGAGATAAGCAATTTTACAATTCATGTACTAAGTTTTCTTCCTGACACTTGGACTACCTTCTGAAGGATATCTCATAGCTTTACATATGTCAGCTTCATTTATGGAGCATGCTACACTTTTAAAGTAGAGTTAGCATATTGGTTTAGATCTTATTTAGCAAGCTAAATTTGGAACCATTCATGATTTGTGGAATTCCTTCATAACTTTGTGCCTGTAATCATTACATTTGAAATTTTTAATTTTGTAAACTCCTGATTTGTGTAGTTTAAAAGAAGTACTTGAACTGTGAGCACTGATTTGAACTCATAGCATGAACTTCAGTGATGATTCCTTATAGTGTCCGCAGCTTCTGAGCTCCAAAGGAGAGGGAAGGAAAACAGAGAACAGGGAGCTCAATTCTTCTGTTTTCCCTTTCTTCCAGGTCCCCTCCTAACAGGGACATAATCTAGTTATTAGTCTAAAGCTTTATGGACAGGCAGTACTATGAATTAATAACAACTGCAACAAAAGTAATAGTGATAATAATACATTTCAACTATGTTCCTTCACTCAGTAGTAATAAGCCATACATATGAAAGCTAGATAGAAAGGAAGAAAGCATAGTTGGATTCCCACTGGGAAGTCTTTTTCCAGAATAGTATTTTATTCCTGGAGCGCTAGGCAGTTCTCTTGTTAGCATAAGTTTCTTTCTGTGTAGTTTTTAATACATGGTGCAGAATGGAAAGGGAGCATGAAAGATATCAAAGATAAGAATAGAAAACAAGATTTTGTAGATAGATTACATTATAAGGAGGAAAGGAACAGGGGAAAAAATAGCAAAGGGGAAGTGGATAAAGAAAATAATGCAGTGTGAATGGAGATAAAGATTAACATTGAGCTCTTGTGATGATTGTGTGAAATCACCAAACAAGCAGGAATGATATTCCATTGAGTTCCATAAAGCACGTGGACAACAAAGAGTTAATTAAGTCACAGTCTGGCAATAGAAAATCAAATGTGAGATGACATTTTAGCTGTGAGGCCCACTTTAGGCTGTTGAAAAGTAGTGGAGTACTAACCATGTTCTATTTTTTCCACAGCCTCAAGAAAACCTCATGGCTGCAGTGTCACTGCTAATTTGCTTTTCTGTTTCATCACACATTCATTTTCTAAAGCTCATTTTATGTTTTCTTAAAGCTTTTGTTAGATATTTTTACATTTTATAGGTAGATAGCCTTGAAGGGTGGTTGCCCCTTCTTTACACTACGGGTATCACAGCTTACAGCATGATTAAGTGCCTTAGCAGAATTAGGAGCAGCCTGCCTCAGTAGAATGAATTCTATAAATTACTGGGATTTTACTGAAACAAATGCCACTAACAGAGCTGAAGAGCTAAATGGAAACACATGGTCTGAGCTTCTCTTCCGTAGTTTGAGGGGGTATATTTGTTATGTTACGTCTTCTCTTTCATTTAGGTACAAGATTGCTTTTCCTTATCCATTTAAAAATGAATGAGAGAGAGAAGGAAGCCTATATTGTTTCTACAAGGACAGCTTATAAACAGATTATCAAAACAAACATTTGTGCCGCTCTTCATTCCATGAATAGAGGGCTATCTGATAGTAGTCAGCGTGGTGCATCTCATAGAGAACTTGAATTTAATACTGGTGTCAGGCTTTATGTAAGGAGATAGCCTATAAAGCTGCAGCCCTGCTTTGCTGTGTCGACATGTCTGGAGCTCAGAATAAAATGGAGTTTCCTGCTTTAGCTAGAACTTGGTCTTAAAATAACCTGAAGAAATTATAGTTCTGATTACAGAGAAAGTGAAGGACTTAGAACATTCTCCTAATAAAGCCACAGGATGACACAAGGCTTAGTCATCTGTAGTCTGTCTGTAACAAGCATTTCAGAGAGGGAAACAAGCCTTTGAAATTGGATAATTCGATTTGCAATCAGGTCTAATTATTTTAAGAACATAGAAAACCTTTGTTTTTCTGGCAAAAATAATCATCTGGAATCCAATTAGAGGAGCACAAACTATTTTAAATATAATGGATGCCACACAGCATCCGTAGGAAAACTGATGTCTCGAGGGAGAGAGCTATGTTTGAAATAAACTCCACCTCTCATTTTTCTTATTGCCATTTCTGAGAAAAAACAGTTGTGCTCAGAAGTTACATTGCCATAAAGGATAAATAAAATGTTTGTGACTGAAAGTAGATCCTAAACCAATCTCTGACAGTAATTTAAAAGTCCCAGGGAAGTCTTTCTATCATCTTCTGAATATTGTGGAGCTATACTGTAACAGAATATTCAAGAGAGTAGATAACACTGGGAAAAAAAAAAGCACATGGCCATCCTTGTAAAAAATGCAGAGAGCAGCACCAATGAATTACAAAGAGTTGTATAACGTATATAGGGTAACATGTTATCTCAGAGTCCTTTTTTTCTTTTCTCTGCAGTTTCTTTTTGCATGATAGAATTTTGGTAATTTTTTTTTACTTTATTAGTAATATTTAAAGGCTCTGTCTTTTAGCATATTGAGATTATAGATGAGCATAAGTAATATGGAGAAAGTAGCTAATGAAGTGGTCAACTGATACTCCTCTTCTTCTAGATTCACTATGGGAGAATGCCAGTTCTACTTTGTGCCCACATAAGAATCAGATTGTATTCAGTGTAAGCCTAAAGATTGTTGCCTATATAGTTTTTCTGGAGAAGGGCCAAAGGCATACTATATTATTTACATAGTGAATAAGCTTTCCTTATTTGCTCCACTAAATATGGGTAATTAGCAGTCTCTTTAGTCTATTCTGTATAAATGACACAGATGTCCAGACAACATATTTATAATTTCACCCCATCTGTGCTAATTTTTCTATAAATGTCCTTTTAGTGCTGTAATCATCCTGTTTATCCACAGTATCCTCAGTGTTGAGCAACATACGAAGATGTGTCTCATATTCAGCCCTCATTAAAACAAAACATTTCCACCCCCGAACCTGGTGTCAAGGCCCTGTGGAAATACTCAGGAGTATCTTGGTAGTTTTTGCTCCAGCTTTTTCTGGGGTCTGCTTTCCCCAGCCCAAGATGTCCGAGGCTGATACTGGTGCTGCAGGGTGATAGGCAACAAATCCCTCCAGCTTCAAGGTGTTACGCAGCTACTTGTATCTGGCTATCCAGAAAGAAAGAAAAAGCTCTCAGAATAGATATGTATTTCTTCTGAAATTAAGAGCTTTGCTTTAGAACACCTCTGCTCTACATACTGTTGGATGGAGCAAGATGACCTACTGGAGTGTTGTTTGTGCTTTGTTTGTTTGCGTCCTCACATTGTGACCTAACTTTGCATGATACCAATAGCAAAAGAGCATAGTGTATGGGGAACACTCTGCGGTCACTCATTTGCACTGTGCTGTAGGTGGTTGGGTTTCCCCTCATCTCTCAAAAATGTCAGCTCACACCTGCAGAGGCAAGCTCATGTTGGAATAGACTTGGTACTTTTTGAGGCCTGCTTAGATAAAATGGGTCACATTTGTTAACCTTTCTCAGACCCGCCAATAAAAATGCTGTATATGCTATAATTCTTAGGAAATTTCTTTGGGAATTAAGCAATAAAAATTCAGAGAAAATGTATTTATAAATGAAAAAAACTTGGTCATGTATAATTCCTCCCTCCCCTCCCCCCCCCAAAAAAATAAAAATAATACTAATAATTACTGAAAGCCACTGCTGTACTTTACAGTTTAATGACCTGGGAAAAAAAAAAAAAAAAAAAAAAAAACCTATTTCCAGAGACATGGCCATATTAAATGATAGGAGAAAAAGTAAATAATCCAGAATCATAAGAAAGCTAGGTATTTATAGTCCAAACCCCAAAACCTTTTCTGTTAAATTAGCAAAAGCAATTGAGAAGATGGGGTCAAGACCTTCAAGCTCAGTCTTGTTTAGGAGCAAAACATTACAGCTCTGGAAATTCTAAATAGGGTAGAGTTTAAAACAGAAACAGTTTTATCAAAATCACAGGCTTCTGAATGCTCTCCTGCTTAAGAATGTATTGTAGGACTTGAAAGCAGTATTAAAACACACTTTTCAAGAAAAATAGCATCAAGTGTTTTAAGGTAAATGGCATCTGTTTCTGTAGCTTTTTAAGTTATTTGATCAATTATGTATGAAGCATACTCACTGGCACTAACTCCTCCTTCCTTAGAAAGCCTTGTTTGGGCTGGTAAATGTTGTCTACACATAAATGAAGAAGGAAATAAACTGCTGCCGTTTTTCCAGTTTTGAAATTAATATTTTGCTGCACGTTTCCAGTGTAATCTGAGCTTTCACAAAAGAATTGTAACTACACCAGCTTGCAATAGTCCCTGTGGAAATGGAAAATTATAGGAATTTCTTCTCTATATGTACAGGCATCCATTTTCTGTATTCTCCTTGGGTACGTGCATGCTGGTTTTTACATGCCAGTAAGATCTGCAGCTTCTGCTCTGTGTGAACACTGGAATCGTAAAATATTGCTGGAAGGGTAAAGCTGCTTCTTCCTATTGTATATAAAAAAAAATTCTTTCTATCAGAAAGTTTTGGCCCATAACAGGGTCAGAGGAAATTAAAGTAGCCTTTCAATTCTGTGCTAGAGGAACTTCCTCTGAAGTTTCAGACTACCAGACTAGCACGCTGTATTCAGCAGCAGGGATGCCTTCAATTAACTGTATCTGTTCTATTTGTAGTACAAAGGATATGAACAGCCTACATAGCTTAAAAGAAAGGAGGCTAAACAGAACTTAAAGAGGTACCCGGCATACAGCATGCTGAAAGGAAAAGCAATAGGATCCCTACCAATCAGCAGTTTAAGACCATAACTAATGTAGAGGATTGGACTGAATTTATACAGGTGTGCTGTCTAGTCAATAAGGCATCCAGGAAGAATTTCTGTAGGACAGGTTGCTTAGAATGTAAAACACTGCTGAGAATGGTGAGCAATGCAAATGAGTCTAAGGCGGATCATTTTAAAGGAATTCATGATTAGCTGAGAGGACTGGTCATCAGCTTGAGATCCTTGTCTCTGGAGAGCTTGAATTTAACTAGATTGTTGATGCCAGTCAGAATACAGCGTCCTGGTTATTGCGCTCTGTAAAATGGCTCTCTAACGTCTTTGAAAAAATCCAGAACGTGCAGTTGGCACATCAAAAAAAAACAAAACAAAACAAAACGAATTGAAGGGACATGGTGATATACCTTGCGTAGACTCACTCAGTCTATTTTACAAGGAGACTGGCAAAGAGCATGGAGAATATTTTCTTTGCCTCTTCCAATTAGTACATTTTGACTAGCATGGCAGGGGAGTGAGATAAAAATTAATCTTTAAATAAAGGGAAAAATAATGAAGGCTGTATTTTATCGTCATTAAAATCTCTTGATGAAACCCCTGTACTTCTCTGTGTCTGGATCTGATCACTTCAGGATGCATTGTCTTGCAAGGCTGAATTGCTAAAGAATGAGTTGGCTGGGATCCATGAGATGCGTCCATCAGACTGAAGGGATGGAATCACCATCCCGGCCAGATTATTTAGTCTTCATTTTAGCAATCAGTTTGCCTATCTCCTTTACATACGCAGTTATTTACACCTACAGGCAGTAGAATCGATGAGATTTAATGAAGTCTGCTATTCAGAAAGCCTGGACTGTTCCACTGTGAACCAGCAGAACTGCCTTTTTTACTCTGGTCAAAGAAGAGAGGAATGGATTTGACTTCCAGTACTTTTCAAAATCTTGAAAGAATCTCTTGAGTTTGAGACTATAAGAGACTCTGTCCCTTTTCATATCCAGAGTGATTTCAGAACAAGGTTGCTGGGATTCAAGTGGCATTAATACTTAGGGTACTAACTGTACTTGGTGTTGGAATGACATCTAGCTTTCTTAAGAACATAACAGATGCAATTTTTCATGATTTAATGTGTTTACTGATGGTAAATGTAAGTGTGAAATACAAATATTTTCCTTGGTCGCTATGCCCCAGGAGTTCCAAAGAATAAAAAGGAAAGCTGCTTCAGAAAGCAGTGAAAGGCTGGCATTTAGTCAAAGTACAAATAGGACGGTAGCACATAAACTCTGAATTTACTTAATATTGTTAGGAAATAACACAGCAGCACCAGTGATTTCACAGTCCCTTTTACAGTGCTGGAAAGTGCAGAGATTGTGAATTCTGGTTTTATTTTATCTAGTGAAATGTTAAAGTTGGCACAGATTGGCAAGGTTTCCATTTATCTGGCTCGAGGCAACTAGGCATTCACTGATGTCATTAGTTAAGACAAATGATAAATATGCCTTAATTTTTATGTGTATTCAGTAATTGAGTAAAGGAGGGTTTCACTCCAGGGAAGAACGGGCCAAGATCAAATTAACTGTCTTCAGAAAAAATAAAATACTTAGGATTTCTGTTAAGTTAGATTAATATGATTATATCTAAAATAATTTTACTTAGTACAATTTGCAAAGTGTATTCCATGCCTAGTAGCATAAAGGAAAGCCCAACATATTGTCCCTCCTAGGTAGGCAAATCTCAATAATTTCTATCTGTAGGAGATGGTTACTCATTTCAACTAAGACAGTATTCTTCACTGGATTGAACAGTAAAGAGCTCCCCCCAAACTTTTATTTTTCATGAGATCTCCAGTCTGTAGAACTGCAGGACTTCCTCTCAATGGGAAGAGGAAGGATTTACCAATATCTGCTGAAAAGCTTTCTCTCCCACTTGTGAACATCTTGCAATGAGAAAGACTGATGCTGCTAACTTTCAGCTGATATAGGCCAATCCTAAAGATGTATGCCAGCTAAATTCTCACTAGAAAAATGAGAACTTGACATCCTACACTGCCAAGCATTTCATTCTTAGAAACAGGACTGTGTGAGAAGATTTGATAACTTAAGGTGCCTTGTATCAACTGATATATCCACAGAGAACCTATCAATGTTTTTAAGTGCAGCATTGCTTCACTTGAATTAAAAGTGGAATCCTCCATATTTTTTGTGTTAATGCTTGCTTTAGGAAGAACAAAATCAGCTGAGGATTTTTGAAGGATTTAGTTATCTTCCTAATAAGTTCCAAAATAAATTATTTATAAATGGGGAATGCACCCAGAGATTTCAAATATATTCGATTGTTTCTTTGTATCACACAGAAATATGTTGTTGAGTTTGTGGGTTTTTTTTCAGTTACTGTCAGAGATTTGCCTAAAGGAGTGAATTAAAGCATATTCCATGACAGTTTCAGGAATCGTAAAGGTCAGATTTTCATCTTGATTAAGAACATTTACCTCCATAGATCTATTACCAAATTCTCAAAAAATAATCTACTCTTTGGATGTTCACATTTTGCCTTACTGTGCAATTCATTTCCTTCATTGAAGGGGTTTCACTGAACTTGAAGTGTGTTTTGTAAGCTCCATCCCTGCCAAATCAAAATCTCTGTGACATCTGAATTATATTTTTCATTCAGTTATTCTGAGCCCTCCAAGATAATGTATTCTATTCCTTGGTTTTAGATCATCTACTTATTCAAAGACTCATTAGGCAGTATAATGCCCTTGATAAAATCACGGTTTCCGTGTGATGAAAGTAGTAAAGCTGTGTAGATAATCTGAAGACTTCCTCTGCACTGAGTGCTCTCTGTTTCAGATCTCAGCAGTGTAATTCTTAGCTGCTGTGGGCTGAATCTGGACCTGGATCCAAGTGTTGATGGGACATCTGTCATTCCTATGCTCAGTTATTCTTCCTGCTTTTCTCGGGTAGGAAAGAGACAAACCTGACAGTATAAACTGGAACACTGAGACGATGTTGGCTGAATGCAGGGAATGTGGCTGGGAGCTGGAGAACGGCCCTATGGAAAAAACAACCCTTTAAGATTCAATATTTGATGTAGACTAACAGCTGTAAAACTACTTTTTCCTATTCTATGTAATTGATTAACATTTTTTTCTTAAATTCTGTAGACCTGTTGACTTCTTACAAAACAAAATATGGACACGATTAGCCAAGTTATGTACTTAAACCAACAGCCAAGTTAGACAATGTATTGCATCAAATGGAATTTTTATAGCTAAGAGGTCTCTTCGGGAAGAAGCTTGTAAAGGGTATCAGTTGTATTCTGTGAGAATGAACAAACACTTTTAAAGGAATAGATAGTCTCTGAAACATTTTTGAACTGGCAGTTGATCTCTGGTAATGCTTATGGTTTCTGCATTCCACCACATAGTTTCCTGCCAAAGACCATGGCCATGGCATCCTGGCTAGTGTCTGAAAGGTAATGTGAGGAATCTTTCTGCTCCTTTAAGAAACGTGTCTTATGGGGATATTTGCATATGTATCTTAAGTCATAGTCATCAATCTAAACCTGATTTCAACTGTTTGTTAATTATTTTGGCTATAAACAAGTCTGTGTGAGATTTGGTTTTCCACAAAACAGTAATTTCTTGGTGTTCTGCATATTCTCCTTGTATATTCTTCCTTACAAACCAAACCAAAAGAAAGAAAGAAAGAAAGAAAGAAAGAAAGAAAGAAAGAAAGAAAGAAAGAAAGAAAGAAAGAAAGAAAAATAAACAACACCAAAAAGCAGAAGGGAACTAAGTAATGTTATTTTTTCAGTCTTAATTTGTGCTTCATTTTCTCTTCTTTAATTCTGTCTATGGATGCTTATGTGGTGGCAAGTGCTTTGTACAGATTGTTGACTTGTTTCTTCCATTTCTTCTGCATGATGGGCAGGACAGAAAGCAAAAATGGAAGGAATGAGGAATAAGTTGCTAGCTGCAGAGGAAAGGCTGCTAATGTGAAATTATATGACTGAATGAGCCAAGGGTTTGATATATGACATATTTTTCTTGGTATTAAATATATCAAACATTATAAGTGATAAATTAACTTGCAGAAAAGCAAACTTTCATCTATCATCTGCAAAAAGTGGGGCAAATATGTGACTGCTTTCATGTTGCTCATTTGGGGTCGTGCTCTCCTTTCTTACATTTTCTTTAAAGAGAAAGGGAAGACGAGGACAAGGACAGAAGAATGGTATGTCTGAAAGATGCAGCCTGGGAGGTTGCAGACAACCAGGATGCTTCTTATTTCATGCCTTTTAGGAAAGCATTTAGGCTTCTTTGGGAAGTGAGGTGGCTGTCATTTATCTGGTGTACAGCCCACTCTGGGTAGATGAACAAAAGCTGTGCAGCTGAGGTTCTCATGAACAACCAACTATACTTGGCTCTTCACCACTCGTAACCTAGACTTCCTTGGGGAAATTAGTCTTAGAGGTGTTGTATATATGACTTGTTCGAGGTCTGACCATGTTTTCTAGGAATTATAACTACTTTTTTTCTTTCTTTTTTTTTTTTTTTCTTTCTTTTTTTTTTTTTTTTTTCTCTGTGGAATTCTTTGTATTCTCTTACCCAACACCTCCAGTGGTGATGGATATGTGATCTCATCTTATTCAGGGCACACCTCACAGCACTATTCACACACAACCCACTTTAAACATGATTTTGCTTTCTGACTTTTTACTCCCTTGAGATATAGAAATATGTCACAGAAGACAACAAAACTGTGTCAAAGATGCATGCTGTGCTCTAAAATGATACGAGTTTATTCAGTACTGGCGGCAGCTCATTTGTGTTGATGGAAACTTCCCCATTTTGAACGGAGGCACAGTTTATACTTGTTCCAGAAATCACTGTTTCCTACCTGTACTGTATAATCTGCTCCTAATGCCTATGACCTATTTTTAGGTCTTTCTCTTTATAGCTGCTTATATACAATATTTATAGAAGCACTATTGAAATGGTCACAGTCAGAAGTGCAGATAACATCTGTTTATCTCTCCTGTGTATCTCTCCAGATTTTGTGGTACATTATTAAAATATTTGTAAAGCTATTTGTCATACACAGTTACTACTTAACAGGAAAAATTGTATCTTTTGTCATTTATTCACAAAGAGGAGTTGTGCTCAGAACTGTTTGTAACTTCTGCTGTCTTCCGCATACCTGTCTGAGCAAATGATATCTGCTCTCTACTTTCACAAGAGAACTGACTGGTCTGTAGTCAGCCATCACAACTGCAAACAAAAATGTGGTGGGAAAATACTGTCTACAGATGAAAGTGCTTATGAATTAAATATGCCATGCAGCAGGATGTTCAGATTACAGAGCTTTTTTTTTTTTTTAGCTTTAAAATGGCTTTGCAATGGATATGACATTAAGTTGCACACAAACTTCTCTGAAGTTAGTAAAACCCAGCTGCTTTCTAACAACAAAACAAACCATAGTAGTTTAATCCAATGAAAGATTAATTAATATGAACTGAAAAGCAAATCACACGGTGATTTTCATAAGGGATACTGGCAGTAGGGCAGACTTGTATATATGTGACATTCCATTATAGCATTTATGACTAAAGAACAGTAACAGAAGACCTACTGAGGTATCACATTAGTAGATTAAACTGGTAATTGAAAGCTGCAGTTGAAAATCTAGACAGACATTTCATAAAATCATTTCCAGAGGCCACAAATTACTTTTAATCAATCCAAATATTAAGATGCAATAGCAGGGAAATTTCCAGTCTGATTAGCCAGATTATAGTTTGTGTATATGAAAATATATGTAGTTCTCTTCGAAAGTTATGCTTCCTATTTATTTCCATGGAAACTACAACACATACAAAGAGCACAATAGCACCATTTGACAGAGCAAATTCTCTGTTACAAAATGCTATTTTTCAACATAGTCACCACCATTAGCTATGATTCCACCAGTGATAAGCAAGAGCCTGCATGTCATGCTCATGACAACCTGCACCAGTGGAGGTGACCTGCTGTTGCTGTCTTTACTACTGAAACGCATCACCCACTGCTTCACTGTGCTTACATCCACTGTTTGAGTTCCAGAAACATTCAGTAAGCATCGATGAATGTTGTTGGGTGCCATTTTTTCTCATGGAGAAATTCAGTTCCACACCTTTGTTTTATATGTACTTCCATGTCAGATGTCATTCTGTCAGACTGCCCCTCTGCTGCCATCTGTCACATGACGGCAAAATGTCATGAAATGTTGGTGGGTTGTATTGCCAAAGCACCAATATCTGCTTCTTATATCATGGGCCAACATAATAAAATAGAAGGCTTTTGGAGCAGCCCTTGCATATCCCATATAAGACAGAGATTACAAAATACTTATATGAGGTATTCAATGAGAATAAACATGGTATCTGCCAGTAGATTTGTCACTGTCATGTTCCCCTGTTCTGTCTTTGAGGGGAGAGAGAGAGAGAAAATGAAGAAAGCAACTGCAGCATGCACGTGTTGTATATGCCTATCTTCCTTTCTGAACACACAGAGTAGAGTAGCTTTTAGGAGTCTACCATAATCTGGAAAGCATTAGCGGAGTCTAAGCAGAGTTTTTTTGCTGAGAGCATCGGTCATAGGGGACAGGAGAAGGGTTAAGAATTAACATAAAAGGCATAGGTTTTCTTTCAGATGCTTTCATCTCCATAAATACTATAAAAATTTGCAGATCTTTGCACATCTGTTTGACTGAAGTCCCAACCCATTTTTGTACGAGCTGGGGTTAAACGCATGACTTCCCTCAATGCCTCTTCATCCGCTGAAGGTTTTCTCTCATAAGAAATGATCTACTTTATGAAAATTCACTTCACTTCTTCTAAAAGAATAACAGATCTTAAAAATATTGTGAGATGGCTGTTCCTGTAATATGATGAGCATTGTACTGGTGAGTAGTCTGGTAAGGGCTAATGGCCAGCTGAAGTTGGCCAAAAAGTAAGCAAAATCTAGGAATTTCAAGCGAAAGCAACGTATATTTACTTGTCATTCTACTTTACATCTTTAAGCTGAAGAGAGACTTAAAGCTCATTGTCTCTTTGATGTGTAGCCATCAGATCAGAATAAGGATACTGGCACATCAGTGTAGATAAGTATCTGGTAGGCATGGGTTATTTCAGTCCAGTTTACCCAAACTTCAAAATCCATCTCAACACAAGAGTTCGTTAAAGCCACAAGCCCTACCATCAGCAGTTTGGAGTCTTACTCCATTAGCCTGTCACAGTAATTCCCAGCCATTCCTCATGCTCTGTCCCTTTTTCTCCGACTCGTTCCCTTCTAGTATGTGCCCCCTGCAGATTGCAAGGGAAGAACTTTGAGCTGTTCCTCTGTGTTACCAGGTGTGCCAGTGCCCTGAGGCTAGGTAAGCAAGACAGTGTTTGAAGGGACCCCAAAAAAGCCTTAGAAAGACCAAGAGCCATTTAACAGCCCAGTCATGGGATGACAGAGAATTCTTGCCAGATGGTTTTCTTTACTTAGATTGAAACTAGCTGAGGACTGTTAGCTTTGTGTTGGTGGCTTTGTCTTTCACAGCCTGCAGAAACGGTCAGTGAAATGGCTGTGAGGTTGCTGCTGGGGGTTGTCAACACCAGTTATCGTGGGCTATTTTTTGATCTCAAGTGGTGCTACTGTGCTGTAAGAGTCCTGCTCGATGGAAGAGTGGTTTTATCATTGCTGAATGACAGCTGTTCCCCAGGCACTAGGCTACCCAACTCAATACATTTTAAAATAGTGTTCATATGGTGTTAATTGGCTTAATGGTATTAAATGTAGTATTATGTTTTACTAGCAAAGTGAGTGATGTAGGAATCATTCACCCCTGAAGAAACAACTTCATGCACTGTCTGCTTCCACAGCTCCTGGCTGTTTTGCGGTGCTCATGCTCAGTGACAGGCCCTGATAGCGCAGATGAGTTTAGTGAGGCAGTCTGGGCCCTTGCTGGATATTTCTCATGTGGCTGACATTGTGGCTCACACCACACATACTTAGTGAAACTTATCAAGTCTCTTGCCTCCTTTCTCAAAATAAGAACAGGGAGCTCATCCTTGTCTTCAGAGACAACATTATGAGGGCAGATCTGGTAGGGAGGGCTGGCACTGCCTATAGGGAGGAGGTGAGGAGCTAGTATATGGTGTGAAGTGGCTTAACAATCTCAGGGTTGATTGTAAGATCTCACATTTACGAATAATGAGTATACTTGAGCCATTTTTCTTTAGGTCTCCATTCTAACCACTAACAGGAACATTATACAAGAAGAAATACTCTGTTCTGGTATGATCAAATGATTCTTTGGTTTGCAGCTCTTGACATGGACTTATGGTATCCAGTGCTTAGTTCAGCTGTTCATATATAAATATATGTGTATGCAATTCAAATGCAAATTGAAAATAAGATTGAGTATATCAGTTGTACGTGTATATGGATTTTGCATCTAGAAGTTTTCAGTAAATAAAATTGAGCAAGCTGATGGTACCATTTCCTTTAGTTGGTCTTCCTTGGTGGCTTGGTTGTTTTAGGATAGCAGTGGTGCCAGTATTTCTGTAGCTGTTGACTTAGTTGTGTGTGTAGCATGTTTTAATGGTAAAATAAAAGAAGGAACTTTTTTAAAAAATGGAATATAAAATTATATGCATATATATGAAATATACATTTTAAAAATTCAAGATTTTCATTTTAAGGGATACATTTTGTATACTTATACTTTCAAGCAAACTGTTTTAATGGCATACAAAGATGTGATTGAGTTTATATTATGGCTAAAGAATGTTTCTGTAAGAAACCTACAGTTGGTTTGTGTTTTTATTTTCTTCCTTTATGGTGGTGCAAGCTTTAGATTTGAAAGGCTAAGAAAATCATTAGGAACATACTTTGCTAGAAAATACAGGTATTTTGATGCATTAATCATTTTAGTCAGCAACTGCAGTAGTATGTTGATATTTCTGTACTGAGACTGTGGTTCAGTCCCTGGTGCCTAAGGTCAGGCTGAGGACTGCAACTGCATTTATTTAGCAGGAAATTTATACTGATTCAGACTGTGCTGTGGAATATTGGGTAGCCTACTGTGGAAAAGGAAACCACAGGAAAGGGATGAAAACAAAACCACTCTGCATGTCCATGCCAACATACACCATGAGTTCAATGGCCACAACCAGTGAAGTTTCACAGTGGGAGGTGCCAGCAAAGATTACACAGTCAAAAGTAGTCCCTGGAGGTGATGATG
Source organism: Gallus gallus (assembly GCF_016699485.2). Classification (NCBI taxonomy): domain Eukaryota; kingdom Metazoa; phylum Chordata; class Aves; order Galliformes; family Phasianidae; genus Gallus; species Gallus gallus. The sequence continues at coordinate 29,194,287 of NC_052533.1, forward strand.
AAGTGCTTATGAAGAGCATGGGAAGGAAGCAAAATATACAGGATCTGTTCGAAACACAGAAAGAGTCCACTTCATTTCACTTCATAACCCATTTAATTTCTTTTTTTTTTTTTTTTTTACTGCAATTCCTTTCCTTTCCTTTTTTTTTTTTTCTTTTTTCCTGATTGTGCTTTGGTTCTCTGTATTCTTTCAGAAGATTTATATTTATTTGAACTGAATTTTTGTTGTAAATGTAAATATTGCAGTATGAAGTAGAACATTAGTGATTTAGTCGGAGCAGAGAATAATTTTCATAATGAGGCAAGAGTAATAATTATGCACTGAGTGGATTTCTGGGAAGTGGATTCCCTTCATTGCCTTTTTTTTTTTTTTTTTTTTTTTTTTGTAAGTACAATACAGCATCTTAAAATTATTTTGCCATGAAGTCCAGTATATTAAAAGAAGCAAGGAGCACTTTTAATCTAATATGGCAGTAATAGATAAAGGGAAGATACAATAGCCTATCATGATAAAGTTAGAAATGATTTTGCTGTTGTTGGAAGAAGGTCAATTTTGACACTTTTTTTAGAATGGTAATTTAGAAGTGATTTATAAGGTAATACACTTATTTCTAATTATTCATTTTATCTTGAACATCTTTTGACACTTGACAGGATCAGTAGCTCTTGAAAGGCTAACTGCATTAATGTTGGTCTTTGAAAGTGTTTTTTTTTTTTCAGTGAACGTTACAGAAATCAGACTTGCTTTTTTGAGACATGTTTGTGTCTTTCTACCCTTTGTTAATATGATTCTCATTTAGAAACAGGAACTGTGAGATATGCTGGGGAATAAATAGATCTTTTCTAAATAGCTATTGTCAAGGAAGAGCGAAGGAAATGAATTGTGTGAATTCTTAGAACCAAGCAACGTTTATTTCAGAAAAAGACATACTTCTCAGGTCAGAATGGCTTTTGCTTTGCAAATAAGTTATTTTTTCTCTGTCTTTGTAATAATGTAATAATGATAATAGGGAAAGTTGCTGTGGCACTTTCTGCAGACAAGGTATTGTAGAAGGCTGTTTGATAGCCATTTGAACCAGCTTACAAAAATTGGAAACTCTGATGGAGTTTTAAGTTTTGGTTGCATTGAAGCTCGTATCGTGTGAGCCTGCCTGACATTATCAGGGTAATATCAGCATTGTAGCAGTGTTTTGAACTCAGAAACATGTGGAAGTGAACAAACACGAGAGGAAAAGATGCACGGTAAGATTTCAGAAGAGGGCTTTATTTAAAGGGATGGAAGGTTTGGTGGGTAATTTACCATCTAGTCTCTCTCTTTTATTTGAGAGAAAAGGGATCAGCAGTTCCTCATTAGAAAAGCACAACACAAATTTGAAAAAGATGAATATCAGTTCGAGATCTCATTCAGAAATAACTGAAATGAACACCAGTTTCTGCGCAATGCTCTGAATCAGTTCAATGTGGACAACTGTTTTTGAGGAACTGATTAAATTCTGAAGATTCTTTCACATACACAGGTACTTTCTCAGGATATTTGAACTGTTTAAGATTACTACTGAGGATTTTCATTCAATTCTGGAAGTTTGGGGTCTTCAACTAGATTTCATTTTCAGGTCATTCTGAAAGGACATCATTTGATGATAGTCATGAGATGCTGTTTCATTGGGTCTAATTGAGGGTTTTAGTGGCAAAAGGGACTTTAAATATTGATTTTTGTATTTAGTTTATTCTGATATTAAACTGCATATCTGGTTATGTACATTGCATCCTTTGGCTTGTATATATATTTGAAAAGCTGAATATCCAATTGGTGGACATATTTTCTAGTAAAAAATTACATTTTTCAATGAACTTCATTTGAGTGGCAGCAAAAATAGCATGAGATGATTCAACAAAAATATCTCAAATGATTCCTAATGGTTTTCTTGTAAACTGTTCTCTGTAATAGTTTACCACTGTTGATGGAAAGGGCAATCCCACACGATAGTATTGGGGGAGATCTTCAACTTATGCCAAAATAATATGCTGTCAGTATGAATGTGTTTGAGCAAAATTATGTTGTATCTATTAGGTCATATATGTCACTGTTGACTAACAAATACTCCTTGATCTTGTTCCAAGGAGTTTGAGATTTGCAGTTGTTCAACCTTTTGATTAGAAGTCATGCAGCAAGCACTATGGCATTGGATTTCCATGACTCCCTAGAGGCGGCTGATAATACAGTGTGGTACTGTCTGAGATCAGGCTCCTTATAATTACTAGTGGGCTCTCATCAACTTTATCCCAGTCTGAAGCCTTTTCTTTACTAGAATGACCTGTAAGGTGCAATGAAGCAAGCTAGCAAAAGCCCATAAAAGAAAGTGCAACTTCTGGAAATGGGTGAATTAAGAGGCTTGTAGAGTGATAGGTAATCATTTCTCATATTTCAAGAAAGATTATCTGCTAGTTTTTTATGGCCTTTAACGTGGAATTTGTTTCACCTGTATTCAAATGACATTTAAGGTAAATCCTTAAGTAACCCTTTTCCCTGTCTATTGATTATCAGTTTTTTTTGTTTTTGTTTTTGTTTTTGTTTTTGTTTTTTCCTCCTCTGGAAGATGTAGTTATGATTGGAAATGAAATTGAATTTTATGGATGCATAAGTGAGCTCCTTCTGAACCAAGATCTAGTCAGTTTGTCAGTTTGGTATGCTGAGCTGAGGAGAAAGTGAAAAGCGATAGTATTGGGTATCAGCTTTGCTTTGTGCTGTTTTGTCAAGTGCATAGCTCTAAACTGTTGGATTGTCAGAGTAGCATTCACATACTTGGGATGTATAAAATCAGTGACACTTCCAGACCTCCTTTGCTACAGGTAAGCTGACTCTTGGTAATTCTCCAAATATTTATGCCATGTCCAAACACCTTTATTCCTGTACTTTCTGTCCACAACAAGGAGGAACTGGTAATTGTATACATTTTGTGGTAATTCTAGGAAATGGTGTTTTATGCCATTGGCTAGGGGGAAGTCAGCTTCATGCAATATGTTCTTCAGCTTCAGTCCCTATGACATTTCATTAAACATGCTTTATGGATATACTGCCATGTCTTAGTGTTCATTTAATCAATTAAACTTTAAAGTCAGCAGAGAGTGCTGGGCTAGAGTTGGCTACAGGGAACTCCATTACAGCGTAAAAATTTCAGTTTGGATATTTACCATCAGATACTAACTCATTAGCAAAAATAAATTTCCAGTTCTTATCAGTGTAACTCATATAAGCATGTATGACATAAGTATAAAAAGCCATAGAAAGTGAAGCTGTACTTTCTGGATGCATCAGAAATTATCTGTATTTTATTCTTAATTCTTTTAATATATTATCACTGTAGTATCTTCAATAAACTAAAACCACTGAAAATCACTTTCTGGTAACTTTTGTGACATGTTGTTTCAAAGAGAGAAGAAAACTAAAAATTAAGCAGATGACTGCAGTCAGGAAGAATTTTTAAACTATGGGTAGGAGTGTGTCAGGCTCTTTGTTTAGCTAAGAGAGCTGAAAATGCTTTGCCGTAATGTTATTGACTTCTGTTATTTACTTGTATTCTTACTCTATTTTGTTATTTTAAAAATTGCTTTGTACAGTATTCACAAACGAAGTGAAAATTTCTAACATTTTAAACATGCAGAAAGGAAGAGAAAGGAAATAATTTCCAAAATGTATCAAACATGGATATGAAAATAAAAGAAAGATTGAAGAACCATATGCACATTTGTGAGGAAGAAAATAAATGACACTGATCCTAGTAAAGGACACTGCTGCTCCTGCTAAGACACCCTTGAAACTTTAGGGATCCAGCCTTCTGCAGTCCATTCTAGTTTCTCTCTTATGAGACTCAACATTTTTGACTTCTGTTCGATACTAAGCTCTCTCAGTGATTTGCCTTGCAATCATCATGGCAAGCTTTCAATGGCAAAACTTTAATTGTGCTGCCCTCTCCCAATCCTCAATATGCAATAATTCCATACTATGTTGTGAATCCTTTCTCACTGATCACACAGAGTTCTGCTTAAAGTGCAGAAGCAGAGCATTCCTTTTCACGATGCCTTTTGCACTGCAAACTCTCAGTTCATGAAGTCGTTTACAGCCATATTCAAAGGCTCAATCAACAGAACTAACTGTACTTCATACTGCAATGTGCCAAGGTTTTTTTGACCTTAATTCTGATGAGAGGGAACTTCTACTCTGAAAGATTAATTTACGAAGTGTGGAGGGCTGAGGGTTTCAATATGGCTAAGTTCTATTTAAATGATTTAGTTTGAGATTCTCAAAGGACCCAAAGTGTTTCTTGAAGAGTAGTTTTGAATGCTTGACTCCACTTAAGCAGTCATTCTAGTGTGCATGTTCCACACCTGGTCTGCAAATTTTGAAAATTTGCATTTAAAATTTGAGTAAGGTTCCCATGGATTTTTTTAAACTTAGTGGGAAATCTAATTTCTGGAAATTCTTTCTTGGGAAAGAATCTCTTATTTGAGGATGAAGAAATACCCACTTGACTGGCCTTCTGCTTGTCAAATGAGTTCAGATGAAGAGAAAAGCAGCCAACCCACTAGTAAGAAATGGACTGCTGATATAAAAAAAAAAAAATAGGTAATGATTTTTGGATTTCCATTTTTCTGAAATGTTCTTGCTACATTGCATCAAAAAATGTATGGAATTTTTCTCTTGCTGTTGTGGATTTTTTTTTTTTAAGGAAGTAGAGATGTATTTCTTAGCAGTCTTTTGTTGCATTGTTTTTTTGAGTATTACAAAATGCAGAACCATTATTCAATATTTATATGGAATAATAATAATGAAAAATGTATTCAACTAAAATAATAGTACTATACCAGTAATTCCTATAGTATGCTTTTCCAGTGCTCAAAAATTACGAAGACAATTGTTTAACAGAGTAAGTAGAAATGTCAGCTTCTTTCCTATGCTCACCATCATATGTCCCTAACTCTACTTGCTGATTAAGGTAACTTAACTGTAAATTAGATGGAGACAGCTTGCTCTATTTGCAGTTTTGAGTTCAGCCAGTGCATGTCTGAAATCAACTTAGAAACATGGTAATGGCTTGAAGTCAAATAAAGAAAGAATATTACGTTGGATAGAAGTATGATGTATCATTCCAGTGATGTCAGTTATTAGTATGAGTTTGGATATCAGGAAAAACTTCTTTACAGAAAGGATTGTTAAGCACTGGAATAGGCTCCCCAGGGAGGTGGTTGAGTCACCATCCCTGAAAGTGTTTAAAAACCATTTTGGATGTGGTGCTCAGGGACATGATTTAGTGGAGGGTTGTTAGTTAGGGTAGTTTGGTTAGGTTGTGGTTGGACTTGATCTTTAAGGCCTTTTCCAACCTGAGCAATTCTATGATTCTATGAATTCTTAAAATATAATTAATCTAAAAAGTCATTCAGGGAAAGGATACTAATAGGAATTTTGTTAATGAGCATTTACAGCAAAAAGATTAATTTTATTATATCAATAAACTGTATCTCTGTTAAGCTGTGTTTTCATTGTGTTTGGTATCCACATATACCTGGATATAAACCATGGTATTTGATAGTAATTATTTCACAGTGCTTTCTCAGTTCATTTTAACTTTTGGATTGACCTGATAAACAAGATTGGCCCCCTCTGGTGGTTGAAATCAGGACTTTACATTTCGGGGAATTTTTCCAGAGATCTGTTTAGTCTGGAGAGCTGGAGAGTACAGCTTTTTGCTTCTTTGCTTTTTTTTTTTTTTTTTTTTTTTTTTTTTAATAAGTTCAGTGTTATGTTATTATTAAAAAAAATAGTGGTATCCTTATATCATACATAGTTCAATGCTCATGGTAAGTTGCTCTTGCCATCTGAGAGCTTTTGAACTCATGGCAGATACTTACATCTTGTGGTTCATAGGAACCCAAGTAGATAGTCAAACTGAAGTAAATAAATGTATGGGGACTGTAGGATTGAAATAATTTACTGTGATGAAATGAGTCAAAATAGGAGAAATTGAGATAAGTGGTGTAATAATGATGATATGTGTGTCACTGAATTACTGCTCTTTAAAGAGAGAGTGGTGAGGCCCTGGAGAGGTTGTGGATGCCCCATGCCTGGAGGTGTTCAAGGCCAGGTTGGATGGGGCCCTGGGCAGCTAGTATTAGATCTGGAGGTTGGTGGCCCTGCATGTGGCTGGGGAGTTGGAGTTTGATGATCCTTGAGGTCCCTTCCAACAAAAGCCATTCTATGATTCTGTAATTCCATGAACTAGATGTTATATCTCTAGTTTGGGATTTTTGTCAGCTCAAGAGCATCATTTGATCTTAGAAGTAAAAATCTAAATATACATATATATTTATGTGTGTGTATTTTGGCCAGGATAGCCTTTTATTATAAAATTGAAGAGTTCTGTAATACTTAGGTTACAACTGTGAACTTGAGATGTCTGTCTCTTTTTTTTCAAGTAATTCCCCCAAATCCCAAATAGCAGAATATGAGAGACTTTTTTTTTTTGTTATTATTTTATATAGATGGTTATCATTTGAATCTATTCACTACAAAACCAAAACTCTCTCTTTACATTAATGAGGAAAAAAAAAAGTAAGCATCCTGGAAGACTGGAATTCCCTTGATTGTGAGTTCATAATGCTTTTTGTATATTTTATGTAATCCCTTTTGTAAGAGTGCCTGTCTTATGTAATGTCTTAGAAATGGAAATGAGGCCATCTTCATGGTACTCAAGGTTGTTATTTGAAAGATATACTCTTTCTGCAGGAAAAAAAAAAAAAAAAAAAAAAAAAAGCAAACACCCCCCCCCCCCCAAAAAAAGACCAACCAAAACCCAACAGATTAAATCAAGACCACAACTGTTTCATCAAGATAATTGGATCTTCCTCTGGAACTCCCCCTTATTGTCCTTACAGCAACCCATTGTCTCTGCCTATTGACATCTTCATCCATCCATCCAACTCTGTGGCTCAGTAGCTGCATAATATTCTCCTCATCTGTATTGCCATTGTTTCTGTCCCTTTTCATATTCTGCCACTCCTAATTCACTTCTGCAGTCTAATAAACTCTACCTGGTTTGTTTTAAATCACCATTATGATAATCTCTTCTCTTTTTTCCTGCTTTCCCCATAGCTTTTTCTCTATGCAAGCTTTAATCTCTGATCCTAGATATCAGTATTCTAACAGGTGCAAGCTAGTGATCTAATAGTATTTATGTACTTTATTTTAGTCACTATGCAAATATACTGGGACCTTTCTATTAGCAAAGGAGGACAGATTCCCCACACTGTGCTATAGTCCAAGGCAAGGTGGTATGAAGGAGAGTAGAACAGGAATAAATACATAGGAAAAAAAACAAACAAACAAAAAAACCCCATTTCTTTGCTAATAAACATCTGCAGTTGTTAATTCGGTATAAGATATGTGAATTATATTTCTGAGCTGGCATAGTAAGTAGTAGTATGTTGCCAGCCCCTGACTGTTGTTTCCCTTAATCTCCCACTAAAAAGATTCTTTAAAAGGTGTTGTTATTCTTTGTTGGACTTTCCCCCTCCTCAGTGGGAGATTTCAGTTCAGTTCCAATTTTCTGTGCTTGGGTTCAAAATCATGTTTAGCTCCATTTGTCTCAAAGATCAGGATGATTCATAAACACTGATTAATAACACTGGAATAATAGAAAGTCATTTCTGGTTTCCCATGAAAAATGACTTCTAGAGACATTGTGAGCTTAGTGAGTTACATCCACACGTTAGCTTTAGCTACGCATTAAAAAAGAAGAAAAAGAAAATCCTAAATATGGTAGTATCTTAGGAAGCGCATAGCTACAAAAAGTAAAAGGAAATAAAAAAGGCTTGAAAGTGGGGAAAAAATGCTTCCTGGTTATTTTTGGTTCCTTCATTTTTTTTTCCTAAAATACCACTAGAGATGCCAGCAAGAATTGCCAGTAGTCCCTTGGAAGATTTGCACCAGAGCTTGGCTTCCAAGGGTGTCAGTCGGAGCACTGGCTGTCACACACCTGAAACAGCAAAACTATTTGTGGATACTTGTTCAGCAGAGCTCTACCCACAGCCTAATTGGCTTGGAGCACACTGTCCAATGATACTAAAGATATAACTGCTGGCATACCCTAATGGTATCTTTGATATTTAAGGGAGAACTTTTTGCCCTCTCATCTTTCTTTGTATCACCCATTTAGGATTAGAATAGTGACATCCCCACTGTTGGGGATTATTCAGCTGTTGTAAACTCTACATAACCACCAACACACCTACAGCATTCACAGGTGGGGAACAGATGAAAGCAGAGTGAGTGGAAATCTACATTCTGGATGTATTTAGTACCTCTTGCTACAGCATCATAATATCTCTGAATGGGGTATCAGAGAAAGGCTGTAGCAGGTCTTTGGAAAACCCTGTGGTGCCTTCTCAGTCATCCTTAGCATCCTTTAGGGCTTTGTACACTGTCTTTTAATGTGCAGTAATACTGACACGAAAGTGTATTTCCTTTTTTTTCATTTGTATGTGACATTTAGCACTATATCTCTGTTTTAAAAAGGGAGGTGAGAGGAATATTTTGTCGTGTCTGCTCTTTGCATTTTCTGAGCATTTCAGGATATGATGCAAGAGCTGTATATTTAAACAAGTGCACACCCACGGTTTTATATCACACATAGTTCCATTTACATTAATTAACTTACTTAATGAATTGACCAGCAGATAAGCTGGCACTTATTGATTTGGACATAGATTGTACCTAATGAATTCTGCAACTGCCAAACAATGTTACCACCAAATCAAACCTTAATTGTCATCCTTAGTACGATCTTTTTAGGAGTGATACCGATCCATGTATAGAAGATAAAACAGCTAAAAAATGCTATTTTATATTCTTATCTATTTTTTTCTTCTCACAGAGTGGGCACTGTGTGGCCAAATAGACTAACTTGATACTGTTTACCAACAGCATTATTAACACTGGAGTATCATCATTATTATAGTATTAATAATATGTGTATTCTTATGTGCATTATTGTAATACTACTAGTATGTCATACACTGGAACTGAGAAGAGGGATATGTAGAAATTCTATTTTTTTTAACTATACATACATTTGTCTTTGTCGTGTTTCTATATTGTCTGCAGCAGAAGTATCCAGAGTTCCTTATATCAAAAGGGCATTTTCTAGAAAGTGAAGATGTGCCTGTATGCTGATGAGTGTAGAGAACGCGTGTATAAGAACTCTCTAGCTGAAATGTAAAGTAACCCAGAAAGCCAAATATAGATCAGCTTGAATTTCTTGATAATAGATCATCCTAGGTTTGAGTTTAAAAATGTTTCACATTCTGATGTGATTTACTGGGCACATTTGCTTTTATTCCTCTGACAGAAGTGGTTGGCCTGCTATTTGCATGAACCCTGGCAGGCTAATGTGTTCACTGTAGAAGAAACAGCAAACACTAACATTTTAAAACTTCTTGGTTATAGCAAATTAGATGGCTTTTATGTTTGTTTGTTATGACTGTTTGACTCAAAAGCATATTTGCAGAGAAGGAATCTGATTTTTGTAAATCAATATAATAAAGCCTTTGATTTTTTTTTTACAAAAGCCAGCTAGCTGTAACTTCGGTGTTGGTATTTCAAGGCCTCTCACTGATATTTTAGAAGTCTGTGGTTGTTCAAGCTTCCTTTCCAGGCCCTGGGGAAATAAGAGAATGGTAAATCAAAGCACAGATCACTGTTTGCATTTATTTTACTTCTCATTATGACATGTATGCAAACACTTAAAATAAATAGGGAAAAGGTATAATCATGATAAAATCCCCTTTATAGAACAAAAGAGAATACATCTATAGTCTAATTCATTACACTTTTCCTTAATACCATAAAGTCAGTTGAGTGCCTCATCAAGTTTGACAGTTCATTTATACTTCTAATTCTGTGATAGTAATGTTAAAATAATTACTGACTTTTTAAGCATAATCCGAGAAAATAACTAGAAATTATTTTCTGTGATCTGAAATGAGTTGTAATTTCTTGTGTTTTTTCTTTCTAAGTTCTTCTTTCGAAGTTTTAAAAGTACAGATTGGAAGAGGGCACTTTGCTGTCACCAAAAAATTATTGTGCTGCCTTTGAAAAACATCCTTCATTTTTATTTGCTGTCTTCTTGTTGTTTCTCTTGCCTGTGACAACCAAAATCCAGATTATAATTGAGGAATTGTAATCAACCAAAAATATTTAATAAATATAAAATTTGAATATATAAATATTTGAAGGGAGTGAAATCTGAAGGACACTATTTGCTGCTTGGGTGCATCCTTTTGCATAATTCTGAGGAGAAAAATTTCTGTCAATTTTAAATATTGAAGAAAAAGCTTTATTACAAAATCCAACTACCATCCACAATTTGGATGCTTTTGTTCCATTAAAGATATTAAAATGAGATACTCTCAAGCCCATCTTCTTTCACCACTATAGTCATGAGAGAGAATCTGGATCAACCTTCTCAAGTGGCATAAAGAAGCTTTGCCTCTATTGAAGTCAACAGAGGGATGACAGATTATACCAGCTGAGAATTGAAGTACAAGATTTCAGCCACCAGAGCTGAAATGATAAAAGCATCCCATGAGAGGTATCCTAACCCTTCAGAGCTTATTGATCATCTATCTGACTTGTACTTCTGATTCTGTATTGGTTATTCTTAAAATGTCAGCTTCTAAAGCGCAGATCTTGTGGAGAGGCCCAGCTTCCACCAGAAGGTTGTGAAAATCTCTCCTGTGCAGAGTAAGCTCCAAATTAGGAAATTTGTCTTGGTTTGTTGAGCAATTGCTCTAGAAGTTTTCATGCCAGACTCCATCCTCTTTAGTCATGGCTGTTCAAAACCATGTTGTTCACTTAATTTCCAAGCATCCCCACAGCTGACACATTACTCTGTTAGCTTTTTGTTTACACTGGCTTTGAGGGCAAGCAGTGCCTTATCAGTATGCCAGGACTGCTCTTAGGTTACTGCGAGCAATGTTCCTGTAATGCTGCTTCACAGTGAAAAAAGCCCTGCCCCAATTAGCTCAGAAATTTTAACTCCTTTCCTTGTGCCCCATCTCTGCTCTGTTACTCATGTTTCACTGACTGGCCATTCTTTTTCTGCCCCATTCTCTTGTCTCTTATCCAATTGCTGAAGTTTCCCTCCTTCCTTTTATTCCTTATTCCTGAAACTTTTAGCCTCCTGCAGTATTTCATCTTTTCAGCCCTTTTCCGTCGTTTTCAGACATCATTATGGCTTTTCAGATATCAGTGCTTTTCAGGTCTTGAATAAGGTGGCACATAAATCTAGAGCATTCTAGGTGTAAACTGCAAAGTAAATGTGGTGTTCATTTTTGATGGATCTTCCACTCTTCCTACTATTTAGAACTATTTTCTGTAAATTCTTTACTGCTTTGATTATGTCACATTTTAGTGATGACTAATACTGAAAGGAAAGGTTTCTTCACTTTCTCCAAATGAAGAAGTCAAAATGGATGCAGTCTCTTTTACACAAAGGTGTAAAACTGTTCTCGTTTGTTTTCATTAAAAATGTGAAAACTATGCAAAGCACTGTACAACCTAATAATCACTTCAAGTGGGGGCTCTGTTTTAAAGAAGTTAGTTCAAAAGAGTAGCACTAGTACAAACAGCTCTCCTATTCTTTCTTTGTAATACTTTACTGAGTAGATACTTGGCACGAGGTATGCCCGTTTCTTGGCAGGATTATTCTTCAAAACTTTACTTGGTTTTTTTGTCTGTTTTCAGGAATATACTTGTATTGGCTAGTACTGAAATTTCTAGTTGGGGGTCTCTTGCCACAGGTGATTTTTGTTTAGCGTTCAAACTTTGGTAGCTGTCCTTGTTCACTTCATACACCTTAACTGTTTCTTGAGTAAAACGTTACCCTGGATGGATGAGCAGGAGCAGGAGCCAAGCTGACTTTCTTTGCTGCTCCTCTGTCCCTCGCCTGATCTAGAAGCACTATCGACGGCATGAGAAGTTCTGCTGTGAGAGGGTTAATGTGAATTCCTGCAGTCTCAACAAATTAACACAGTTCCCCTAATGTAAGAATCGTAAATGCCCTGGACATGTTCTCATAAACAAGTGGGCGAGAATTCTTCGGTACATCTCAAATAAAGAATGGCAACACTTCAGCTGATGGCAGCAGCCCTTCTTTAAGTTCCTGTTTTTAAAAGTGACCTAAATGTCTGCCAAGAAGGGTAACTGCCAACAACAAAAAAAAGAAGGTTGCCCCTCTTGGGAGATGATGGTAAGAAAGCAGGCTATTTTATTTCCTGGTATTTTCCTTTAGTGTTTGTGAGTCGTAAGACTTTTTTATTCTAATATACCAGTGTGCAGAAATTAGTCACTGAAAACCAGCTTGAAATTCTGTCTCTTAGTGAAAGTTTTTCAGCAATTCCCATTTTAAGACATGTTTTCAAAAATCAACACACTAGGGTTAAAACAAGCTCTTTTACCTCTGTTCACTAGTGCTACAAGCCTTTAAATATACTCAACAAGCATGCCATTTTGCAAGTACTTTATTTTCTTTTCACAGAATGTCAAAAGCACTGCAGGCAGTGCAGCTATGGAATATAATTGATATGGAAGTTCTCCTGAGACTGTTCTTGTTGTTATATTTCAAGAGAAAGGCTCTTGAGATTTTATACGAAAAAATAAATACATGTGCCTTTTGCAGTTTGTTGTAGCTGAAAATAAAGTATTTTTCTACTAAAATGTTGGTATGTTTCCTGGAATCACTGAGCTTTCAATAATGTTTTTAGTTAATATTCTGCAGCTTCCTGTGGTATTCACCACAGCTAACTTGAGCTTAGGGAGTTTGACTTCAGTTATTTGTAGAGAGGACTCCCTGGGCGTGCCCTGCAGTCATCAGGGATGTTGAGAAGGGATGTCCAGACCACAGCTCAAGGAGCACAGGGCAGGGTCCCACCCTGAATTGTACCTGCTACAGCCTTGTTCTGTTGGGCACCAGAAGTCCTGCAAAACAGGGCTTCTCCGAGTAGAGATAACCTTTAGGAAACTCAGACTCATATTTTCTTTCATTCTTTTCCTTCTTTGGCTAATAGCTTGATGAAGCCTATTGTTGGAAGTCCTGCTTCCCACTGCTTCATGTGATGTTTGGAAGTTGTGTGTGCTGATTAGCACATTCATTTCTCTAGTGCAAAAATACATATTTCTCTGTGCCAAGGGGGTTTAAACATAAAGCACCCTAATGAGAATAAACATCCTGTGTCACCTTTGGTCTTTTTAGAGTTACAGTTGTGTTGGGGTGACGAGGAGAAGATGCTTCAACTAAAAGGCAAAGCTTTTAAATAGATTGGTTCTGATTCTGTGCTCCATTACACACTTTTCACACTGTTGGAACTCCACAGGCCTCTTGTTTCTCTTCCTTGTCAGCTGATAACAAGTAACAGGAATGTAAAGGGCGTGTGGCATCAGGTTTGTGTAACAGACAGCATTCTGTTTGGAAATTTTATGGTTACATGTGTGGAGTAATGTGGTTGAGGAGGTTAACTGTTTTCAATGTAACTATTAACTGTGAGAGTTTTGAGACAGTAATTACACACAAAAGGTAATAGCTGTGTCAGCAGTTAGTAGTAATATTGGAGGTAACCTTACTGTTAGCAATATTTACAACAGGAAATAACTGTTTGTCTTTATTTGTCAGTAAACATTGACTTTTAAATGACATGAAAGAGTAAGTATTGATTTCTGTGGGCTCAAGGAATACTTTAATGTTTATTTTCCCCTGTGTTACTGAATGAGGTAAAGTTGAACCTGATGAAGTAGGTGTTCCAGTGTTAGATTTATTATTTGGGTCTGTAAAAATTCTTACCAAACCGATTTCAGCCCTCCATTTTACTAATTGTGGAAGGAAATTTCCATCATTGGAAAAATAAGGAGACTTCCCCTCACAGTTACAGAGAAGCGTTCTCAAAACGAAGAAGTGGGACGCTCACCAGAGGTAGGAGGTGTAATCAGACTGAATCTCCATGCAGACTTCTAGGGGTTGTTTTGCAGCCAGTATCTGCAAAATAAACTGCAGGATTCAGTTTGCAAACAGTGTTGCAAACCAAACCCTGCAAGGTTTGCAGGGCTCCAGTTACTATTATTGCTCTTAGTAAGGCTTATTATCCTGTCACAGAAGCTGTAAGAAAATCCATCTCTCCACTTTAAACATGATAAGCCTTTGTCACCTACAATGCAATTAATGTTAAAAATAGCAGAGCGCCTGTGATAAGATTGTGACTTCCAGGCAACGAGCCATTGTCCAGTGCGGGAGACTTATCCAGAGGGGCAGCCAGCCTGCAAAGCTCTGTCAGCTTGCTGATTGCCATTTCTCTCGGAGTTGGATGAAATATTCATGTCTTTGCTCTGCTCTCTGCAAGCACTATTGATTTCTTGTATAAACGCAGCTATATTTAGTCTAGACAAATGGAATGTGGATTGCTGCTGAATAAATGGGATGAAAGGCAGGGCTTTTGCCTGTCCATTTCTCCTGGTCTGGGGCAATTATTTATAATCAAGAGCAGTTTTTGTAAGTTAAAGGTGATTTTTTATAATTTAGCGATTAATCTCAGAACAAAAGCAAGCACTTAGACACAATCATTCTGTTGGGATTGCAGGTTAAGAAGGCAAATTATGCTCTGAGGTTTATAATAACAGTTCCTAGGATTAAAAAAAAAATAAAAAAAAAATAAAAAACAAACCTGGAAAATGTTATGTTTGCAGAATGTTGACAGGAAAATGATGTGATCAGTGAAAGAGATTCAGCGCCTCACTGTTTTGTTTGTTTGTTTGTTTGTTTGTTTTGTAAAAATATCTGTTGCATATTTTGTGCTAGTAGATGTTGTGGTGAAAATAAAATTCAGTTCCGTCCGTTTGCTATGGTCTCTGCAGCTTTACTGTTCCTATTTGCTAGACTTTTTCACAGTTTCATTGGAAATAAATACATCTCCAACAGGAAGAATAGTAGAAAATATGTCTACAGTCATATTCCCTGTTTGTTTCCTGACAGCTTGTTTGTTTTCGGTTAGTAATCTTATTTTTCTAATATAATAGTAGGAATTGCATTTAATGTGTTTGTATTCCACTGTCCTCTAGTGGGTGGAATCAGAACTGCTAAGTGCTATTGCAGGCCCTGTGCTGTTTTTCCTGTTGTAAAAATGATACTAGTTAGTTTTTTGTTCTATTATTTCAACAGGTAGAGTTATGTTCTGTCTTGCCATTTAATATGAAAAGCTGGACTTTACAAGCATCATGGTGAAAATCATCAGGTCTCTCTCTTTTCTTCTGCTTTTTAATCCCTCCTATTTAAATCAGGAGATGGAAAACCACAAGATTCTTCATTAACTACTTTAATACTAGATTATAAATATGTAGCATTATGGCAGCAAATTGAAATAATACAATGTGTTTCCATTTTCTTGAAAGTTATACAGAGAGTATTAGGCCTAATCCATTCCAATGACAGTGGTCACTTTTCAATGAAGCTTTCTTGTAACTTCTCATCTTGTATGTCTAATTATTAATTTTCCTATTTCATGTGAGTCATTCCTGTGTGTTTGCTACAAAGCCAGATATATGCAATAGCTATTTATGCATAACACAGTCCCAGGATAATCTACATGGTAGCTTTTGCTTTTTAGGGAAATCTTTTGCAACCCAGTGAGAACTACTGCCTTCATCTCACGCTGAAGAAGTGCCTCAAGTGTTTGTTGTTCAGCTGTCATAATGCCTAGGAGGTTCTTGATAAATATTGCTCCCTAAGGCTGTGACATGGCTTTAGAACTGGATTGCTTGTTAATCTGTTTAGCAGAATATTAATCTGGGAATATTTTTTGCAGAGAACAGAAAGAAAATAATAAAATAATTTGGAAAATCTCAGGTTGCTAGTAGAAATATCAGGAGTTTGCATACAGTGTAGTTTGCATTCTTGTTGGCTCTGTACACTGAGGGAGTCCATGAGTGAAACTGGCTTTTTTCCTCAGCAGGAATCATCTCTATTCTATTTCTCTGGCTATATTTAAATGTAGATATGTTTTGTTGTTTTCCTCTCTCAGTGGATGTGAAGTCGGAGGTTCCCGTGGGACTAGAGCCTATCTCACCATTAGACTTGCGAACTGATCTCAGGATGATGGTTCCCATGGTGGACCCAATTATGCGTGAAAAGCAGCTACAGCAGGAGCTACTTCTGATCCAGCAGCAGCAGCAAATTCAGAAACAACTGCTGATTGCAGAGTTTCAAAAACAGCATGAAAACCTGACCCGCCAGCACCAGGCCCAGCTCCAGGAGCACATAAAGGTAGCAACATTTTTCATTTATCCCTTGGTTTATTGCAAACTGTGTATGTTTAGGCAGACATGGAAAGGGAGTGTTCCTGAAAGATTTGCTGTGTCTGCAAGATGGAGAGTGAGTGCTTACTCCTATGTATCTGGGTGATAGAAATCTTTTCAAGAAAAAAGCTTTGCCAGCAAGTTGTACCTAGCAAACCAAGGCAGTATTATTAGACTCCCCAACCTCATGAAGCTGTTAAATGCACAGAGAGTCAAAATATCAAATTCACAGTGTTAAATTTTCAGCCACATTATAATTTGGCTGTCTTCTCTGTGTACACAATTCTGAGTGTATTAAAGGACTTCTTCATCTGGCTGCAACCTGAACTTGCGCCCACAAATCAAGCCTGTAGACAAGTATGTAATATTTGCATTTTAAATGGAGGTAAGGCCTACAAATGTTCTCACTCTTCTCTGACCTGCCTCACATGACATTTAAACAAACAAACAAATAAATATATGTATGGGATTGCATATGTTATGGTAGGATTGCTATAATGGATTTTGACTGGCAATTTATGCTCTTTCCTTTATTTTTATTTTTCCTTCTGATCTACTTGTCATTGTACTACTGTGCAAAGCTTCTGCTGGCTGAAGCTGACAAATGCAACTCAGCACAGCAGCCAGGGTTTGGTGATACTCTGGCAAAGAGTATTATGCAGTTTTCATGCATTTTTGCTAAAAGAGAAAGAAGCGAAAGCGCAGCAGTCAGCTGCTACCTGATGTTAGAGTTCATATAAGTGACAGCTGGTGATGCACTGTACTGCTAAAGTCTGGGGAAAAGCAGTTAAGAGGTAAAAAGAAGAGTAAGCACACAAAAAAAGCACTACTGCTCTGTTGTTCAAGGGAGTTGTTTTGACCAGGACTGACCTACAAAACACTACAAGCTGCACGTTCTCATGTCTTTTTGTTCTGTGCAAGTTACAACAGGAACTCCTAGCCATTAAACAGCAGCAAGAACTTCTTGAAAAAGAGCAGAAACTGGAGCAACAGAGGCAAGAGCAGGAACTGGAGAGGCATCGCAGGGAACAGCAGCTCCCTCCCCTCAGAGGCAAAGAAAGAGGCCGAGAAAGTAAGCACCAATGTACCGTGAATCGTAATACAAAATTAGTATATTCTTTTTACCTCCTCCCAGCTGAAGTGAACAGTAAGAAGAGACCTGAAGCAAGTCTGTGACTGTGTGCAATATGCAACTAGATCAGTTGAAGCTGTGCTTGCAGAATGGCAGAGCCACCTGTTGCACAAAACAAAGCTGCTGTTTTGTGTGCAGATTTGGAGAACTGCAGGAAAGCACATTCTGACAGACTTGTAGATACACATCTCTTTTTATGAAATAGGAGGGAATTTGAAAGCCTAAAGCTTCACTTGAATTTCTCTCTGAAGAGCTTATTTCCTAATACAGATATCGCTACCGAACAGCAACATATATTAACGATGAAGTTATTTGAGCATTTTTTCAAGACAGAAAATGTAACGAAGTGTTTGTGAGTATCTTTAGTTGAGACATATGAATACTTTTTCAGTTATAAAGCCAGTACTTCTTGAAACTGCCCTATATTTCTTCAGATACCTTTTCATGAAATCCAACATGGAGTTATTTCAAGCTCATATATAGCTCTAGGGTAAATGACAGATGCAAAGGATACTGTTGGAATTTGATGCTCACTAGAGGGAGACAGATACAAATAATTCACCATAGTCAGGTCAGTTTAAAAATCAGGTCTTGAAAATGCATTGTGAAGGTATTTTAAATGAAACTGCCACATCCAGATATTGGTATTTGCCCTCCTAATTGAGCAAAAGATTCTAATTAAAAAAGACCAAACCAGAAAACAGTTGTACATAGTACTCATGGGAAACATACTCCTGCCTTTTTTTCTTGGATGGAAAACTGTATCAGTTCAATAGTTATAGGTTTACCATACTGTAGACTTTAGAAGTTGATGTCCATGGTGTTTCCATTACTTTGGTAAACAATGAATCATAAAAGCATCATATTGCTGTGATGATGTTAGCTTTGCATTCTTTGGGGGAAAGTGAGGGGTACCTCCATTCCTTTGTCTGTGGAACGTTTTCTGGTAGAGCATTAACAGTCTGAGGTTGTTCCTTTAACCTTTTCATCCTAATCTGGATGGGTTACTTGCTGTCTGCAACATTAATAACTTTTCAAACCACCAGCATGTTAACCCAGAAGGAGGAAGGTAACAGAAACCCCCCCCCCCCCCCCCCCCCCAAAAAAAAAAAAGGATTCTATAAGGGATATGAAAATCAGCATTCATATAAACAGTTTGACTTTGTTTGTGCTCACACCAGAAAATGAACGGCAATGTGAACTCAGTGTTGCCTTTCTCCTTTTGGCTTGCTCATTACATTGCACCTAGTCAAGCAGCACTTGTGACCCCCAGCCCTAGCACATGCTGCTACTGATCTGCTTGATGAATAGAGGAGGGAAGGAAAGTATAAACAGTGGAGTTAGGGTCTGAAACTGAGGGGCAGTAGAGGTATTTTATGGGAATCAGGTCACAGGGAGACATGCTCACCAGCTAACTGTGCTGCTGGGTAACCAAATACTTGGAGTATTCCTGAGTGCCGCTACTTTCAGAGAATCACTTCCTTCCCTTTTTTATCACTGTTTGGGGAAAAAAGGAAAGGTTTTTTCTTCTCTTTTGTTCTTTTTACAAAGAATATTATGGCTGTGAGTAAGAAAGCATTCCCTATGCTGGAAGAGGAAATCAGTTTACTTGACGTTGACACGCACTGCCCTACCATCAATTTACAGAAGGAACAAACATTCTTCACTGTTAGTTCAAAATGACTATTTGTCACTATCTTTTTACTTTTTTCTTGGTTTTGGATTTGGGTATTATTACCCAAATGATTTAAATTCTTTAGATATATCTGGCTCTGGATAAATGGCCTCATCTCCTGATGTAATATTCCTCATGACTTCATCAATTTTCTGGATTATGGCCAACTTTAGTCTTTTACAAATAAACAATCCAAACGTTATCTCATTTTGACTGATTTCCACCAATGCTTGTTATAGTTCACAATGCTTTCAGCAGTAAGGATTGCTTTTTTCCTGTTTTTTGTTTTGTTTTTTGTTTTCTTTAGAATGAAATTTCATAAATAAAGATGAGATGTGTTTGATTTTGTTTGTCTTAGGGGCAGTAGCCAGTACAGAAGTGAAACAAAAACTTCAGGAGTTCCTGTTAAGTAAATCAGCAACAAAAGACTCTCCAGCAAATGGAAAGAATCATTCCGTGAGCCGCCACCCCAAGCTCTGGTACACGTATGTTCAGTATTTAGCTGTTTCTTTGCCTTATTGAGGTAGCTACTAACAGTGGACAGAATGCTTCTTCAGCAGGGATGTTGGGAGTCTAACTCCAGAACAAGATGGAAGAACAAGCAAGAAGTTAGCAAAATATGTAATATGTCTAGTTGAGCTGATGAGTACTTGGTAGACAGTAATGACATGACAGCTATACAGAACAGAATGGTGTCTGAAATTTGTATAAACCTTCTATTTCAACTGCTTCATCTCTTGATGCCATCACAAATTTTCCAACTACACTTTCCACTTTTCCAAGTCTCTTCAATTTTTGCACTTAAAACAATTTCTGTTTGACTTATTCGGATTTTGAATCAATCACAAAGCTTGTTTCTTCTTGGAGAAATGCTATTTTCCACTGAAGTTATTTATATCTTGTAAGTAAATCACAAATATAATGGATTTTTTAACTTTTTTTACTCTGATGGAGTAAGAATCCTCTGATTCAAAACAACATATCCCAGTGATGGCTTGACATTGATAAGAATCTGCTTAGGCCACTGAAACAAGTGATTTTTTCAGACCCTGTTATGGATATATTACTGTTCCAAGAGCTTGCAGTTATTACCCCTCCCTTTTTTTTTTTCTTTATTTTAACTAATTAATAAATGTTTAACTTTTTTATTATAAGAGACACATTCTTAAAAGTCAATTAAAAAAAAAAATGAAGAAAAGAACTTTGGATACATTTCTAAAAGGATTTCAACATTATGCCCAAACTAACCTTTACAGGTCAGACAAACAGAAATGCATATGGTACACTAGATTTTAATCTACTACTTGCTCTTTTTAAAAATCATTACTGAAATATTTCCCTTTGAGCCTCTCTTCTAGCTAATCAGAGCATTGCGATAACATGATTTAATACACAGTTACATTGTTTCTGCAAGAGGTAGAGTAAATAATTTCCAAATAATGTGTAAAATTCTCTTGAGTATGTATGAGTTCTGAACTAATGGTCTGAACTTATTTGAAGTCTTCAGATGTATGAGAATTTTAAGTTCTACAGGGAGATGTCTTCTACATGAGGGAAACTTTTATGTTAGTGCTTCTATATGACAAAAACATAGCATTACATGATTAAACACATTACATTGAAAAGAAGGGGAGAGGCTCTGTAAGAGGCCAAGTAAAATGATGTTTAGACAAGCACAGAGTATGAAAGTTTCCCTCTTTTCCCTTCTCTCTCCTCCTCTAAATAATATCAACCAAACAAAAAAGCCTGTCATTGAGCCAAATGATGCAATTGCTTTGCAATGTACTATTTACATGTTCAGAAAGATCTGCCCACACTCTTTCCTTCATTCAGCAGTTGTCAGAAAGTGCTCTTCAGTTTGGAACTCCTCTGCTGACGTGAGTGTTATGTTCTGCAGAGTTGTATGCCCAGAAAACTTAGAAAATGAACTCGAATACAAGGTTTTAACTTTCTTGTCTAAATGGTTTACATTTTTTTCAAGAGATAGTAATATCTCAATATTTTTGGTTAGTTTCATATAACACCACCCCTGTCCCACCTCCCAAAAGTCCCCCTGTCTTTTTGTTAGAAAAGGCTGGGACAATGTACATCTATTTGTATGTAATAAACAAGACTTTAAATGGCTTTTGCTGTGCCTCAGCTGGTTCATATTAAAATGCAACAATCTGAAATGGTCAGTTCTCCAAACTGGTGACAGATCCTGTCTGTAGGTCAATATGACTCTTATCCTATGTGACTTTTATAATGAGTGCAAAAAGTACATTATTGGGAATCCCGAGGAGTTCCATAACTTACTGTAAAAGTGAAATTGGTTACATGAGCCTGTGGTTTGTGCACACTTAGAGGAACAAGAACATAAACACAGCTGAGACATGTGTACAACACGTGTAGGTAGTTACTGCTGGTCACCTCAGTGACTGCTAATTTGTGACCTCTCTGTGTCTGCTGCAGGGCTGCCCACCATACCTCACTGGATCAAAGCTCTCCACCCCTGAGTGGGGCCTCGCCGCCATACAAATACACTTTACCAGGATCACAGGATGCCAAGGATGATTTCCCACTCCGTAAAACGGGTGAGTTAGAGTAGTTTATTCAATCCCCTTACCAAGATTTCTTTCACCCTTTATTTTAACCAGGCTGTCCACCAACAAGGCATATATCATAATCCACAAAGCCTGTTCAGGATGTTACTAAGGGTAAGTTCAAAGATCCTGACTGTATCTTTACAAGGTTGGTTTGACCACATGGTATCAAGAGTCATTATTTCCCAGTGATAACAGCTTGTGCAAGCTTCAGTCCTGATGAACTTAGTTTCTAAACAAACCATAATTTCATGGATCTTTTGTGGTATTGTCTTTATCTCAATATTACTTCTGGGTTTAATAGCTCTCTCTCTCTCTCTCTTTTGCATGGTAGATATAGTGTCTGTCTTCAGATGATATGCTGCCTGAAGGCACATTTTTTCAGAACACTGTGAAGAGAACTCATAGAAAGAGCAAAAATTGGATTAATGTAGTATTTTGTGACCTTGGTTGAAAAAGGCTATATGCATATCTGCATGAGCATGCATACATGCATATGTTTGTTTATGCTTTTTACACTCGAGAATCTACTTTACAATGAAATGTTCATTTGAACAATCAGAGGATTTAGCAAATGAACCTTTTTTTCTTGACAGCAGGTGTACTGTAGACTTGTCTTTTTCTGCACCATAAAGCTAGAAGGATGATGGTGGAGTCCATGTGGCTGTTACCTCAGGTCTTTGGTGCAGTGACCGGTATCCAGGAATGCAGGGAGACACTAGGAGAGGAAAAAAGAAAAAGAAAAGAAAACATTAGATCTCTTATTGCATGAGTCTGCTGTTGAGTGATATAGTTACATTCAGAGGGAAAGTCTGACCCCCTACTGTGGTAACAGGCTTTGAATGTGATTTAGCCACTGGGAGATTGAAAACTAAGTGCAAAACTGGTACTGACTTGAAAAGAAGTGGCATTTGGAAGCACTATGCATTCTGAAAGAAAATCCAGTCTGCATCTAATACATTAGAGCAGACTCTCTAAGATCGTATTATGTCCCCAAATATTTTTGAAAGAATGAAAAGCAAAATGCTGATTTATTCTGGCTGAATTATTCAAAGTGGTCATTGAAAAATGTGGTGGCAATATAACAAGGTTCTGTGAAATCCTGCTCAGGCTGTTCAGCTGCAATAAACCCATACGTGGTTATCTTCTTAATTCCACTGTACAACATATATTTCCCGTGCCAATAGGCTATACATTTTCATTTTTTAAACGAAAGAATACACTCCACATCCTCTAAATGCTATGAATGTATCTACATGTTTCTGAAAGCAAGTTTTAATTTTTCTTCCATGTTTATGTATCTTAAATGTTATGATTGATATTTATGATGTGTCAGACTGTTGATCTGTAAAACAAAACATTTTCAAACACTGTAATAGTAAAGTTCTCGTGCAGCTGCTAATACTTTTATATCTCTGTGGGGGTTTCAAAATATTCCTTAATTCAATTCCCATTGTCTGCATAAGAGGACTATAACATAATTAAATCCAGATGTTTTCTATATGTTATTCCAAATATTTGGGCATGCAATGCATCAGTTACAAAATTGGACAAAGGACATGATGACTCTCTGAAAAGATATCTGCAGAAAATATAGACAAATACTAATATAATCATTAACATGACTGCTTTCATTACATTTACATAGTGATTCTGATAAGCATATAGAAATGAAGTGTAAAGTGTGTTGTGTGTTATCAAGGGATCGTATTCAATAGCTCTCTGCATCCATGAAAATAGCAACTGTTAAATATCCTGTTTACACGTTCAGTCTCTCCCTGTCCTGGATTTGTAATTCCAGCCTTCAGCAACGTCCCCACAAAGGTCCCAATGATTGCTCATCAGGTTGAGAGTAAAAGCAACAGGAACCAGACTGACACAAGTCAAATGACCCTAAACTTATCTGAGTGGTAATAGGGCCATCCTCCAGGCAGAGGGGACATTGTGGAGCCTTTGTCATCCTCATGGGACCTTACTAGACAAAGATGTCCCACGAATGCTCATGTCTATGGGCAAGCTATAAGCCTGCAGAAATCTGACCTTTGCCATGAGGGGTGAACCTCTTTTCCTTTCCTTCGGGCTATGAATGCTTATTGCCACTGGCTCCTGGTAAACTTTCTGTGCTGCTGAACCTGCATGAAGTCAGCAATTGATATGAAAGATGAAAGTGAACCTTACATTCCATTCAGTCTCCAGAAGGGAATACCTTTCATAGGCTTTAATCGCAAATTTGGTTTACTTCTCAATTTTATTTTCTGTAAGCATAATATGAAATACAGAGGTATCTTCCATTTCAACTTTAATGTAATGCTCAATAAGGACAATTCTGGTTGAATCGGTTACTCTAAGATCAGATTTAATGTGAAGCAAAATAGTGTGATTCTCTCATGATGTCCTGATATGTTCTTCCCTACCAGGGAACACTGAGTGTTACACAGGCATTGCAAGTCCTGAGACCTTCTTACTTTCTCAGTAATTTATATAGCCCAGTCCTGATGTGTCAATTCCTTGCTAATCTTTTAAAAATGAATCTGGATGGACTGTGGTTAAAGAGAAAATATTCTGTCCAACTTTTATTCTTCTGGCGTCTGGCTATGTAGGTAAGTAGGGTAGTGCTTAACAGCTGTGCTGTCTGTATGCTTACAGTGAGGTACCAGACTCAGTGTACCAATGCACTGGCTGTAATTACTTGGTACCTCTCAGGTATGTGTACTATTCCTTCCCTTACAAGATGCAGCAGAACTTGTCAGCAGTAGGCTTTGTGCAGTTTAGCTGCATGGAGGATTGGGACTGTCCTAGGGGCTAGAGGCCAGGATATGCAGCTCTTTGCACAGCTGCATTCAGATGCTGTGTGTTGACAGACTTTCAAAAAGAGCAGAGCAAGGGGAGCTATTGCTTCACTGGACAGATAAATATACCATAAGGAGAAGTTATACATCTGTAGCTGAGAATAGAATTTGGCTGAAATAGAGTAAGAGCAAATTTTAAAAATGCCCAAGATTTCACCATGGATACCTGTTGTAATGTGTGAGCCTTCTGCAAAACACCCCAAAGTCTTGAGCAGCACATGGCTCGTTAACTTGCAATGATACTAATGTATCTAAATTGCCCAGAGAGGTTTGAAAATTCCTCCCCATTACTGAACACTTTTGAAATTCATACTGACTGCTGTAAGAGCTCTAATGGGAGCTGTGCACTTTTGAAAACATGATCATTTAATATGGAGAACTTTTGATTGCTGATCTCCATAATTCAGTGGTCTACCTATCTGGGAAAATATTATCTGTTTGAAGAAATTGCTGTAAAGCTGACAAAAGTGTAGCAAGTCACATGGGTTTGATAGGCTAGAGGTTCTCAAAGAAAGCTTTTCCTTTTTCTTTTTCTTCACTTTGTTAAAATGAATGCAGAAATTCTGGCAACTGGCCATAATGTTTGCATTTTCTTCACTCTGTAGCATTTCGTTTTCTGTGTGCAGTGTTGCTGCAGAGCTCTCTAACCAAAGATACATGCATTTCAAAAATATTCCTAGTGATGAAATTTCTACATTTAGCCTCATGCTTTGGCTTTTGTTGGAAGAAATTCCTGGGATTATCAGCATATCAAGTATAAAATGTTTTTTCTTTCATGAATTTAGCACAGTCATTTCAGAATGGGAATGTCAATCGATACTAGTATTTATTTGGTTTTATGCCAGTTGAATCTTTCTTTGTCCATGGACTTTATAAGCTTACAGTTTGCATTTTGCTTAGATATATGAGTATCACTCACAATAGCATTTTTTTAAGAAGATGTTTGTGACTTGCTTACCAAAAACTGGAAGTATGCTCAATGGAAATGTAACATGGTTGTTTTTTTCTTAAATAGCAAATTGTACAAAGTTTTAGTTTGGAGGGGAGAAATTATGTAATTGCACACAGGAAAAAAAAAAAAAGAGGAGATGAAGGATAGTTTAATGCTGTGATGAAAGAAAGGAAGAAGGCTGTACTGCACAGTCATGAAAATAACTTTGTAAAAATGACATTATGTTAACCTGATTAGGCAGTAGAATAACAGCGTAGCTCTTGTGCAATTAGAGTGAAAGATTCCTGAATAAGAACTCAGTAGATGTAGTTTTTAAAAAAAAATTAATTTGAACATTTCCTTACCATCATTCTTTCTGCACTTAGTGACTCAATAATTTGCTAGAGTGGTTGAAACTGAGAAGAAAAACATTTTGTGTGTGAAAGTTTTTTTCCCCTTCCCTTTCATGCCACCAAATTCCATTTGCATTTTCTAGGAAAACATACTCCTATGAAGTAATAGTATATGAGAAAGCTGGATTACTTTTGGTCTTCAGTGAAAAAAAGAAAGGCTTAGAGAATCACAAACCCTCAATTATCGTGTCTGCCAAAGTGAAGAAGTCAATCTCGGTAGAGAGTCATAATTTTTCTCTCAGTTTATAAGCAAGCACAACAAATGGGAGAGGCACTTAGCTTATTGAAGCAGGGAAAGAAGGCAAATTTGATATATTTTGTTCTGATTTTATCCTGTTTCTCAGAGATGCTAAACATTCCTGCCTCCCAGAGTCCTTGGTTTCCTTACTTAATGAATAGTCTTGGTAAATTCAGACTAGGTGATTTGACTGAAGAAAGTCACCGGCACTTACCACAGAGCAGGAAAATAAGAAGACGTATCCTCCTTTCCAGCCCTTCTTTTTATGACTTCTGTTCCCATATAGTCATCGGACTTCTGTAGCCTTCCTAAATTCACTATCAGTAAGCTGAGAGGGCATAAGAATGAATCTGAATAAACCTGTTGCTAACAGCTTTTTCCAGACACAGTATCTGGAAACCACCAGCTCTCAGGAATTGTAACCCCACTGTAACCACCATGCCATGCTATAGCTATCCCAAGTCTGACTGCATTCTGTAACTTCCTGCAGTGTGCACAGGAAGCAGTGCCATGTCACTCTGACTCCAGCTACATCAAAAATATTCCGAGACACATTAAGACCAACTAAGAATGAATGCCCGGGTATACCTAATGAAACTGTCAGAGAGTACAGAGCTTGCATCAGTATGCTTTGGTATGCACGCCAAGGTCTGCACTAGGATTTAACAAGAGTCATCACTACCGTGATTACAAAAAAAGGCCATAATAGTCTTTCCATCAACACTAGATTGTTCCTCAGGTATTCTTTCTTTAACACTTAGTCTTAATCACAGGAAGCCAAGGTGTTGTGCACGGGTGATTATTCTTACTCAATGAAGGCCTAGATAAAGATTTTTCATTGTATTTTTGTTTCAGCAGAAATATTACTACTTATATATATACCACCTTCTGTCCTGCCAATAATCGCTCTCTTGTGCTAAACGCTGAATCTTCTGATGGCTTGACTTATTATGCAGTCTTACTCTAAATGCTATCTTAATTTTCCTTTGTCTGCCCTTTGAGTAGCCAAAATTGAATTGCAAAGTTCTGTTTCATGTGTTTCCCTAAAGATTTTGTTATACAAACTGTGTATGTTTTCAGAAACACTTTATAAATCAGTATTGACAAGTAGTTTGCATCATTTTTTATAAGTAGGTTATCAGATACTAGCCACCATTTTTTACTTTTGAACCTAAGGAAACTTAGCTTAAATAAAAAAATAACCCTAAAATCTGGAGGATTCCAAGAGCACAATGTCCATTGAAATTTAAATGAAATGGTTGTAATGTTATTTGAAAAAGTTTCTTCTTTTTGGATAAACAAGATACAAAATATTGTGTATAAAATCTGAAATTCTTTGAAGGCAGTAGCAAACTTCAATTAGATTTGAATGGGACTAATCTTTTCTTCTACTGTGTCTAGGACAGGGACAGTTGAAAATTTTCAGAAAAGTAAACAAGTCTAAAAGATGGAAAAGAGAGAGAAACAGAGAGAAGTGGTATCGTATCATCCAAAGTAGAATATTTTCAGTCAGTAAAGATTGCACTTCTCCGAACTCCTGCAGAATGCACTTTCACTGAAAAATCTCTTCAAACCCACAGTTCTAATTAAAGGTTTTAGTTGCCAAATAACATGCTCTAGCTAAAGCCAAATAAGTATTACAGGGCCATTCATGAAGATCGGCATAAGCTTTGTACTTTGCTTTTGATTTTCTCATGGGAAAGTAATATAAATGAGAGTGATACCTCCCTGTTGGCTTTAACTGTTAGAAATGCAAAGCATGCTGAAATTGTACATAATTCTCTTCCAAAGGAAAGGAAATAGCATTTCAATGGTTTTCCTCGGTGTCTCGTTGAGTTATGGTGGTGCACAATTATTCCTGTTAAATTACTCTACCAGATGGAAGGTTACATTGTATATTTAGCTAATTAAGTTGTATGAGACTGGAATTATATCCCAGAGCATAAAGAACCTATCTAAAAGAAAACTTGTTTTAATTTGGTTTTGTTGTTAAGGTATAATATCAATTTCTAATTAAGATTTTAAACCAGTGAGTTGGGTTTTTTTTTGTTGTTTTTTTTTGTTTTGTTTTGAGACATCCTTTCAAATAGTCAGCCTTGCCTGCAAAAGTCAGACAAACAGGCTTTTAAGCTCCAGACAACTTTAGGGCCAAATTTAGCTTCATTCGCCTTCATACCTAGCTGTGCCTTTCTACAGTTGAGTTCAATGTGGCCCAGAGTTCTCATCTGTTAGGGAAATAAAATATATTGCGTTTTGGTGCTCCTGTTTTCTTGGCATCCAGTACTGTTGTAGCAGAGTCCCTCTGCTGTAACTCTATTTTGCTTCTGAACAACCCCAAGTAGTACGCTTCAGCAAACTAGACCTGCTCTACTCTCATCTACTAATGAAATCCTCTCAAAATTGAGGAGAAAGAAATCACGCTTAATCATGAATTTTTGAAGACTGAAAATATACTTTGCTGTGCTAACTACCATCAGTGAGTTATCACTGCTGGATATTTTTGTAGATTAAAACCTATGGGATTTAGTCACTCTATTAACCAACTCCTTTTTTCTATAAGGCTTGGGGAATAACCTCATAGTGAATGATCTGGGAGGAGTGGCTGACACACCAGAAAGCTGTGCTGCCATTCAGTGAGACCTGGACTGGCTGGAGAGTTTGGCAAAGGGGGACCTTACGAGTCAACAAGCATGGATGCAGAGTCCTACACCTGAGGAGGAAAAAACTGCATGCATCAGTACAGGTTAGGGGATGACCTGCTGGAAAGGAGCTCAGAAGCAAAGGACCTGGGTGTCTTGGTGGACAACAGGTTGACCATGAGCCAGCAGTGTGCCTTTTGCCAAGAAGGCCAGAAGTCCCTTAAAAATAGCATGGCCAGCAAATTGAGGGAGATCATCCTCCCCTTCTACTCTCACCTTGGTAGGCCACATCTGTAGTACTGTATACAGTCCTGGACTCCTCAGATCAAGAAAGACAGGGAATTTCTAGAGAGATTCCAGCAGAGGGCCACAGATGATGAGGGGCCTGAAGCATCTCCCTTCTGAGGAAAATCTGAGAGCCCTGGGATTGTTTAGCCTGGAGGAGAGAAGACTGAGGGGGATCTTATCAGTGCTTATAATTTTCTAAAAGTAGGAGTCGAGTGTATGGGGCAAGGCTCTTTTCAGCAGTGTCCAGCAACAGAACAAGTGGCAATGGGCACAGACTAGAGCACAGGAAGTACCATATGAACATGAAGAAAAGTTTGTTGACTTTGAGATTGACAGAGCACTGGAACAAGCTGCCCAGAGAAGTCAGGGAGTTTTCTTCTCTGGAGATATTCAAAACTTTCCTGTGCAACCCAATGTAGGGAATACACTTTAGCAGCTTGGTTGAATTAGGTCATCTAAGAGGTTCTTTCCAACCCCTAAGATTCCATGATTCCGTGATTTTCTAATTTAATTATTCTTAAAAATTAAATCATGTATCTAGGGGTTACATTGTGGTCCTGAAAAATCTGACACTTACTCACCAGAGAAAGTAATTTTTCCTTTGGAAAAAGTTAGTGACTCAATGGATGTTGAAGGAGGAGTTAGGGTGAGGAGGGAGATTTGCTATATTTACAGAAAATATAGTATTGTATTCCCATTACATCTTTGCAACTAGAACTGACTGGTGTGTATGGTCAGAAGTAGGGGCATGAATAATCATTGAAGCTAATAGGACTACTGGTCATGTACAACTAAATTTGGTTATTGCCATTCAAATGAGGGATGCCTTCTGTCAAGTGACCTGCTTCACCTTCTTTTTCTTCTATACCTCCTGAGACCTAAGATACAATTTGGCTCCCGTAATTGCTATTAAAGTGCAAAAAAATTACAGACTTTGAAGACAGGCAGCAAAGATGAGAGTTAATTTTAAATTATCATTTTTCTATTAATCTACGTGTCAAGACATCATAGTATTACTTATCTTTTAATCCCTTATTTATTATTGCAAAAGGAGTATTGTTTCATATGGGAGAAGATTAAGATGGACCTGACATGGACATAATATGCCACAGTTTCATCATACTTGAAACGTAATGGGGACTGAGGAGATTTCATTGAAACAATTATATAGCCCAAATTGATGCAAATGAAAGGAGATAGTGTTTCTCTGCTAAGAAGAGAAATTATTAAGAACTGTATCAAGTCCTTTCTTCTTTTGCCTCACAAGGATACAAACAGAACAGCTATCAACAGGAAATATCTCCTATTGGTCAGCCTTTCATGAAAAATGTAAAGATCTCTAGTTCTGGCTAAATGGACACAGCACTAAGTTGTTCCTACACATAACTCAGTAAGGCATTCCTAGAAAAATAATACTTGTTTGCAAGGATAACGAGAAATTTTATAATTCCATACAGATTGCAGTGAATAATGAGGAAAAGTTAGATATTCAAAATGACTTCAGGGAATATTTCATTTTTGAACCTTCTTTAGGAAATCAATGAAAAATTGCTAATCTTGTTAAATTGGCTTCCTTAGCCTGAAGAGAGCTAAAGAGATCCCCTCTAATCTAATTAGCTGTTTTACCATGTGTTTCACTAAACCTGTTTTTTTATTTGGGGAATGGATATTTTCCTTAGTCTGAATAAATAAAGTGTTCTACCTTTTACAAAAGTAAAATAAAGCAAAGGACTAAAGGGTTTCACATATGAGCAACATTCCTCTTAAAGCAAATGGTTGTACAGGAAACAGTTTCTGTATAGACTGAAAACACATTAGGTGATGCAAGCCAGAAAAACAAAGTGTCTCCATCCTATACCTCTTTATCTGGTGCTCCCTCCTGGTTGGGACCACCCAGCGGTCAGGTCCATGTAGTTCTTGGAAGAGCTTTACAGCAGATGTGTAAATGACTTTTTAGTCTCATGAATCGAATTTAATACTCTTTCAAAAATATATATATATTTTTAAATGACCAGAATTTAAAAGTCAATGAGCCTAGATAATTATATTATGTTCTGGTATCTCCCAGCCTGTCAGCTAGTGGAGAGAATGTTCCATGTTTTTATTGTTTAGTATTGTCTTGCACTGGAATGAGGCTCTCTACAGCAAAAATTAGTCATTATAAAGCCAAAAAGTCTCTACTCATCTTGCCCAGCTCTAATATATTCAGCGCTGGGGAGGTGGCTGCCTACAGGAAGCCAGACCAGAAATCCAAATCTCCATGCAGAGCAGAGAAAATTTATGTGTCTGCTAGAACCATGGGCAGGGGAATGACTGAGAGACCATCAAGTCCCCTCCCAGAAGGACAAACTCATTCACAGGTCTCCATAAAGCAGCTGGGGAAGCTGGAAGCGGCTTTGGTCACTGACCTGTGTTCTTTGCATCTCTAGCTTTCCACCTGCATTCATATTTTGACGAGAAAGCCCAGACTATCTCCTCATTTATCCTTTCTGGTGGCATTAGGAATATACTGCCATCCTCACTGACTGGGAAACTGGGAAAATTCTCCTTAACGCCTTTTTCTCAGGCTAAGATCTTGGAAATTTATGTATGCCTCTTCTGATTGTTTTCGTCAAAAACAGCAGTAGTGAGGGGGGATTTGATGTTTTCTTTGATCTCCAGGTCCTGGCATGGCATAGACACGCAGGCTACCTTTTTAAGTGTATTGTCGTGGTGAAAGGAAGCTCACAGCATAGACAAGGAAATCTGTGCTATGCAATTTACCCACAACATGAACATATTTTCACAATATGTTTTCTTCTATTCTGCTCCTCATACTTCAAGGGAAGTCACCACAGATACCTCAAATTTATATAACAATCCACATTCAGTGTCATCTAGGAAATTCTCATTTGTTATAGTACTAGAAATAATCTCGACTAAGTTAAGCCACTGGCATGCAAGCAATAATATCATCATGCTAACCAGTGTCATCTCATCATTTTCTCTTCCGACTCCAAAGATCTATAGCCATACATATTCCATTTGTCCTGTAATTTACACTTTGAGCTTTCTCAGGTACAGTCTTGTCATGGTTGTGTTGGAAAGCGCATAAAGCTTGTCTGTGCATGGATCTCTATTAGAATAATACAAAAAATAACAACTTCAATGGGGAAAAAAAAAAAAAAGACAGATACACAAATAGAGAATAGCAGTGAAGAGCTAGAATTACTTCATAATCATGAAGTCTTTGTTTCATAGTTTTTTCTGTTGGCTTAAGTACTTTAGAGAAGTCTGTGTTATTGTTTCAAAGTGATCTTAGTGATAACAGTTGGAGCCTGAGCAACAGGGAATGATTTATATTTCTCAAGTAAAATGTGAATTTTGCTGCTGATTCTACTGTTATAGGAATCTTTGTAGCCAAATTTAGTATCATTTACCTCAGCTGCCCCACAGCTTTTTTAAGCCAGCCTACCAGCCAAGAAAAGGAAATGCTTTCACTTTAGAGCCTTTGGAAGCCTGGACAAAAGCTCACTTTCTGTTCTTCAGGTTTCCTATATATGGCTTTCGACTGGAGATGAGGACCTGCTCACTGTGCACTCTCTCCCATCCCCCATTTCCTGCCTGGGTTCATTAAATGCTGATTTGGAGTTGGCACACACTTTTCTGATACAAAAGTAGTACTGTGTTCCTGGAACCATCAGAAAGTAGTGCATTATTATCTTTCACATTCCCTTCATATATATGTCCTCTCTCCATGCATAGAATGGATTTTTATCCCTTCTTCTTAAATATCTGTGTGTTTAATAAAAAGAAACAGATTGAAGCAAAGCTCTGTCAAAAAAGAAAACCTCAGCTCATTTGGGAGCAACTTAGCCCCAGGCTGTATTCTTTAATGCTAGTATCTGCAAATTGCTAGTATTAAGCAAAGTGGAGTATATGATATAATGACTTCACGGAATCATTTTCATATCTCTAATGCTTGTGTTTCAATGTCATGTTACTCAGGAGAGAATACTTTCCTTTCACCTGAGCAATGGTAGTTGTAATGAAATTGGTATGTATCCATATAGAAGTCTGTGTATTTTCTGTTTTAACAGTGCATTTGGTTACTTCTTTCTCAGTAGATGAAGCCACCATAAAAGATGAGAAAAATCAGCAAGATGCTGTCTTTTGTCTTCACCTAAGAAGAATTATCAACATTTTCTGTTCTGTTGAGATAAGTCCTAGTAGGAAGTTAGGTAGCTGATCCTTGGATTGCTTATAAGATCTTCTGTTGTTGTTTGTACTTTCTTTATCTTTCATGGCTCTTGTCCCCTTACAGTCATTTAAAGAGTAATAGCAATTATTACTAGTACTAAAAAGAGTCATTAAGGTAATAGTGCTGAGACTCTGAATAAGCCATATTACTGTAGCATCTCATTATTCCAAATTAGGCTGCACAGTCGCATAAACAAAGTCATTCTCAGGTTCATCCTTGATTGAATCAGTAAAATGGATGCCAACTGCTTCCCATCAAAATCAATAACATGGACTTTGATGACCTTCAAAGAAAATCACTATATGTTTTCTTTCCTATGAAACACTTTCAAGTAATATATTTTCCCATTTTCCATGTGGGAACAGGTTATTACTTGTCCCAAAGTGCTAAATTGTGTAGAAGCACAAAGATTTGCAGGCTGAAGAGGCTTGGCTAATAACGACCAATCCAGCCAATATCAGATGTATACTGACTTTAGAAGAATAGACCAATCTATCATCCTAGTGCCATGAAGAAGTGCAGCCCTGTTTTCCCCATCTGCCATGCTCCCAGCCGTGTGCTCCTTTTCTCTCATTTCATGCACTCTGGTTCCTTGGTCAGATGATTCAGCTCCCTGTAGTTGTAGAAACCTAACACAGCAAACCTCACTGCATTCAGCACCTTCAGCAGTTTAGAGCAGTCCTATTACCTCAGGGAGATGAGATATAGGACATATCCTGTATCAGGTAGAATTAATTTAATTTTGAGTAATGGACCTTAGTGGAATGCTCTATGAACAGAAATTTAGCCACAGGCATTAACGGCTGCATAAAGTCATAGACTTCATGAAGGATTTTTCAATGATTTTATGATATTAATGGAAGAAAAAAAAAAAAAAAAAGGAAGGTTAATTCTTAAGGGTTTGTATCTGCCTGAGGAAGCTGTTCTGCAGCAAGCTGGTGAGTAAAGTTTAAGCCTCAGGAGTTATTTGGCACTGGCTCCCCAAGTGGCACTCCTGTTCCACACTGACAGTGATTTTCAATGATGAGCATAGTCAGATTCGCCAGTGGATTAATTGTACTGTGCAAAGATTCGAATAATGTGCAGTAGAAATACTTGTGGCAGGGCTAATGCAAAACAGTTATTTAAAGCAATGTCCCTCTGAAGACCAGTTCTAAGAACTATGAGTTAAAGTATCAAACCAAATACTCATCTAAAGCATAAGGCAATTAATTATTATAATTCTTCAGTATTCGCAATTAAGGCTAATCAAGTGCCATGAAAATATTCGGGTAACAAGTTAACAACATTTGTTTAAAAGAAATTTATTTTGCATTTTGTTCACTTGTTCGCATTCCAGAATTTAAAGGATTAGAATCATTCAAAGGTAATCTCATATAAGCTTTGTGACAATAACTGAATGTTAAGCATGTATGTTTGTATTTATAATTTTAATCTACAGCTGTATCTTTGAAGCTTAAAATACTTAATTTTGCCTTTTTAACTATCAGAGGGGAGTTTACCATTGTAGGTTCATTATTATTTACTTCATGTAGGAGTGCACTGAAGCACATAGGATTGCTGTAGTGATCCATACCTCTTGCAGCCAGCAATAATTGTGCTTCAGCTTCAGTGGAGCATGATGGTGGATCAAAAACTTAACAGGAGCCAGCAGTGTGCTCTTGCAGCTCAGAAAGCAAATGGTATCTTGGGCTCCATCAGAAAAGGGGTGGCCAGCAGGGAGAGGGAGGTGATCGTCCCTCACTACTCAGCCCTTGTGAGGCCCCATCTGGAGTACTGCGTATAGGTCTGGGGCCCCCAGTGCAAGAAAGACAGGGAGCTGCTAGAGAGGATCCAGAGGAGGGCCACAGAAATCAGAGGGCTGGAGCACCTCCCCTGTGAAGACAAGCTGAGTGAGCTGGGCTTGTTCAGCCTGGAGAAGAGAAGGCTGCGGTGTGACCTCACTGCAGTCTTCCAGTACCTAAGGAGAGCCTACAAATAGGAGGGGAGCCAACTCTTTACAAGGGTAGATAATGGCAGGACAAGGGGAAATGGTTTTAAGTTGAAGGAGGTAAGATTTAGGTTGGATGTCAGTGGGAAGTTCTTTACCAAAGCTGCCCAGAGAGGTTGTGGATGCCCCGTCCCTGTAGGTGTTCAAGGCCAGGTTGGATGGGGCCCTGTGCAGCCTGGTCTAGTATTAGATATGGAGTTTGGTGGCCCTGCATGCGGCAGGGGGGCTGGAGCTTGATGATCCTTGAGGTCCATTCCAACCAAAGCCATTCTATGATTCAATGATTCTGTGATGGTGGCATCTACAGCCAAGGCTCAGCCACTGACAGGTATCAAAAAAACACTTTCTAGTTCTGCACTTTGTCCTCCGGAACAGATCTTCTCAAACTGGTTAAATTTATTTAGTGCACTGATTTACGAATTCTTATTGCCAGCCATCAAGTTCTAGCTAGTACCATCTTAGCAGTCTGTCATGGCAATCATTCAAGAAAGCAGTACTAGAAGTCAACAGTTCTCAAACACTGACTTTGTCTTTTGTTGGGAAGTTTAATTTATGATTTAGAAGCTGATCTCCCTCATGCCTTTTCACTTTAAAATTGATTGTTTCTACTTAAAAATGATACTTCATCTTTTGTACAAGGACCGTCTTCTCATCTAGCTCATAAATTCAGACATTGACAACAAATTCTGCTCTCTCTGTTTCTGTGATTGATTCAGATGCAGAATTACGATGGGAATATGGTAAAAATAAAAAGGCAATCACTGTGA
Source organism: Gallus gallus (assembly GCF_016699485.2). NCBI lineage: Eukaryota > Metazoa > Chordata > Aves > Galliformes > Phasianidae > Gallus > Gallus gallus. The sequence continues at coordinate 29,230,420 of NC_052533.1, forward strand.
GCGTGAAACATTCATGTGGAAGCAAACCTTGTGGAAATAAATGTTGCAGAGGATTTGTATCACATTAATCTGTTGTGGTAATGGAAATATTTTCTGAATTTAAAGAGTATGGAACACTATGGACAGAAATAAGCATAAGTGCAAACTGAGCCAGCACCTTTTCTTCTGAATGTCCTCGTACTCAAATGATCTCTGTGGTGACAGTGTGTAGTATAATCTTATCTTATTACTGTATTTTCATACAAAATGGTACCTTAGCAAACAAGTCCTCTCTTCTCTGTCGGTAGAACCATTTGTCTTAATGATGATAGCAACAGGTAAAAATGAAAATTCTTTTTAATACTTTTATCATTAAGTATTTCCAGTGTTTTGTTAGCTCATATATCTTTGAAATGCGCCCAAGACGTAGGATGCTTAAAGGGGGAGCTTGCCACAGGTGTAAGAGTATGTGATGATGGGCGCAAGGGTACAGCCGGTCACAGCAGCACCCAGGCAGAGGTGCAGTTCCTTTGCTTTCACATGAACATTTCTAATATCCCTGTCCCTTGGGAAAAAGTGGGACAACAGGAAGGAAATGTGTGAACTTACTTCATGGGCAAGGTTGGAATTAGAAGATTGAGTTCCTTCACTAAACTGGCAAATGGTAAAATGCTGAACTGAATGAAACACTCATTTATTATTTTTTTTCTGCTAACTCGTACTCCTTTGGAGCTTTATTTATGTCTGTATGCATGAGAGAGAACTTATCCCAGTTTCCAGCTTTCTCTGTTTTGAGATATTACTTAGCCAAGCCTCAGTTTCAGAAGGAGAAATACAAACAAATTCTGTTCCACAGTTGTCTTTCACTAACTATTAGTAGTCTGCTTGATAGAGAGTTTACTTATAAGAGCAGATGGATCTGATAAGATGGAGGATCAAGGTAAATTATCACAGAATAAAAAACAAAGTAGAGCTTCATCTCTGATCTTAGCATGAAAAGACTGTGTCCATTTGGGAAACAAAGGTGGAACTTGCCCAAGGTGCATTAAACATAATCCTAGGTTTTCTGGGAATCAATCCTGCTTCTTTGTTTTCAGAGCATATATTTTTCTGTGTAAACGTTTCTAGGACACTGTAATAAATCTAGTTGTTTGGTGTGTTACTGAAAAAACATTGAAGATCTGGGCCTAAAATTGCTGACCAAGAAATGTTCTGCCAGCAAGTCTTGTCATAAGTTATATTTCTAAGAGAAATCAAAAGGCACCAGTGGAAGTTATTTTCTATTTCTGTCATCAGACCATAATCCAGTTATAAGGTTCCAGGTTCCAAGCTGTATTTCCATTCAAGTGTTCACCTTCAAGAGAGAGAAAAATGATGTAGAATGCAAGTTTCATTCATCTATGATTAATAACAATATTAACAGTAATTAACAGGTAACTTTAGATTTGAAATGAGATGAGAAAAAAAATGTAGTGGCTAGTTCCTTAGAGAGAAAAAGAATTTAAGTCAATGAGTTACAACCAAAATTCATTTCTAACTCTTTCATCCACTGAAATATTTTGCTTTTAATAGCTTAGTATCTGCCCCATGAATAAAAGAATATATAAGGAATCAGAAATGTTTAGAGGCAGAGGAAAGAACAAACCAACATTAACTTTATAAACTATATGTTAAATATATGCTTTACAATTTTAAAAACTATATTTCACTTTAATGTTAAGTAAATAGCATAAAAACACTGTTTTCTCCTCTCTGCTGTTTACTGCTACAGTAAAGACAGGTGGGGAACACAGTCATTCTCATCAATACAAGTTCATTTTGAACTTTTAGCTTTGGAAGGGGATCAGAGGAAGGTGAAATGGAGGTGAAGTTGAAAGTAGTAACAGTAATGGCATTCAAAACTTTTCAGTGCCCTTCCTCTCATTCCTAGTCTCTAGTCTACGATGGAGTTGTATGAGGAGAAGCAGAAAGAATGGTGATGATGGGCAGTAAAATCACTGCTTCTGAGCCCTACTTGGATCAGATGAGGTCCTGTAGGGAATGCCAGTGGTATCTGGGCAAAGCAATAATTTGTCTTAAAATCATTCATTTTTTTTCTTTTCATTTCCAGCTTCAGAGCCCAATTTGAAGGTACGTTCAAGGTTAAAACAAAAGGTAACAGAAAGGAGAAGCAGTCCTTTACTTAGGAGGAAGGATGGAAATGTTGTCAGCTCATTCAAGAAGCGACTCTTTGAGGTGACAGGTAAATAAGAATGGAGAAATTCTGTCCTCACTGCAACTACTTGCAGACATGAATAAAATGTTTCCTAAGCTGTTATATTGGATTTTTTTATTTACTTGTTCGTTTTTCTGCTGCTGAGAAGAAAACGATATTAAAGAAAGCATTGTTCATGAGTAACTTGTAATCTTCCGCTTTCTACCACTTACTAAATAGTTATTGTTCATTTGAAAGCCATCATTTGCAGTCTGTTTCAAAACTCATGCTTTACAACAGTCAGTAGTAGAACAAATAAATGATAAATTATTGGTGGTATAAATAATTAAATGAGCAAAGAAGAGAAAGGCTCAATGAGCTGTTTTTTTCATTTTTTTTTTCAGTAGGAAAAGCTGAAATGTTTTAATAGTGGCATATATTTGACCACAGCTGATAGAATTCTTGGTAATTAAAGAGGAACTTTTAGCATGTAAAAATACAGCATTCTCAGTATAAAGAGATCAAAGGGAAAAATGCAAATAAAATTTTGTCTTCTAGTGGTTTTTCTTTCAGTATTATTCTTGCCCTTGAACTAAAAAAAGTGAAAGGCAGAATGAACACTGGATTCTAAGACTTTCTTCTGCTTGTCATTGTGGAGTTGTAACTTCTGTCACGTATATTACTTTGTTGAATCACACCCCAGCTCCCAAATAGTTTGAAATCCTCTCACTTCAGTGCTCAGGACCAGCATGTTGCCCTATCCATTGATTTGAAAGAAAAGAACATTTACAGCATTCAATATCTCTTGCTTTGATTTTAGATTTGTACTGAATACCTTTGTTGCTCATTTAAGTAATGTTACATATGTTCATACAGTGAATTGTTGAACTGTCCTACTTGTCTGAATTTATTTGGAATATCAGAATTATGTCACACCAAAGTGGAAGTATGAAACAAATGAATGAATTCATTTTGGTGTCCTCATCAATGCAATTCTCATGACAACTTTTCACAACTAATCAGGTGTAAAACTGAGACACATATTTGAATGTATCAAAGGAAGTAAATAAGGTGATTTCTCTATAAATTAATTCCATATCAGGTTTTTTTTTTTTTTTACAACTAATTTATTATTTCTATTTGCTGAAACTAAGAAAGTGGAGATTATGAGCTTCTTGATCTCCACTTCCTTAGTTTTAGCTGCTCTGTTAATATTTTGCACGCTTGGAAATAGGGTACAAAGGGAAATATTTATCCCATTATTTTTTTTTCTGCAGCCATTGAAAGAGCAGAAAACTGAATTAAAAAAAAAAAAAAAAAACAAGAAAAGAAAAAGAGAAAAGAAAGAAAAGTGGATCTGGATCTGGCAATAGTTTTGAGCATTACAGATCACCACTTTAGTTATTAATCTCTGTTAATACGGACATTTTGCAGCTTTCATAAATGAAGCTTCCCTAATCAAACTTTTGGCTGAAGCCTTTTTTTTCCTTTATTTTAAAATTTCTTTTAACTGAAAATGCTTACCTATATAAAAATACTATTATAGTTATTCAAAAACAAAAACGCAAAAATGTTGGTTTTGTAGTGCTCTATGAAAACTAGTGAGAAAATAATGCAGGAATCTTAGCTGACCAGCTATTATAGCTGGGTGCTGATTCACTTCAATAAATTGAAATCAGCTCTAACAGGAAACAACAGCGCATCCAAGATACTGCCAGGAAATCTCCTCTTACCATTGGTCACAATGAGGACATATTTTTGGAAGTGAACAGAAAAAAATGAGAATTGGCCATAGCATATTTACTACCACATTTAGATACTTATTATTTTAACTTCTTGGAGATTTGCATTTGAAATTTATCCCATGAAACAGTCTTGTCTCTGCTAATGCCACACTCTTTCATCTTTAACCTTGTTAGCTGTTAACCATGTGCAGAACTTTCATTTATCTCAGTAAAAAATTATAATAACTCAATAAAACAACACACAGCCCTTTCTGTTAAACAGAACTAAGGATGTTTTAAATCAAGATAACATACAGACTTTAAAATGCTATTTTAAGATTCTTGTATACTGCTAATATTCTTTTATATCTGTACTAAAGATGCAGTGGAAAATGATGTATACTCTGTCATGTCACGGTACTTGCATGTGTAAAGATTTGACTGCCACAGGCATGTTCAGCACCATTTCTGTGGAGTCAGAGAATAGCAGTAGGCCTCATGAATTGATAACACTTTATCGTGACCTTTGCAAGTCTTCTATCTCTGTCATTTTGATCTTTTACAGAGGCAGGATTCTATACAATTATAAAGAAAAGACTATCTTTTCTTTATACTTTCTACAAGTTCTATCTCTACCTGATACTGAGTATCATACCTTTTTTTTTTTTTTTTTTTTTTGTGAAAGTAAATTAATTTAATTTACTCCTTGTGAAGGAGAGAGATCAGAAAGGAAAAGACCAAGAGTATCTTTCCTCATTAGCACTATAAAAGGAAAAACAAAAGAAATTGGAGTGAAATAGAAATCTTCAATGTAAGTAAATAGCCCATTCATAACCGGTAGATACTTTTCAACAGCCAAAAATCCCACCCTGTGCTATACAGTATATACAATTAATTGAAGTCTTATGTTGTCCTTCTGGTGCAAACCATGAATTCATGTATGTTTCTTCTATTTTCCAGAATCCTCGGTGAGTAGCAGCTCCCCTGGATCAGGTCCCAGTTCCCCAAGCAATGGTCCGACCAGCAGTATAACAGAAAGTGAAACCTCGGTTTTGCCATCTAGCATTCAAGCTGAGGTAAGACTCTTTCTCTTCCTTGGGTAGATGGTTGCTCAGACTTCTAGACTGGAGAGATTTGAAACTTCACTTTGATTGTACCTACAGGCAGAATAATTGCAGCAGTTATAATTATTGGGGATATCAAGACACTGCATGCTGACAGCAGAGTATGTTATGAATGAGATACAGATTCTACAAAGGAGGCCAGCATATAAAGAGATTCTGGTTACAAAAGCAGCAGTGGTGCTACCACAGCAATTGGAGGAAGCTGTGGAAGAAACTTGAAAGCATCTGTGTTGCAGGACATTTGGAAATAAACTGTGGAGGAAGGGTACAAGGAACTAATGAGGCAAAAGGAGTAGAACATGAAATAATCACTGTGACGTCACAGTGTCACTGCAGCCCTCTTATTAGATGAGACCGAAAAGCAAAGCTTTACTTATATTTCAGGATCTCAGTTTGCTGTGGATGGGAGGAAATAGGGATCAGGGTTACCTTTCGGGATAATTTGAAGAAGTGCACAATGCTGAACACTAATGAAGAATTTCCGCAAGCAAAACAGCGACTTCATCATTGGTGACTAACATGTAGGAAATGAGGCATTCCTACGTTCAGATGCTGTCGGAGTGGATTTATTTGAGTACAGTATCAGAGTTAGGTGATTAAGTCCTTTTCCACATCTGCCTTATATTTTAGTGCATCTCAGTTTCCTTATCTGTGTAGTGCTTACCAACATAACCAATGTGTGAGGAGCCTTTGATACTTGTATTGTGAAGCTAAATTGTACATGAAAGGAATTTTAACTACTCATTATTCTGTTTCATTCAAACGTGCCTGTAATGACAGGAACACAGATGGTAAATCAGTTCTGATAAACTTCATTTAGCATAGATATCATGCATAAATCAAACTTCCCATGGTAATTTTGTAAAGGTACAAAAAATTAATGCAACTAAAAAGATTGAAATTCAGAAATATTCTGTATCCAGTGCCTACACCTATAGCAATTTTCATTTTTGTGGCAAAATTTTCTAATAATTGTTTGCTTATACTGTTTATGTTAGAAAAAAATTGCATAAGAAAATGTGATTTAACAAAGTTTTAGCTAAGGGAGCTATTTCTCTAGGTCAGTGGCAGGACATTCACCTCAAAAAAACCTGGAATGGGCAGTTCAACCTCCAGCAGTGACTTTTCCCCATAATGAATTAATTGTGTGTGTGAACTATGATCCAGAGGGCAGGTGGGTGACCTCTGCACACTGATTAGTAGCCTCTCTCTGGCCCGTAACCAAAAAGAAAAAAAAAATTGCATTGATGGCTAACATGTGGTCTTGCCTCATAGCCCCTCTGTATGTGATTGCAAAAAAATTTAAATGATGCAGAGCAAGATCCATCATTTGGATTAGATCAGATCGTAGTTCAGTTGTATTAAATGATATATTCTTAGGAGATTTGTCATATGTAGATGTTAATGCTGCAGTAATACCCAGTTGGATTTTATCTTGACTTGAGGATACTACAAAATTCAAAGGGAATAGTTCAGTGTGTGTTACTTTGCGTATTTTAGTTTCTGGGCATTTGCCCACAGCGCTGAACCAGCATCAGAAAAGCATTGAGTCAGGTCAGACTGGCAGTCTGTCTGGGGAGATTTGGAAAGGCTATACCAAACTTTATTTTCTGTTAATAGAACACTTCAGTCACCATTACTATGCCAGATATCCACTGTTTTAGTTCCACACAATCCAAAATTTTCAAATGAGTCTAAGATGTTCCTTTTAAATTTGATTTCTGTATGCTGGAGTCAGTCACTTAGCTTGCTGGATGTGGGCTAAGAAGCTGAAACTACTGACTTCCATTTCTGGATCCAGTCAGAGATTTCACTACCTCTCTGGTTACTTGACTGTTAATACTGTGGTCCTGTGGGCTCAAACATTTTTCCATAAATCTCAACTTCAGTGCATTATGATTTCAGTAGGATTTTCTTTAGTAGTTTAACAACAACCAAATTGCTACGTATCTGTTTGCTAGTTTAGCACTAGCTGCCAGCTCTCAAAGGCTATGTATCTAATCAATTTTTCATCAGATACACAAAGTACTGAAGTTTCTAATAACAGGCTAAGTGTTCCAAAATCACCCAAAGTATCACTTGTTTTGCTGTAATCCTGAATGACTCACACTGCTGTTGTTTCATAATAATCGGTCTGACATTTGCAGTAAGTGTTGTGCTCGTATCTGAGTGGGTGGATAGCTGTGGTGGTTTTCATGGCAGCAAATAAAACACTTTTTGCTGAGGAAAACCAGGTTGCTATGACGAAGCCATTTACCAGTAAAGCATGAGTCAATACCATAAATGATTATACTCCAGCACATAGACAAAATTAGAGCATTATCAGTAATGAAACAAATTTTTAAAGTATTTTTGCCATACCCATTTGAATAGCTAGACTTTTACGTGGCTTACCCTCCAGAGTACAGTCTGGTGGGCAGACATTTATATTTTTTTGAATGTACAAAGGTGCACTGTGTACGGTACACTCATGCAGATAATATTTTACCATCACAGTTCCCCTAATGGTACTTTCAGTAACATTTGTTAAAACATAGGTTTCATTATATGAAACTTTAAAGTTAAACCCAAGATCTTAATTGTACCTTATAAATAAAGTGCTGTTTTTATTAGGCCCAGGTTTCTCCAGCAGCATCAAGGTTCACCGCAGTAGCTATTTGTCTCTTGCAGTGTGTCATATGCTTTCAGGTCACCTGCTGTGCTTGGGCTAAGTCTTACTTGCACAAGAAGTGCAGGCAGGACTGATCCCTGCACAGCATGTCCCTTGAGTTCAGAGAGACAATCTGCCATAGTCACATGAAATAATTCATTTTAAGAATGCACAGCCTGGTCAAAAGCCAGTGAAGGTAATGGAGAGTTTCTACTTGATGTCACTGCACTTCCGGTCATTTTCTTTCTCTTTCATTTGGTATTTGGAGAGCAAAATTGCCTAGAGTATCATCTTACACAGGAGACATAAATGACATGTATGGCAAATATACACATATTTGAGCTTATAAACAAGACTGAGACTGAGTTTTTACGTGGTTTTAGAATAAAAGACAGAAGAGTTAGTGTAGATGTTAGGAAGAATTTCTTTAATCAGAAGGGGGTGAGACACTGACGCAGACTGCCCAGTGAAGTTGTGGGTGTCCCCTCCCTGAAGGCACTCAAGGCCAGATTGGATTTGGCTCTGGGCAAACTGATCTTGTCGGTGGCAGCCCTGCTCCCAACAGAGGATTGGAGCTGGATGATCTTTAAGGCCCCTTCCAAGCCAAGCCATTCTGTGATTCTATGATTGTATCTCCACAAGTTGCAAGTATTTAAAGCCAAACCATTTCCTCTTCCTCTTCTAATGTACAAATGTGCATATAAAGTAGGTGTTTCCATTTCTCAGTAGGCCCTGGCAACAAGATAGACCACAATAACTAAATGTGGGTGATAACCTATTAACTAATCTTGGTGATAACCATTCACTGTTACAATTAGTTATCATACTTCTATTTCAAGAAACAGGGTCACTATGTTGGCAGGCTATTTTAGGCATCAGGAAACAGAATCATAGACTCAGTGAGTAAGTATATGGAGGAGCAATAAAGTAGTTGCTCTTCGGCATAATTTAGGTTTCAATCCAACCCATTAAGGACAATGACTTATCTGTTTTGCTGCCTCATTTAACAGTCATGTGTGATCTTAATGTAGGAATATGTTTTGCTGTTATAAACCCTGTCATGGTTACATTTATTAATTCAAATCATAGGAAGTAATAACAACGTTCTGAAAACTAAAATGGAAACATGCTTTTTTGCAGTGGCTCTGCTAAGTACTGCAGTGGATATATACAAATTTGACATTCTAGGAAGCACACTAGAGCTGCTACAGCATCCATTTGCAGTCAAATCTTCATAGTCTTCCTCAGTTTTATCTCCATAGTCTTGATTTATTTGGCTTTAATCATGGTGGATCTTATCAAGGCAAGACACTGTTAGCTAGGAATTAATGTAACGTACAAGTGAAGCTTCTTTGTTTCGTATGCTATCTGTTGACATTCCCTAGGTACCAAAAGAAAATTACAGAGATAGACTTCTTCTGTTTTTGTCTCAGTGATAGGTCATATCTCCAAACAAACTGTATGAGGAAGGTTATGTTTTGCAATAACATCCTGTGTTTTTGTGCTTAACTGCTTTTCATTGATGGTCTGAAGTTGCATTGTATTAGCACAAAGTATTTTACAGAGTTAATTGATATTCCAGGTTTGTCCAGGGGAAAATCTACAGCTCCCCACAACATGCTTGACAAGTTATTATATTTACTTTAGTCAAAGCCCGAGTGTGCAGTATCCCTCTTGGAGGTGGTCTATTATTGGAGTCCCATATGCTTTTTGTTTGGGAAGAAAGCAGTCACTGTGTCATACTGTTACACGGGGTATTCTTTTTCAAGGATGTTGTTCCCTTGGGGACCATATCATGCCAGAGTTCCTAAGTCTAATAAGACCTTTGTAGGTCTCATTGTGTTAAAGTTCTGGGAGGGAAGCAAGAGTTAAAGAGAAAACGTAATTCAAGCAACTATACTAGACCACATGTTGAAAAACATGACTGTTAAAGCAGAAACACAAGGGCATTAAAATATTCCTATTGCAGTAATGTAATTTTTTATATTTCTTCCCAATGAATCTAAAAAGGAAAGATGGAGGGTGATCTTTGTAGTACGCCTGATTTTACTTGACATTAATTATATCAGCAATTGCGTGTCCCTGAAAATTATATGACAAGAATTCAAAACAAGCATTAAAGATTTTAAATTTAAAGGAATTAGGAAAGCTGTGAGGGGGTATTCCACCACCAGAGAATGATGGGATGCTATTCTTTGTGTATATGCAGAGACAGACAAGGTATATATATATGTATATTTTAATGACTGATGTGACAGTGTGCCTCACTTTCTACCCCAAATTCCCATGTCAGTGGAAATTAATAATGTGCTTGAAACATCTTCATATCATAATATGGGTAAATAAATGCATTGATCAGGTAGGAGCCATATTTCATACTTTACATCAAAAATGTTATTGACTATAGTAGAGGTCTAATACATCCATATTCCTAACACTTTTGATTTGTCTAGATGTAATCCATAATTCATTGGCTAAAATCCCAATGATTTTTAAGTAGTAAAAGTACAGTTGATGAGAGAAGACATGGGCTAGGAATCCTCGAGCGTTTGGGTTTGAGTAGAAATTTGACTCATTAGCCAGTGCATAATCTCAGGTGGATTTCAGATGTTTTCTTCAGAAAGAAAATATCAGTATTTTTTTTTACAAGGACAGTACCTATTATCTGGAGCCCCATTGTGATGCAAGCCAATCCACAGCACATAACTAGCTTTAAATATAGCAGCACTATAGGCACAAAGTTACCAAGATTAAAAAAAGAGCTTGGAGGTTATATTGATATTGTTTTTCCTCTTTATTCCAGCATCTGGTTTCCCAGCAACGCCTTTTGATACAGGATGAATCAGTGAACTTGTTGAGTCTGTACACGTCCCCTTCTTTGCCCAACATTACTTTGGGACTTCCAGCTGTACAATCTCAAATCAGTGTAAGTGATCAATCTTAAGCCTTTCTACTTTTTCTCCTATCTTTTTTTTTTTTTCTCCTACTTTCCCCCCCCCCCCCCCCTACTTTTTCTTCCTACTTTTTCTCTGAGAAAACCTACTTTCTGTCTTTTCTCCTTTTTTAGCATTTTGGAGCATAAGCAAATCAGAGTAGGTGCCAGACCTTTCTTTGCACTGGGCAGCATCTGAAATTTTAAGGGAACAACTTGAAAGCAATTATTATTCTTAATCTGAAATAAGAGCTGATGTGAAGTTTAGCTAAGTGTGGGCCATATGTATTGCAGTTATATCTGTAAGTATAATAACAAACTTCAGATAAGAAATGCTTGAAGGAGACCATTTAGTATAAAAGTTCAAATTGTATAATCCCTCCTACTTGGTAAAGCACAGCACCTGTAACATTCTATAATGAGATGTCAGGGGCAACCTGAGCTGGGCTGAAGCATAGCAGGGGAAGAATCCAGCATTCCTGAAGCTGAGTTTGGGGTTTTTTTTGAGGGGTTTAATCATATAACTTAAATTTGTAGATATGTAAACAACATTTAATGACTAGTTACATTCATATATCCTTTGTTCAGTCTGCAGCAATCAATTTTATTTGGAGCTAAGCATTAAATTAGGGTGTGAAATGTATGAGAAAAGAGATACAACATGTATTGAAATAATGTTGATGGATGTTAAAGGATCCTTAGCCAGATTAACAGGAATCTAGAAGTAAAATCTGAGGCTCAGTAAAAGAACTTCTAATTTTGATACTGGTCAAAACTTAGTCTTCTTGATTTCCAGCAAAGATATAATCATATGGTAGTTCTATACACCACTGTATAAATTTTGAAGAAATTTTAGTAATTCATATTCTACAGAAAATGAACTGGTAACTTCTATAAAAATTCTAGATTTCCAGTATGTAAAAAAATATATGTATCTAAACAGTCTACTATGGTTTGTAATAATTACTGCACAATTCCAGTGCTAAATGTAGTCTCAGGTTAAAGTTTCTTGCCATTTAATCGCTTTTTTTAGTACACTTAACCAGTAGTGTATTGCTGCAGTGCAGCATTTAAAATCAGACATAGAACTTTGAAAGGAAAATTGTGTAGGCTTTAAATAATTTCTCTAGAAGTCTTTCATGAGGTATTTATAAGCAAATGATTGGTTTTAAGGGATGGAAAATTTGAACTGATCATGAAAAGTAGTGGTTACTTTTCCAAATCATATTGTCAAAAATTTCATAGCTATTTCACAATAAATAAATAAATAAATAAATCTAACTTCAAAGTATCTTTAGAACATTAAAAAAGGAAATGAAAATATATTTAATTTTCTCACTCAAATGATGTGAGCTTTTGATGTAGTCAGTTGGCCCCAAATATTACTTTTGGCATTTGAAAAAACAGAAGGGTTGATTTATGCAAATATTGCCTATTTCTCTTACCAGAATATGTAGTTGCAAACTGAATATAAAGTTTACTTTGGTGTTTATTCTTCAGGGAAGGGTGATGGCAGAGTATAAAGCAAGCATGTACCCTGAAAAGTTAGTTGCTTATTTTCTTGCAGTACTTGTTCCTCCTCTCTTTTCATCTCACAGTCAAAGTGCAAGAGAAAGATTTTAACTTCTGTATTCAGAAAGTATACTATAAGACCATCTAATCAAGTGGATATAACAGTGGCCAAGACAATGAAAAGCAGTTACCAGTGTCATTGTTTCTTGACAGGCTTCATCATCATTCAAAGAAAAACAGAAAGGAGAGACCCAGACACTCAGACCAGGAGTGGCCTTGGCTGGACAGTATGGGGGCAACCTTCCCCCATCTTCAACTCATCCTCATGTTGCTTTGGAGGGAAAACCAAATAGCAGCCACCAGGCTCTCTTGCAACATCTGTTACTGAAAGAACAGATGAGACAACAGAAACTTCTTGTAACTGGTAATGATCAAAATTTCAACACAATAATCATTTTAGATGTTTTTAATGACATTTTTATTCTGGATGTTTTAAAAAGAGGAAGGGTGGGAGAAAAAAAGGATAGCATGTTTGTTTTCCCACTTCAGTGATTCTGCTTCATTAGCCTCAAAGGATTCCGTGATTACAGTAAAGAGAAAATGATTACTTCATCACATTCTTTTGCAGCTGCTGAATTTCCTATCATGGCTAGGCGTGTGGTACACATCCCAGTGCATCAGCATTGATGCAAAGTTCTGCAGCATACAGCCCTCTTCTTACTGAGAGATTTCTCTTCTATTAGAACTAGTAGTTTATTTTTCTTCACACTGGAGTGAAATGTCATTGTTTTGTAGGAGCGGTTCCTCTTCATCCCCAGTCTCCTTTGGCAGCAAAAGAAAGGGGCTCACCTGGTGTAAGAGCTGCCCACAAACTGCCTCGCCACAGGCCACTGAATAGAACCCAGTCAGCTCCTCTTCCTCAGAGCACTTTGGCCCAGCTGGTCATCCAACAGCAACATCAACAGTTTTTGGAGAAGCAGAAACAGTACCAGCAACAGATCCACATGAATAAGGTGAGTTCCCAAAGAAACTAATTTTTAATGAACATACATGTTGAAAAATAATAGTGAAGTGTATATCCTAGGGCCAGGTGGTAGATGAGAATAAACAAGTTCTTGCATGAGTACCTTGCTTATGCATAGTTTGTATATATTTACATAGATCTTCATTTTCATTTTTCTGAAATATGGTACAAGATTGGTTTATGCTTGCTGGCATCAATAAAAATACAATTCAATGAAATAGGGATCAAAGAATCTTTTAGGTTTAGATTACAAATGCTTTCCTGCTGAACGTTGAATGGTGTCTTATGGATACTGAATTTCTCCTATCCAATTTTTTTAATTTGCCATTTCTGGTTTCAGAGATCATTCAATTCAGATGCTGAATCATAGTTTAAGCTTACTCACTATGGAATATCGTGTGGAGTAAATATATAATTCATTTGAAGTAAATCAGCTGATTAAATTTATCTTGTTTTTATTAAAAATGTATTGATCATCTGAATAAATTTTATCCAGCTTTTATCAAATCAACTTAATTCAGCAATAGCATTAAAGTTTGTTATCTTATCTATATGGCAATATAAAAATACCAGTGATAGAGAAAGAGAAGGCTTTGCTATGGCTCATATCAGATACAAAGTTGAACTGTGCCTGTTTTCCTGTAGAGTAACACATTTTTCTGAGTGGAAAGAAATAAAAAAGGGACCAGCCACCATTAAACAAAGTACAGCAGTATCTAGATAGGCTTCTCAGGGGCAAATGTTTCTACAACAAATGTGATGCCATTCCCTGCTCTAAAATGAAGATATGCAAGTAGTTAAATACTTTTATTTGAAGAACTTTTTTCTTCACTTACTGCATAATCTTCCAAAAAATTGTTTGCTGGAGCTGCTTGACTAAATCAGTGTTGTAATAATCATACATCTTTGCTTTTCTTGTTTTGCTTGAGAGTTATTTGGAAACTATACATAAGAACTAATCGCAAAGGAGAAAAGATGAAAAGCAGGACATTCAATCTTTGTACCTATGAGAAAGGAAAAAAAAAATCAATCCACCTTACAGGGTGAACTTCCCAGGGGGTACTGATTCTTTGGAATCTACTAAGAATTCTCAACAAAATTAGAAACAAGCCTAGAGTTTAAGTACATAGTTTGTACAGTGGTTTGGTTATTAAATCTTGCCTTAATTAGGAAAAATGAAGACCAGAAAACTTCAAAGTTCAGTGCTGATCCTTGCATGTTAACCCCTCTCAGCTTGGGTGTTTTGATTACTCAACTAGGACTCCAGTTGGCTTTTCTTTGAGTATGCATTCCATATGTTTAATCAAGATGGCATATGTATATCTTGTAGCCTCAGGTTTTGAAAATATTTCACCTGCCCTCAGTTGTCTGAAAAGGATTTTTACCAGTAAAGTATCGAGTCTTTGTGCTGTTTGTGGGTATCCACTGCAAACCGATCAGTTCCTGCTCATGCATTCTTCACAAAGCAAAGAACCACAGTAACATACTTTTGTTAGGTCATACGCTTATTGACATACTTTCTACCATAGCATTTGGGGGTACATGCTGTGGCATCTAGATATATTTGTCTTGAAAGTGCAAATTAAACTTGAGTTGCATAAATATATTAGTCACATATGACTAGAAATGCATTGCACCTCACAAGATTTAGGCTGGAAAAGAACTAGAGAAGAGTTCAATTGGCATGAGATAATGCCTGCTTTAGTAATTTTTTTTTCCTGTGTTAAACTGCAATGAAAATAAGTGTTGAGAACAAAACATGCTAGAAATATTCTTCCATTCCCATGTGGTTATTAGCAATAAAGAGAGAATACAGTTCCTTCCTTTAAAGCCTAGTAAACCTATTTTTTATCATCTACACTGTAGACTATATGCGTATGTAGATAGTAGAAATTTATCCCAGGGCCTTTCACTGCCTTGAAATACCACAGCATACTTCCTTTTTCCAGCTAGCTTAATTTCCTCTATCTGTACTCCCAGAACAGATAGCTTTCATCAGGACCACAGTCTCTCATCAGAGCAGCAGACACCTAAGGAGGAGTAGGATCATGCTGCACCCACAGAAGCAGTGAATTATGTGAGGATGTGGGTAGTTTATCAGACTTTTTTATGGTCTGCAGTAACAAGGTTCTTGTTCCCTGAACCAATCTGTTGTATAGTACTAAAATTGACCATGCTCCAATCACACATCTGTTCTCTGCAAGTATACAGAAAGCCAAGTGCTTTCTTACTTACTTAAAATAAATGTGATCTTTAAAAACTGGCATTTAAGGTAGTCAATAGAGAAGTGGTGAGAAATGATCAAATCAGGAAGTGGCTATTAAGTACTGAATTTAAAATTATATTACTTAAGTCTTTACATTAAAGGGTTAGATTGAACACCTGTGCTTGCATAAGGTTTCTGAACTCCATCAGTAGGATAGAATCTACTTTGTCCATTCTTAAACCTTACCCTTATTTGCAGTTGATGTTATTTATTCATTACCCAACTTAACACATTTCTAGAGCTCTTATAATAAAACTTGAACTCTGCAAAGCAGAGTTATCTGAATCCTAGAATACGATATTCTGGGCCATGTAGCAAAGCAACACAACATCTCATTTCTTACAACAAGTTTGATTATGTATCTAGTGAATACATATATTTATTTTCCACTTCTCTATCCGTCACTATTCTGTACATAGGCCCTATATTGAAATCTTACAGAGGTATAATTCACTCCTTGCAGGCTTGAAAAAATATTTCATTTAATGAGGAGTACTCAGACATTATTTTAAATGTTTGATTAGAAATACAAGAACCATTTTAAGCTGAGAAGACTATGAAATGCTAGTTGATCAAGAGCTTAGAACAAGTTAAGACATTATATTCATTTTCCATTTCTTTTTCCTTTTCTTCTTATGTTTAGGACTTCAAGTGCTTGAGAATTTAATATATTTCATCTGAATCTGTTATTTAAGTTATTTCTCTGAGCTGAGATGATGTGGCATATATCAGCAATCCTTGAAAAATGGGTTTGGTCAGATCTTAGGTAACAACGAAAAGAGGATGAGAGCAACAGTCTCTCCCCACTCTATGGATCTTCTATTTATCTTCTGTGTAAAAGTGATTTCTTTCATAAAAGAATATACTTTAACTGCAAGTCAGTGCTGCTGTGAGGGTGATAACAGGCAAAATGTAACACAGGTCAGAGGTAAAGGATCCCCCTGGATCATTTCCATTCTGAATAGAAACAAATCATTGCCAAGAGGTGTCCTCTGTCCTTAATAACAAAGAGAAGATCCCCTATGGATTATTTCTGGTCAGCTGTCAGATGCCAGGCTTTTGATGTGGGAAATGGGATACCTGCGGGATCTAGTATGCTGACCTCCTAAAAACATGTTGCATAAGTTGACATCATGTCCAAAAGTAGGTAGAAACCTGCATCCCAGCTTTCTGGGGAAAAAAAATGATAATGAATGTGCAGTAACCTGAACTCTACTTGTCTCAGGAGAGCTCAGCTTTGCCGTTGTCAGCTTTAATATGCTTCTATCCAACTTGTAGCTTATTTCCTCATAAGGCCCTTTGATCACCATTATAGAACTTCATTCTGCTCTGTAAAGGGAGACCAAGGACTGAAACCTCTAGCTACAATTATTGCAATCAGGTACCAAAAGACTGCTTCTACAATATGAATCCTGAAATCTTGATTCCATTTCTGTATCTCTTAATCTAAAAAAAAAAAAAAAAAAAAAAAGTGATTTTGAGTTAAGGAATGTAAGTGCAAAGCCCATAGTTGAACTCTGAGTTTAAGAAAATCTCAGCAGTCATAATGTGAGCAGCATGTAAACAGAACCCTCAGACTTTAAAGGCTGCTTTTTTGGGCAGTTTCTTTTTTTTTTTTTTCCTATGTGTGATGAATAAAATCATTCCTCTGCTGAACCTAAACTGGTACTATCTTCATTGGGACCAAGATTTCATTTGGTCGGAATGGGAACCCTACAAGTGTTCTTAAAATAATGTGTTTGTTGCATTTTGACAATTCACAATTATTTTTCAGTGATAAAGTATTCCTTTGTATTGAGTAGTAACAATTAAAATAATAGAGCCATTTGCAGTGTGCATTAAAGTACAGAAACAGTATGGACAATGTTAAAGATTAAATAAGGAGTGCCTTAACATTCCCGGCTGTTAGTTTAAAGCATATTTCACTGGGGAAGATTGCGAGGTAAAAATTATATGACAAAAAATGTATAGGAGTGACTGTTCATTAGTGCTATAGAAGATTATCATAATTGGCCAATGTGTATTAATAGAAAAATGAAAAATAATATGGGTTATTTCTATTGATTAATTGATGGAAAATACTAGGAAAATTATTTGTTAGGAAATCTGAAAAGAGCCAGGTAACCACAGGTTCATCATTCACTCTTCTGATACTTAATGAAATAAGAAAGACTGTTTTGATCAGGTTCAACTTGAGTAAATGAACCTAGGTTCAATAATCATACTGTAATCAAGGTTTGGTTTTCCAGCTTACCTTTCTGACTTGCATCCTCAGAAGATGAGAGCAGTAACACATTGCTTCTTTCAAGTATTACTTGTAGCAGGGGATTATATGGACAAGACTGTAGCAGTGATTAAAGACGTTTGTAACTGAAAACTGCCCAGAGCATTTCATCCTTTATTAAGAACTAATGTTTAAGCCATAATGTAGAAGAATGATCATGAAAGGCTAAATACATCCCTTAGAAGTGTACTACATGAGTAACAGGAGAAAACAGTAAGCAGTTTCCAAGTTATTTCAGCACAGCTAACAACTTACATAGCTGGTCAGAGTAACCTGAGAGCCATGGCAAAGGAAGAGAAAAAATGTTTCCATAAGCATGCAGATGAGTTCCTAGAAACAACAGCCATGTGTTTCAAAAAGGAACAATCAATTAAGAAAAGAAATGTATGTGGTGGCTGCAGCACAGTTTTGTGCTTTGTCTCTTTGTAAGCACATTTTATTTTAAATATTTCATTTTACAAGAGCTTGTTATTACAAAAGAGACACAAAGACAGTGGCTGCAACTGGAGGCCCTATAAAGTGGTCTATTTCAGGGTCCAGATTATTTGTGCTTCATCTTCCATTTTCCTGTACAGCCAAGCAGGTTTGATTGTTTTTGATGTCTTTTTTTTGGTCGGACTCTTGCAGTTATACAATGGAGTTGATGTGTGTAAATGCTTCATCTCCTGCTGCCACTATTTACTTTGGCTCATGCATATCCCTTACAGTTTAATTTCCTGAAAATAAAAGGGAAAAAAATATAGGTTACATTAGTATGAAGCCATTTTTTTTTAGTAACTTTAGTTGGAATAGCAACAACAGGGATGTATATTGGTTTAAGAAGACTGATCTGTAGTACTAATTTATTCATGAAGTAAACCACTCCTATGTTATTATTTTTAAACGTAGTCTTACTAAAACTCAGATTAAGCAATCACATTCTCAAAATGAAAAATGTGCATTTAAAACAGGAGAAATTCCTTCACTGTATCTGCAGATAAATTCAGAAAAAAAACAATGGTAAGTGGAGACTTAAAGTGAAAGATTTAAATGTTAAGTGTAAGAAGAAGTATCCAGCTGCATTGTGAAAGGACTTGGTCAGCATTTCATTCGGGGTTTATTTTCTGCTGTGTAATCCAGCTTTAGATAGAGAGATAAGATAGAAACATTGACTCTAAACTGCTATCTCTGTGTGTCTCCGGATATGTAATTTTCTACAGTAGGGCCAGGAGATAAAAGTATAAAAAAAGATGCTGCTATCTTAGGAGAATTGAACAGCCTCCTGATAACATTACTAATGTAATTGCTGGAATAAAAATGGGAGCAAGCTGCCTTTGAGAACCACACTAACAAACACCAAAGTGTGGTGGTGATATGGAGAAGCAGGCTTGCGTAGCTTAGCAGACTGAGCAGCAGGAGTGCCTTTTCAGATTTTGCCCACATGCAGTGCACCCGTTATGCTCTGCTTTATGAGAGGACAGCTCTAGTGCCTCCTAGCCCCTTGCCTGAGGCTTGCTTTCATTCTCATTTCCACCATTAAGTCGCTATATAAAGGATACCCTTCATAAGATTTTGCATGAGAGCTGGCAGTATTTATGCATTTTGTAAAATCTCTTGTGAAAATAAACACTTTAATCTCACAGAATTTTAGAAGATTTAATGTGTTTAGCCCCTCCTGTCACCAGTCTGGAGCAAATCTACTGATTTCCGTGGTGAGGGAGCAGGCCCCAAAACAGGCACACTGCAAGCTGAAATGCATGCAAAAACCATGCTGGTCTCACAGCCCCTTTACATATGCTTGTATCTCCCCACTGATTTCACACAAGAAGAATTTAAAGCATCCCATGTATAGATTATATACTGCAGGACATCATGTGTTGCATCAGAAAGCTCAGCAGCACTGAAGATCTGTGCCATATAGCAGCAAGAAGATGAAAGCATCTGACAATTGAAGTGAAAAATCATAAAAGAGGAGCAGCAATTAGTTAAATATGTGTCTTTTCTGTGGACCTGAGCTCCTTTTCTCTTGGCTTTCCTTCCAGAATAGTGCACCTGATGTCAAGTTACTGGCACATGGAATGTTTTACAGATGGATCAGCATTAGTGACTCTTGTGGCTGTATATGATTATCTGTCACACAGATGTTTTAGCTGTATTTGATCGCTGGCCAGGCAGCCAAGCAGCCGGGCTTTCCTTCTTCTTCATGCCTGAGGAGTGGAGAGGGATCACCCACAGATGTTACAGAATAGTGTACCTGGTCTGAATACATGTAGCTTGCTTCAGAACCTTCCTGGTCAATATCATCCCCCAAGAAGCAACTGGGTTTGATCTGAGAAATTTTCCAGATTCTCCTTATTAAAAGGAGATGCTCTGCACTAATTGCAGTACTGAAGATTTCTCAGCTTAGAGCATACCACCTGCAGAGTGAGGGCTACATATGTTGTGATTCTGCAGTGTCCGCAGCAATGAAAAGGAATTTTTGCTTAATTCTTTTTAGTAACTCATTCTGTTCCCATTACCCCCCAAAAAAATCCATTTGCAAAATCTTCAGTAAGAAAGTATAAACAAGGAACGTTCCCTGATTTGCTTATAGCAAAATATTAACCAGATTACTAATTTGCTTATTTCTTAGAGTTCCTTTATTATTTTGGATTGGGAAAAAGGAACATGAACGTAGTTAAACAAATTTCTGCATTTTTGTTTGAAGAGTATGATGGGAAGCTAATTGCTCTTAATTACCAGCAGCAAGAATGTAATAGATGTGTTACAACGCTTTCATTATTCTGCCCAATTTTTACTTAAGTGTTACCATATAGCACTCATTACATATATAGTATTTTCTAATGCAGCATAACAAGTGACCTTTTACTTAGGAACTTTGGTTCTTTTTTTCTTCATAAATTAACATTTTAGTGATGCAGAGCTTGCATTAGAAGCTGTAATCTTGTTGGTATCTAGTACTTCCCAATGTTCTGCATGGGTAAAAAGAGTCACTAACTGTTCCCCCTCCATCTCTTTCCAGATGCTCTCTAAATCCATTGAGCAGCTAAAGCAGCCTGGCAGCCACCTGGAGGAAGCTGAAGAAGAGCTGAATGGAGACCACTCGATGCAGGAGGAGCGAGCTCCCGCCAGCAGTGCCAGCATTAGGGCTGAGAGCAGCAGTGCTGGTGAGGATGACAGAATAGGACAGCAGGTGGGGGCTGTGAAGGTCAAAGAGGAGCCACCGGACAGTGATGAGGATACTCAAACCCAGCAAATGGAATCTGGGGAGCAAGCTGCTTTTGTGCAACAGGTAATAGGCAAAGATTTAGCTCCAGGATTTGTAATTAAGGTTATTATCTGAACATCACGTGCATTTTCTAGGCATTGACCAGCAGTTGTGTTTTGATTCACTGACCTAGCAAATCCTGATTTACTATTCAAAGAATTTAACAAAAGCAAAGGTGTTGTATGCACACTTCAAAACATAGCGGAGCTCATCCTTATGGCCACTAATGAAGCAAATACCCGTTGCAGACAATTGCTATACATAAAACTTTGCGTAATAGATGATAGAATTTGTATTAGGCCAGGATTATATTACATCGCTTAGTTCTAGTGCAAGACAGCTCTTATCACCTAGCTTGTTGAGATCAGCTACTGCTGGAATTAGTTTCCAGACCTGATTGATGAAACATTCGTCTCTGATTTTGAATCCTCTGACTCTTGCTTTCAGCTATCTGTATATAATGTATTATACCGTAGTCTTGAACACTGTTAACAAACAATAGGGTAATTTTCCCCCATAGACAGGTACTGACTGCTACATCAGCAGTCCCAGGCTGGAGTGCAACATATAAGTTAGAGAAGTATACCAGGTGGATGTAAACATGCAAGGCAAGGCACTGTTTAAAAATTGCATTGTTTTCTTTTTTGCACTGCTTAATTCATTTTTCATTCTGTCTTATTTGATGATGCTGCCCACAGAGACATCCTTAAATGAAGCAGATGCAAATACTGGCAAGAAGGAAAATGCAGCATTAGGTTCCAATCAGATATTACGGTATTGAAGGAAAAGCACAGAACTGTTATCGTTATTATCTGATATCCAATCACTTGCTTATTGTTTTAAATAAAGACTAATCATACAATATTGCATAACCTTTACCACTAGGTCTCATGGACAAATCCTAAAATAAGGACCGTGTAAAGAATGCCGACTCGGCAAAAGGAAACTTCAAATTGTCTGACAGTGTTTTGTGAATGCTGCAGAGCGAAGTGCATTTGTGCAGCCTGTGCTTTCAGAGAGCTGGTGTCCCTTTTGTTGCTCCAAAATCAGACGGAGCAGTGCTGGATGCAATGGCAGGCACTGTTTATTTAAGTCAAGACTTTGTCAGGTCCCTGCTGTTCTCCTGGAGAAAAGTGATTCTGAGAGGGGGAGCAGGAAATGCCTTATGGAAACAGGAAGCCCAAGTGATTCATGTGCTGAGGAATGTAAGGCAGGGGGAACGGGGTAGTGTTCTCTCTGTTTTTAAAGGCACTCTATGAATTGATTTATTGTCAAAGAAAATAACAAAGCGAGTAGGGAAATTGTTAAGGAAGCTTTCCAGTGAAACATTTCCTTCATATTCCCTTTTGATATGTTTACCTTGTTTTATAGGTTTACTTTTGTTAAGCTAGTTAAAGATTCATTGTATTAAGATCCCCTTTAATATGGATAATCCCAAACTGACCTGGAATCCTTGTCAGTTTTTTTTCTATTAAAAATATTTATATTTCTAAAGCTAAGGTATTTTAAGGTGCAGTATCCTGTTTCAAAAGAGATAGATGTTTTGCCAAATGTAGAAATTGTTCTGAAATGTTATTAGCATATGTTGTTTACATTATGCTCTAATACTATTAAAGCTCTTATAAAATGTTGCAACCTATAAAGATACATTATCCTTTTTTCCTAAAAGATCTCAAACCAACGACTAAGTAGTTGCTGTATAGCGAAAGGCCTCCTGCAACTTAAAGATCAACTTAGATAGGAAACATGCATTAATTGACAAAACGTAGACAACTTTTATGTGTGCTTTATATTGGTCTTGGATGAAAAAAATCACTTTGCGTTCACAAAGAGAAGCATATAGAAATGAAATGACGTGTTTTTCCAATTCTGTATAATTCCAATTTTCCTTGAAGCCTAACTTCAGCCTCATCAAAAGGGATAGTGCATCTTTTAAAACACATTTTATCTGGGGAGAAACTTGCAAATGAGAAGACTTTTGTACAATATCGTTTCCAAAGCAATGTATTCACAAAGCATAGAAGATATTTTTATAATGCCATTCAGGTGAGAAACCCCATTACAATAGTGGAGTTCAATTTCAGAATCTCTCAAACTTGGATAAAATTGAAATAGAGAAATTACCTGGAACCAGTGAAAAGGAAAACCGGGTTTAAAAAAATCCCACATTTCTAATTGATAATTGTCTCCTACATTTTAAATCTACTGTATTTATTATAATTTACACCCTTAGCGGTGATCTCTTGTTTTGTGTTGTAAATATATTGTTTGTATGTTCCCTTTTTTTGCCTTCTGATATAAGTCTCTTCCTTTCTCAAATAAAGTTTTTTTTTTTTAAAAGATCCCCTTTCAGATATCTGACTTTGTGTAAAGTTGATACCTCAATTGTGCTTTTGCTTTGTATAACCAAATATGTTTGCTACACATTGTTGAAACAATTAAAGCTTTCAGGAGCAAGGTTTTTATTAGACTATTCTTACAATGATTACACAAAGTCTTCCTTTTAGTCTCTCGTTTTAACCTACATCAGCCATTATAAGTTCTAGTGAATGTGAAAATAGTATTGATGCATGCTCATTTTCCCATCACGGCATTTGTCTTGAACATGTCTTCACAGTGTCATGTTAGAAAGGCAAAGGTAAATCCCAGTTTCTTTGTTCCTAAACTATCAAAAATTATCCTAAATGTGGATGAACTGAAATCATTACTATGACATGCCTAAAATCTTCCTAGAACACAAAAAGTATTGAACCCAAACATATACTGACCTTTTTGACATTCCTCAAGACCTTTGCAAAACTAGAATCCATCTGTAAATATATTAGGAAGGAGGGAATCTACAAACTTTACAGAGTGTAAAGCAATTGTGGGAGAAAATGAAGTCCTACCATGAAGACGCACCTACGCACTTCCTTAAAGACATTTAGTGCTTCATTGGTTGGTGACATTTCCCCAAATTTGCTTCAGATCTGCAGAGAGAAACAGTTTGTATTACATAACTATCTCTGTTGCTAAAAGACATGCGTTATTACTACCAAAAGAGTAGAGAAAATTGTTGCCGTCAAACTCCTTTCACTGTTCATTTAAGTAGCAAAAGATTTTAGCTGCTTTGATTGGTAGAATTTTGAATAAAATGCAATTCTTTAACAACGTAAGCATGTAAGAATAAATATTTTGTAAATCAAATGTAATTATTTTTAGTGTTACAACAGCAAAGTAATGTTTTGCCAGTAATACACAGATACCCACAAAAAAATCAAGTTTTAGCTTAGGAAATCTTAAGTAGCATTAACAGAATAACATTATACTGCTTATCCAGTCGATTATTATGTATTTAAAACCTTGTGCCTGTAAGTAAATCATGCTTTCAGTGGTTATTTTCTTGAGATGCCATTTGTTTAAATGCTCATGTTGGAATTAGAAGAGCAGCCTTAAACATTTTCGATTTACAGCATTCCTGGTTTGGAGGCTACACCTACATTTTTTTTCTGAATTATTTGTTTACCATGCATCAAAGCACCTGTAATGCAAAAAAAACAATCATAGTGTAATACAATCCACAAGTCTTATTTTTTTCTATGATAAATGTTCATGTCCATAATGGGCAGCCTGGTCTAGTGGTTGGTGACCCTGCCCACGTCAAGGGGGTTGAAACTGGATGAGATCCTTTTCAACCCAGACCACTCTATGATTCTATGATTCTTTTTTTTTTTTTTTTTTTTTTTTTTTTGAGCAGCAGATAATGTAATCTGTCCTGTTGTCCAAAAAGTAAAGTCAGCATAGATGCTAATTTAGAAGTAATTCCTACCAAATGAGGCAAAATGCTTTGGAATATTTATATACTCAAGAAAAACACAGCTTACTGGAATGTAGATACTGTAACACTGGCCTTATTTTCATCTTCTGATGTTAAAAAAATAGCATTAAAAGCTGAATGCCACAGCAAATCAGGAGCACTCCAGACACTACCACCACTCATCTTTTCTTTCAGCAATTCATTCATGCACTACCTTCATTTTGTCTTCATTGTCATCAGGATCACAAAGACTTCTCTATGTTATGTAAGCGAACTATACCCCGTTTTTGTCTTCACTGGCATTCTGAGGTACAATCTATAAACATCAGTCCCCAAACATCAATCTAAAAATTTTTACTTATTTCTCCCCATTATGAACACAATTTGCAGCCAAAATTAGCTAAGCCAAGTTAATTTCCTTATTGTATTCTGTGCCACTAGCAGCATGTCCTACTTATCCACTTAAGAGATGTTTGTTTGCTTTTCATTTATTTGTTTAGTTTCTGATTTCCTTATGCAGTTCCCATCATCTGGGTCGTAGCAGTGCTTCTGTACCTGGTTTCTCAGTGGAGAAATATACTGAACTACTATTCAGGCAATCAGAAGAAAATCGTCATAGATCATTTTATCTTCTGTAATGCTCTAGTGAAATCCCACTGTTCTGTTGCATTTTAACACTGTAATTAATAGACTCTGTGCTTTGCATTTGGTAGACTTTGTGCTTTGCATTTTCTTTTTTCTTCTTTGAACTCATCCTGATTCAGAATTAGAACAAAAGGCAAATAAATACAATCAGCCCAAAAGGCACAGCCAGTGACAAGGCTGGATGGGGGCACTTCAGGCTTCCTGTCCATGCTACCTCACTAAACCGTGCAAGTAGATCTGGGAAGGGCATCTCCTACATGGGTCTGCTTTCTGGTCCTGATTTGCTGAACCCTGATGACATGCTCTTCTAGCACAGCGTTTATTCTGGCCTCATACATCAGAGCCCATGCAGGCTGCTTGTGGACACACACAGATATTGAAGACCCCAAAGGTTACTTCAGCAGCAGCTTAAAGTTAAGAGCACTAGCTTACTAACTTGAAATCATAATTCATCAATGTGTGATTCTGTGTGATGATTACGTGGGGACCTTAGTAACTAAAAACTGCTTTGGCAGATGAGATATTTATTTACAAACAATGCAGTGCCTTAGCTGATTAAATGAGATGGTTTGAATCTGGCTGTGACACACTTGTGGCTTTTGTTTTACCTTTGCATAGTTGCCTTGGAGTAATAGACTAACGAACAGACTGAACCATAAGTAGAGTTGGTTGGGGATGTACTATTAAAACTCCTTTTAGGTCATTCTAAGCATGTTGGGCCTTGATAAGTACTATGAAGCCCCAGAAAGTCTTTCTTACCTGTACTAACTCAATTCACCCTTTTTTCCTACTCTGGGCTACTTTCATCATTTCGTTGAACTTCACAGCCAGTAAGAGAAGGCCAACCTTGTACTGTAATGACCTTCCTCAGTTCTGTCACTGCACAGGCCCCAAACAACCCTGAAATAACACAGGCTGGCATTATGATTTCTTGAGTCAAATTTTGGCCTTAGGCTACTGGGGGAAGGGTTGGGGAGGTTGGAAGGAGAGGGCTGTGGTGTTGGATTTGTTTTGTGAACATTTTTTCATTCATCTACATGAAGTCTTTGTGTATTTAGCCAGCTTTCTCTTTTTGCTCTTAAGGGTCTGTCTATCTTTATTAAGTTTCTAAGCGTGGTCCTTGAAAAATGCAATTCATTAGGAAATGCTACAGAAAGAATGAATCATTTATTTTTATTTGACAATTCTGTGTGAAATTCCACAAGTGATTTGCCTTTCCCAGTTGGATGAAGGAAATGATCATATTTTTCAGAAAGTATTGAATCTACTTTCTTAATGAATGCCAAGGATATGACTGTTAATTTCATTTGTTTCTGCTGCTGTAAACCTTCAGTTACAGAATTCAGTAAGACTTATTTTATCACTTAGTTAAATTGAGAACTGAAGTGTGTGAACACAATGTGACATTACAGAACAACATTATTTCATTTCATTGTTACCCACATAGAATAATGTTGATAGTGCTTATATTTTTTTGATCCAACATTTTTCACACTTTTCCTTCTTCTTATACTTACAATATAGCACTTTGCTACTTCTCTTACTGCACCCTTTTGTCAGAAAAAGCAGCATGTAAGGAGACTGCTGGGGTAATGTGAGGCAAAATTACTTAATTAGGGGTATATAAGTAACACGAACTAAAAGGCTGTAGGTCTAGGTCCCAGTAATTATCACTTCACATTTTGACAGTCAGTTGATGTAACTTTCATACCAATAGGCAATTTATCATTTCCTGTATCATACAGAATGGGTTTATTATTAGTAGTATTGTCATTGAAGAGGATTATGTGTTCTTGGGAAGCTGCTTCTTTAAATGCTTTATGTTTGAGCTCCAAATGTTTCTCCCTCTGACAGCCAGGCAAGTGCACACATGCAGGTTTTCCTCATTTCCTTCTCTTAAAATACACAAATGAATAAGTGTGCTCCTCAGTACACTGCTGGCTAAGTCTTAATAAAGCTCTGTTGGTTAATGTCCTGGAAGAGCAGCTCAGCCTGAATGCCTTTGAGACATAGGTGCTCTAATGCAGAAAGCAGTTCATAATCTGCCTCCTTTCATGGTCTGGCCTGTGACCTTTGGATCCAGGAGACTGAGGAGGTATTTCTCTTCAAATTGCCTGTATTTCCTCTGGAGAAGAAAAAAAAGAAAAAGTGAAAGTTGCAGTTATGAGAGTGCAGCAAAACTATGGGATTATGAAGGCTTTGTTCAAGTTCTCCATAAAGCATCCAGTGAAGCATCAGTCTCCAATGCTTTCCTTAGTCTTTTCCTTTTGCACGCATCAAGAAGGGTACTGTAATACTTTCAGTTGGCAGTTAGCAGATATGGGGGTGAAGTGCTGTTGGGAAATGCTATCGCCTCTGAATAGAGGCAGTCAGAGAATAGTTGTTCCTAAGCTTGCTTTCCTCTACTGACAATAAAAGTTTAAGTTGCTACACATCATCAGAGAGCATGGCTCGGCCACTCAGCCACCTGACTGCACAGGTGATGACCAGGGTTCTTCAGGGTTGTAATCCACTTTGACAGCTTGCCTTAGGGCATCAAAGGCTCCCAAGCTCAACAGTCCTTCTCTTGGCATCTTCCTTTCCAGTCTTTTTAGAACTTTTTTTCTTCTCACCATTTATTTGCATTTGTGCAGGTCTTTTGTCATTCTGCACGAATTTTATTTTCCTTAAGGTACTGACTTTGTACAGAGAACTTCAAATCTGTTGGTGTTTCCGACAGGAAAATGAATGACAGAACTGAATACTGGTACCACCACTGCAGGCTCAGCCCTGAGATCCTTCACTTGAATAGCTCTGCTTCAGCTGTCTCTGCAGAAAGTAAGGCTTGTCATGGATGCTAACAATTGCTCTATCAATATTTGTGAAAGAACACTGTGAACTCAACTGGTCAGTTATAGAATGGAATCAGTGTTTGATTCTCTTTATTGCCCATTTTGTGTCATTGCAAAAGGCTATTAACTTACAGGCAGATACTCAAAACATAGTAGGTACATTACAGGAAAAGAAAATTTTCTGAAGCTGTTTATACCTTACAGCATCAGCTCTGTTGTCTCTGTGTGCTCTTGTTCTGCATGATTGATTCCTTCAACTCAGAATTAAGAAGGTCACAAGAAAGAATGGTTTATGTTTCAGGCACAGCAAGTTGTTATTCATGTAGTGCTGGTATTACTTTTATTTCTTTTTTTTTCTGCTTTAATATGGATGCAAAGTATTGAAAATGAAAAACTAAATCAGGTGAGATTCTAAGAAATGGAAATGGATTTGTACCACAGCTTCAGCCACTTAAGGCAAGTCAGAAAAAAAGGGATAGCGTTTCACTGAAGTAGATTGCATTTGACCTACAGAACCTTGTAAATGCAACAGGAATTTGCATAGGCAGTTTCATAGGTCTAAGTACACAATGGTGTTATGAGAGCAAAGAAATGCTACCAATTTTCCTCCACAGGTTAAACCTCCTCTGTCCAATGAGGATCATAGGGAAAGCAGCTCCTTCATAGATAGGGTATGCTCCTAAAACAGGTAGTGTAGAAGAAACACCAAGGCTGAAAGTCAGAGTTGCTTTCCAAGGGTGCATTTCGCAGGTGAAGAACAGGTACACCCAAAGCTACCCCTGTGTTTCTCCTCCAGCAAACAACCCCTCATCGTGGCATTCCTAGCCCCTTCTCCCACCTGTGGCCTGAGGGCACTTCAACAGGCATCTTCAGACCCTCTGCAGATCTCTCTGAACTTGCCCCCTTCTGACTAACAGAAGTCAAGGGGGGATGGCAAAAACTAGATCCTCTTCTGAAGGGCCATGAGTTGCCTTCAGTGCCACTGCTTCACTAATGTGCTTGGTCCTCTCGTGGAGGGACCGGCCTCCTGTGGCAGAACAGGATGGTGCTGGAGGCCAAGGCCAGCCATGGAGCAGGGAGACAGATGACAAGGTGTCTTCCTCATGTGAGCACTTCTGTGGGAAGCAGCGGTGGGGGAAGGCCAAGGAGAGGGATAAGCAGCTATAAAATGTCCTACAGCAGCTCCTGCAGTTAGGGTTGAAAGCCTTCCTTGCCTCAGTGAGCAGCTCCATCTCCTTCTGGTGATGAATGCATCACCCCAGCCAGAGGCTCCAGGCTTTTACTTGCTGCATGGGTTACTCAGAGAACTTCCTCTAGCTTTTTGTCCTCAGAAGACAAGACTCTAATGAGGGATTAACTACTCTGCTTTTTAATGTTCTTTTTAACCTATTTTATAGGTTTATAGGTAGGCCAGACAAAAGAATTTAAGTTGAAATTCATCCAGACCTTTTTTGAACCTCCCGGTTATAGCTACTACAAACACAAGTTGTCAATTTTCACATTCCTCTCAATGTTATCTCCTTTAATGATTTTAGATTTGCTGTTAAACACAGAATTTCCAGATCAAATAATGGAGATTAGTTAATAAAGAAAGCATTCAAGGGAATATAAGAACGAAAATCTCAATTCCTTATTCATCCATCCAGGATGGATGTGGCTCTGGGCAGCCTAGTCTAGTGGTTGGCAACCCTGCAAATAGCAGGGGGGGTTGAAACTAGATGATCATAATGGTCCTTTTCAACCCAGGCCATTCTATGATTCTGTAATTCTATGATTATTGTCCATATCTATTATATCTTGAATTTCCTTTCAATAGCTTGAGAAATACTTTAATAAGTAAAGATTGAGACAAGAGCATCAGCTCTCTTTATTATCATCTTTGTTACCTACTTTTAAAACATAAATTTACATCTGTTTTTCCATCTGGAAGACTTTATTTCAGTTACATTGTATTATTATCAGTTATTAAGCTTAATACTTCAGTGAATTGAAATTGGGAACACTAAAGTTTCTGTTGTTTCTTATCTGAGCAATCTGGGTTAAGGAAAAGATGAAGTGAAGATGAAATATCTAAAATGATTATGAAATTATCCAGTACCTATTGGACCACAAAGCTTCCAAATACATTTTTCTGTAATTTAATTTCAAGGACAATTTTTTTATGCTCTGAAATATTTTTCCCTAAATTCATAATTCTGTTTATTTAAAGAGTATTTCACTGTTTACAGAATTTTTTATTTATATTAAATGCTCTTGTATGTCATCTCCTAAAAATCTCAAGGACTAGATGTTTAATCAGAGACATCACTGATTAATTGTTCCTTCCAAACTGATTCGCAACCTTGTCCTTATTGTGCAAAATAATAACAAACAAAAAAAAAATTCATTTGGCATTATCAACCGCTGAAAGATGAATCAGAAAGAGATGAATAAATTCAGGGATGACAGATGATGCAGCTGACTGGCAATTCTGACTGTATTATGACATGGATAAACATGCTATCTTTCTGAAGAACTGCCCATGAAAACAAAGTAATTTGAGATCATATTGCTGTGGAAAACAGAACTCAAAAAAATTCCTTTTTGATACATATTTGGAGGGCCTGACTATTGCAAAAGCCTGGGAGAAACATGTTAAAATATCACATCATAACATACCCAAGATGTTTCTCTTAAGTTTATGGGGAGAATTTTGGTTTCTTTCCCTCTGAATCAGAGCAGCAGCACTACCCGCCAGTTGTAAGCCCAGTAATGCTTCCTGAATGTTCACATGCTCAGGGCATTTTGAGCTGCACCTTTACAGATAAATAAATAAGGAATTAACTTGTTTGGCATTTCAGGCCTATGACCAAAGCTGGGAGCCAGTTGAGTATGCTACTACATTCTCTTTAACTTTATTTTTGTGGGCATCGTGCATTTTTAAGATGGTTATACGTTTCCTTGAACCAATGCAATATAAAAGATTTACTGTTACAGTTTGTGTGTGGCCAGGCAATGGCATATGGAAAACATGTTTCCTGCTATTTAATTTAATTACTCTAATCACGTGCCAGCCCCGGGCATGTCATTCTGGACCTCTGAGGCTCTTTGTCTGTCAAAGAGATGGACAATATCTTGGCTTTGTTTAGTTGCTCTGCAGTCTACAGATAAAACCACTGAAATACTGACTGTTTGTTTAACCAAAACTTTGCATTTAACCATTTGGCTTTGATTTTTTGTTTTACAAGGGAAGATGACATTTTGGCCTTGGTGAGCTGAAAAGTATGACGAAGAACTGTCACTTTCAGGCCTTATTAGATGAAAAAGAATACTCTAGCCTTCTGGTCAGAAATTGGCTTTCTTAGCAGAAACCTAAGACATACATTGCTGTTATTTTAGAGTTGCCTGTTAGCAAGGGCAGCTGGAAAAGTCCTGTTTATAATTGCTTCATTCTAATACGTTTAGCCCCTCATTTGCCCGTTTCGGTAGATTTGAGTTTCTTTTATTTTAATAGATGAAACGGTAATGGATGAAACTCTCATTAAGATTCCATAGCAAGTAATCATGCCAATAACATTGCATCAAGGTACAAGTTAGCTTTTATGTTAACACCCTACAGTGATTTTTATTTAAGACCTAGCTGTAAATTAGAGCTTTAAGTCTTTTGACAAAAAATAAAATAAAAAAATTAAAAACAGACAGTCAGATTACGGTACTCTGTTCATGTTATGAATCCCAAATCTGGAGAGAAGAGAGAAATTAATCACATACTTAGCTTTAAGTACGTGCTTAACACCACCATTTCCTTCAGCTGTAAGCGAGTGCTCAAATCCTTGTTTTCCTGCGCTCACAAGCAGCACTAAGGAGTACTTAAGACTCCATGAGGATATGAATTCTAACAGTCATGTTGTAAGAAGGAACAATCAGAACCAGCTTTGAATAGAACTGAGTTCCAACTCATAAAGAATTATTACATATAAGAAGACTTGTCTGTTCTTACATTTTTGAAGGCTGAATAAACTTCAGTTTCTGTAAGTTTCAGCAGTGCATGCATTCACCCCTCTATATGACAGCCTACCAGTGTCCTGCCACAGTAGCTTTCAACCTATATTGCATGGAAGAGGGCAGACAGAAAGTCTATGAATGGTCACAATAGGTCTGCACCATCAGAGGAATACACTGTGTGGGATGGGATAGGATACAAAAAAAGGAAAGTGCCCTTCTGAACAGAGTAGGACAGAGCTTATATGTTTCTGAAATATCAGAAATACACAGCTTTACTTTTTCCCTTTTTTCTTGATGAATCAATGAGACATGAAGAAAAAAAAAAAGATTCTTTTAAGTTACACAGTACAGCAATGTATAAAAGAAAACTTTTGTTACCGTATACTGCACTACAGTTCCCATTTAGCTTCGAGTTTACCACTAGATGACACTACTTCCCGCTTACTGAGCAGGTGTGAGCATATGTTCTGATCTTCTTGTGTACCAGTTCATATGTATTTTCACCCTCCTCAAAAGAATATAAAAAAGGAACATTGTACAGGAATTATCTTCATCTCTCCATAGTTTGATGGACCTTCTATTTTGTGTTCATTCAGGCAGATCTTTATGTGTCTTTGCATGATCTACAGAAAAAAAAAAAGGATTATAGCTCACAATGCAAGCCTTTAGGGTGCTGTAAGTTAGCAAGCTGATGATAGCTCTACTTAGAAGAAACCAAAGGAACTCCAAGAAAAACTGAATAGGTTGGAGTCTGTGGAGAACATTCCCCTTGCCTCCCCTTCCTGCCTGCCACCCCCAGCGCCCTGAGAAGAAAACAGGGCTGAGATGCTGGCATCTGTAGTGTGATCCTGGAAAGACAGCATAGAGAAAAAACGTGCAGAGGAGTCAGGAAAGAGCAAGCTGCACTATTCAAGTCCAAAAATGACAAACTGTGAGGAGAGGGAGAAAGACACAGAAGCATGGTCATACATAACCATGAGGCAGCTGCTGCTGCTGCGGTTTTTAAATTAGGAACAATGAACTTTCCAGCAGGATGTGTGGAAAGAGTCCCACGTTTCTGAAAGCCTGATTTTTCAGAATCCAGAAGCCCCAAACTACTTGAAAAACAGCTCCCCCAAAGTTACATTTATGTAGCTAAATATAACATAATGCGCAGGGATGTGAGGATACGCAATTGAAGAAAGAGCACCTTCAGATATACTTTCATCTTCATGTATGTCAACAGGCATCTTGCTCTGTTAAGATTCACCTGAAAGATTTATGTTATACGTGTTATAACTGTAACACGTACTGCTTGTGGTAGCCTTCACTGAAGGAGCATTTTATATAGCCATAGTAAAACGGCTTTAAAATCTGCCTGTCTCCTAGTAGTGCCATAAGGTACTATACATAAACAAAGGAAAAATGATTATCCTTTGGTTTAGTAAACTGGACAAAAATCTTTGTCATTAGGCACTGTAACAGAAATGCTAAGTCACAGCTTGAAGCAGTGATTGAGCACCTGGTGGGAAGGCAGGGCCAACCCAGGGGAGCTCAGGTGCATGCAATGCATTTGAGTGACAAGAAGGGGTAGAGACAGGGTCCACCTCTTCTCAGACCTCATTTGAGGGTTGGCAGTGGAAGTGAGAGTATCTTGCTAGAGATCTCTGCTTACGTGAGATCTTCTGAAGGTAAGCAGTTTTTCTTTCTTTGTTTCTGTGGCTGCTGCATGTGGGCTTGTTCTCATTTGCTGCAGCCTGGGATTGTGCTGCTCTGCTATTACTGTGGTACTTTCTGTCACATTATAGCATTACAGGTACCGGTTTAAATCTTGATTCCCCAGTGTTTGTGATACTATGGATTAGGTAAATCCTCATTTTCTGTCATATTACTTCTGTGCTTCTGTTGTAGGGAACCTGAAAGCAAGGTGGTGAGACTCCTTGCCCTCATGGGATGCTCTGATCTGTTTAAGTTTCATGTTCTACTGTGATACCTATTTTAGTATTATTTTTTCTGTTTCCATCCAAGAGCTGCTACTAAAATGATAAAGCTGTGTAGTTTTGAAATACAAATTCAGTGTTGTGTATATACATCACTAGAGCAGGAAGCAAGATACTTTTGCTAATAAGCTACTTTTGTTATATTGTTTGCCCCCAAGATATCAACTCAACTGTTGATTTGTAAGATTTGAAGAAACTGTATTTCCTTAATTGTGTTAGTTTTGTTGTATTTGTGTGACAGTGTGGCTAATGTTTCCTGTAGTACTATTGCATACTTGAGAATTACATGTTATAGCAGAAATGCTGTCACAGCTTGAACCAGTGATTGAGCACCTGGTGGGAAGGCAGGGCCAACCCAGGAGAGCTCAGGTGCATGCAATGCATGTGAGTGACAAGAAGGGGTGGAGCCAGGGCCCACCCCTTCCCAGAACTCATCTGGGGCTTGGCAGTGGAGGTGAGGGTAGCTTGTTGGAGATCCCTGCCTACCTGAGGCCTTCTGAAGGTAAGCAGTTTTCCTTCCTTCCTGTGTTTCTTTGTCTATAGCTGCTGTATTTGGGCTTATTGTCATTTGCTGCAGCCTAAGATTGTGCCACTCTACTATTATTACTGTACTTTCATTGCATTATAGCATTACATGTGTAAAATCTGTTCCATTCAGAACTCTGTTTGTCCAAGTTACAACAATGTGAGTCCATAGTTCTGTAAAAGTGGAATGATACACCAGAGACACAGTACCATATCTGAAAAATTACACTTGTGAATAATCATTTGTCAACAAAAAGAGATATGTTTATCTATTTGTAGTCAACAACTTAACTGAGTCCGTGTAAGAACTGAGATTTTTTCTCCTTAGTTTAAGGTGTCCAAGTCCAATGGAACAACAGTGTTTGAAATCAAGGCTACCTAAATTGCAACCATTAGCAATACAATCAAAATTGAAGGTATATTTTTATCCCTGTGCATATGCTATTTGAACAGATTAATTTATTGAGGATAATGGATCTCCGAAGAAAAGACATCTTATTTTAAATTTAAAATGAGAGAGACTAGGAAATAACACATTAGCCAGAGGTTTTCCTTCTGTATTACAATACTATCTTGTAATTAATCTTAACAAGTGTAATTACTTTTTTTTGCAGTCACAGAATTACTTAATTTTTATTTCCTCTACCAATCCTGTGCTCTTGTATTTTACTTTTAGACAGAACATTTATGCAATTTTCTTCTTTTATATTGATTTCCTGTGGTTTCTTAAATTTGTTAGTAAAATACCCCTGAGCTCTCTCTGAAGACTGTTTAGGAAAGGAGCAATCTCTGCTGTTTGTGTCTAAGCATGAGCTCCAGGAAGTTTAGCTGGAGCATTCAAAAGCAGACAAGACAAGAAGGCAGCGTATCTTCAGACCTGAGTCCATAACACACTGCAATAAATATATCCTGTTGATGTATGTACTACCCTTATCTCTGTTCAGTGTTAATGCACAAGGATGCTTCAAAAATAATGCCTTCTATTTTATTACGTTGTCCCACAACATCAGAGGCAGATGTTGGTGTTATGACTTCTCCATTAAAATTCCATTTCATGTTGTTGCTGTCTGACAGATGGCAGCAGAGGGGCAGTCTGACACAATGACACCTGATGTGGGAGTATGTATGGACTAAAGATGTGTCATTGAATTCCTTCATACAGAAAAAAAAATCACACTCCTTGACATTAATTTCCACTTGCTGAATGTTTATGTTGACCAAACAGTGGATATGAGCACAATGAGATGGTGGGTGTGATAACAGTGTCAGTGACACTGACAGCAGTGATAACAGTGAGATGATAGACAAGCCATGTTCTGTCTGCCATCCACATTTGTCACACCACAAAATGAAGAGTGTCTTAATCAGCTCATCCACACAAATTCAAAGATTACCAGGGAACTGTATACAGAGCTGACTATCAATTTCAATGCATTGGGAATCATAGTGACTCCTTTGAAATATCAAAGTTTGCACCAAGTGGATCACACAAATGCTCGCACAAGAACAGAAAGAACCTCCACTTTAAGGTTGTCAGACCTACAGAACCACCATGAGGCTGAGGGTGATGGTTTCCTGGATTGCATAATTAGTGATGACCACATATCGTGCCACCACTATGAGCCAGAGTCAAAGCAACAGTCCTTGGAGTGGTGACATGCCAGTGCCCCATTGAAGAAAAAGTTCAGGACACAGCCCTCAGTGGGTAAAGTGATGTGCGCTGTCTTTTGTGATAAGAAAGAGGTGTTCTTTCTGGATTTCCTGGAACCCAGACCAACTTTAAACTCTGACTGCTACATCACAATGCTGACTGAGCTGAAGGCTCAATAACACCAGGTCCCATACCAGTTTGAAGATCGTGGAGTCTTGGCTGGACTGTCCTTTAATACCCATCATGTAATGTGGACTTAGCACCTTCTGACTTCCATCTCTTTGGGCTGATGAATGTGGGCCTGCATGGGCAACATTTTCTTAGCAGTGATGCTGTCATAGAAGCTGTGGAACAGTGGTTCACATCTACTAGTATAGATTTTTATGAGCATGGAATGTAGGCTCTTGTTCATCACAGTTGAAAATGCACAGGTAATGGTGATGGTTATATTGACAGATAGTGATATATAGCTGAGAATTTTATCTATCAAACAGTGTTACTGTGCTATTGGTATCTGTTGTAGTTTCCATGGGAATAAATAGGAGGCATTACTTCTAGAGTAATGTACATAGAATCACACTATGTGTGCTTATGCATTGCTTTTGAGGGGGAAAAAAATCACCTTTGTTTTCTTGTTTTCTCCTTCTGATATAAGCACTTAAATACTACAGTGGACCCCAAAAATGCCATCGTTCAGAGCTAGTCTCCTCTCTTCCTCTGGTTTGTGCAGCATTAGGTGGAGAGCAGCTTGGACGTACCTGCTACACACATTTAGTAGTAGTGCAAAAGGTGACTGAAGGAGCAGGCAGCCAGCCAGAGCTGTTGGTATGAAGCTGCCTTCATGCCTACCTGGGACAAACATGTGCCTTTTGACAATTGCTGCGAAAGCACTGTGAATAGATTCTAAAATCAATGTGTTTGGATTATCATTTTAACTGCCTTCTGAAGACTTTTGTTTTTGTAATAACACAGGATTTGTTGGAGAATAATCTACTATCTTGCAGCCTATGCTAAATTCCAATGAATAATTCAAAACAATGTTTCAAAGCATTTATCTTTTTTCCAATTAGGAAAAGCAACAAGAAGGTACCCTCCCATGCGTAGCTCTTTAGGCAGTTTCTACTGAGGAGCTGTTAGGAGGTATTACTTCCCCACGCCTTCTGTAGCATCAGGAATTCCTTTTAAAGTATTCTGAAAACAAAACCAGTTGGGGTTAAGCAAAGTCCTAAGACAACTTAATGAGATTTTGATCTTGATAGATAGGAATTTGCTCTTGCTAAAACGTAGATTTGAAAATGCAAAGGCAGCTAAGGTGATGTTCTTCTTGACATAGAATCATGTGTGGTGATAATTCCTGCAAATGGAAAGACACATTTCTGAGCTCACAAGGAGACCACACAGGCAAAAGGAAAACACTCTAAAAGACAAACAAAACAACAACAACAAAAAAAAGAGAAATGAGGAAAAATGTAGGCCAAACACTAAGGAAAAAGTGAGTAGCAGATAGGAGAACAAAAAAGAAATGGATTCAAACTTGCTAGAAGGAAGCACTTGAATTGGGAAAAGTGGGGAAAAAAAAATAAAAATAGACCTTTATGAAACGAACCCAGTGAAATGATTTACACCTACAGCACAATGCCTTTCTAGCAGCTGATCGTTTTACTAAAATTGTTGTAATAGCTAGTTTTTACACACTTGAGGTAGCAACTTTTGTCTAAAGCAAAAGATTTATAGTTTGCTCTGGGTATAATGGTATGAGAGGAGCTGGCTGCCAAGTGGGTCTGTGATTTGAATAGGGCGCCTTTGGTTTGGTAGGTGGTGTGTTTGTTCTGTGGCTGGAGTTCACTAGAAGTTGTTTGATGCACTGGCCAATGATAACTATCTTGAGAGAGGGAGAAGCCCAAATCCTCCAAGTTTCAAGGAGAGAACAGAACAAAGTACTTGTGTGGATGGAAAAAAAGAA
Source organism: Gallus gallus (assembly GCF_016699485.2). Taxonomy (NCBI): domain Eukaryota; kingdom Metazoa; phylum Chordata; class Aves; order Galliformes; family Phasianidae; genus Gallus; species Gallus gallus. The sequence goes on from NC_052533.1 coordinate 29,268,730, forward strand.
GACGACAAACTCCATGGTAACACGAAGTACATCAATTCATGGGGTACTTTGTGGTTTATCACTTAAAAAAAAAAAAAGATTTATTGACCCCAACTTGTGGTAATTTTTAGTTTTAAATGGATCCCTTTTGAAGACTAAGCTGCAGGAGAAGACGAGACAGTAGTTTTGGAATAGAGCCCCAAGCCTTAGAAATAACACTGCTGGTTTGGCTCTGTTTCTTATATTGTTGCCTAGCTTTAAAATTTTTCAGCAGGACTTCACTGCAGGCTGGTGACCAGCTTGAATCACTGCAGAGTAGATTAACACAGTGTTTTCCCAAGTGTCTAATCTCATCTTGGGATCAGAACACAAACAAGAGCAAAGCATCCTTAAGATCCAAGGAGTCCTCAGAACAAGCTTGCAATTCAGCCCTGCCAGCCTTAGCATTTGCTCAGGCTCCTCAGCATACCTTCAAATTCCCAGAATTCTTTGAAAGTTCTGACATTTCTACTCTGACCAAAAACTTTACCTTTGCACGTAGTACAGCGCTTGGCTTTCCTGTCAGAATGGTGTTATATTTGTAGCATCTTATCCTAAAAATCCTGCTTGCTGAATCAAGCTTGCTTTTTGTTGCTAGAAGGCAAGTTTTTGGAGGAGCTATGTCTGTATTGTTTTTTTACTTGATTTTTTTTTTTTCCTGCTATTGTAACATTCCTGAAATCAGTGAAGTGCCTGGCAGTTCTGTACAAGCTTCAGAGACAGTGGCTGAAAGACACTGATTGGAAACTTGCTAACCTGCTTGCATACCACTGCCAGAAGGAAAGAGCGTGAGAAAACTCCCAATTGGGCTCTTGTCAGTTGCTAACCAGTAAATTCATTTATTGTTGCTGGATTTGGCACTGTGGCATGAAGAAACTGACTGATGTCATTTTAAATGTCCTGTGCTGTATGTGAGGATGAGGAGATGTCAGAGGCATTAGGAAATGTGGCAACCAGGTCTCTGATGTCAAAGGGAACCTGCACAAGAAGAGTCAATGGTAAAACCTGTGCTAGAGAACATCAGAGCATGCATAGAAATAAAGAAGGACCAGTTAAACGCTAAGTGTGCTTCAACTCAGTTCAGGTCACTGTCCATTGCAATGTGTATGAATGTATTTTAAGGTTGAAGTAAAACCACTAATGTGCTTAGGTATCCATTCTGACAATGCCTACTTGCCTTTATGTATGTGTGTGACTTCCTTAAAGATCAATGCAAGTGTGCTCTCTGATATCTAATGAAAAATGCTGCGTATTTATGTATGCACAAACAAGAACAAAAAGGAGCTGACAAGTCAAATAAGAAATTTCCATCCATGTTTGAATATATTACAAATGAAAATGAATACACATTTTTGTATGTCACTCCACCACCTTTTCTTGTGTTACTGTTAGGTCAGAACTAAAAAAAATACAGGGACTGTAGTAAGTACCATAATATGAAATTATATGTTGATTTTTCCATGGGCTATTAATATCTTGTTACTGTGAGACTGTACTGGTTGGTGGTTTCTGGCTTAGTGGTGTTTGGCTTGTAGGTAAAGGAAAGAAAGGAGGAAAAAAAAGTACAGCAAGACCTCCTGCAATATGAATACTGACCTCCAACAACTATTTTATGTGACTTATTCTTGGTTATTTCCATATTTTTACTGTTAATAGAACCTGGAGATAGTGTCTTCTCAGACTGTACACATTTTTGTACATGAGAAAACAATACATGTGGAAATGCTTTTATCTTGCTTACAAGTTTCACTGGTGTCAAGATCAAGACTCTCTTAACTTCTGGATCCTGGGTGGAATTCCAAGGGACATTCCAGTGGGTAATATGGGTAACATGGTAGATGATGTAAAATTGCCAGTACGGGGCAGAAAAGAATTTTATGCAGCAACCATTCACAGGAGAGGGTGGGAAAAGCAGTGAAGGAGTAGTGCCTGATGTGTTCTGCTAGGGCAGTGCCATTCAGACACACCTAACCCACAGATCAGTCATAATCCACTGATTTCCTTCTCCCTCTCTTTCAAAAATAATTCTACTCCTAAATATCTAACAACAAGATGTTGATATTTATCTCTAACACAAACTTGAATTTCACTTTGCTCGTGTAATGACTCAGAATCAGAATGAAAATGCTACCATATAGATTGTAAAGGTTGGTGGTTTTTAGTTATTGATATAAGTGCCTGCAAGAGGGGCTGCACTGGTAGGGGTTTGCTAATCAAACACAGAACCTTTCGCCTTTGGGCCACTGGATCAAATCTGTCTCTTGTGGATAGTGACCAAAGCTTGCTACAATTTAAAATTTCAGTGCCCAATACAAATGAAATATGTAGAAATTGGAGATTGAAAAGAACTGTTACAGCTTGCAGCCTGTTCCCTTACCGGTGCAGAATTATTCTCTCTAGTGTATTTCCTGATTATGGCTTTTTCCAGTTCCTGGTAGGTCGTGGGCATGTTGTAAGGCAAAGCAGCTGGTATTAATTGATACCTGAGTCTAACTGGGTCCTTGCTGACTCCCTGCACTGGCACTGGGGGGCAGGAGGACTCTGCAGGCACCTCACTGCTGCCGCACCCCCTGGGGTCATGGGGGGAGGCGAAAGCTTCCCACCCTGTTGTAAAATACCTCATAATACAGGAAGATAACTGAATCTCATTTTCATTGCCTCATTTATCTTTAAAAGTCCTACCAGCGTCCTTCCCATAACTAAGCAGACACAGGTCATAGTTCTTAACGGTAGCTCAGGTAGCTAATGGAAAGGCTAGGTATTAGTTCAGATGTTGATATGGACTAAAACTTTCCCAAAGAATGGAAGAGATCAGTACAGAGAAGCTTGCTTGGGTCTTCTTTTTGATTTAAATGAAAAGGTTTGAACCCCATTATCTTTTACAACTTCCATTTGCAAGTAATTAAGCATGCTGCAGAATCCCCATTATTGAGCACTCAGGAACTGAATACTGACAATATAAAAGTCAGTTGTGTAAGGTATTTAATGACACCCCAAAACCAGCCAGTAACAGTGGCCCATTTCAAAGTGATCTAAACATGTCATAACTTAAACCAGTTCTTATTCTCTTGACAGGAGTCCAAGTGGGGCTACTTCTACGCACCCACCTTGAGTGCCTCAAGGTGCAAGTTACAAGACAGTGTAGACTATAAGTGGGATTTCCTCACCACTTCTAATTTTGGCCATATGTGCCTGTCCCACAGCCTTTATAATCCAATGTTTCCTGCTAGAGATGCTGGAAATACAAAGGCAGCCTTGAAACCATCAGAGCATTTTGAGGAAGAGCGCTGAGAGCTGTTCTTCCCTCAGCAAAGCCTGCAGTGCCATGGAGGGTAATGTGGTGGAGCTGCCCTGCATATGCTGTGTAGTGCCCTGCAGGTGCTGCTGGGGCTTGCTGTCACCTCCTGTGGCATCATGCATTGTACTTATCCAGGACTTGCAGGTATCCCATGAAGTGCAAGTCTCTCCATCTGCAGTGTAGCTAACTGCTGCTGTGTTACTGGAGTCAACTCATATCTGATATTCACAGTACCAAAGTTTCAGCTGCTGAAAAATTCAAGCAGTTGTAAAGGAAGATCCTTTGGGCTTCAGAAATTTTACATCTGGGTAACTTAAGAAAAGTTGCAAAGAAATTAAAATGAAAGAACACCAAGCTGGAGTACAAGTAGTCCAAAACATGGCAGTGAATTTTCAAACTGATGCTCCACACTTTTATTCCAAGAGGAGAAAAAAAAACAAAAAAACACCAAACAAAAAAACAGTCCTGTGTTGTGAAATGTCTTTTTGAACACAGATTTAAAGAATGAAATTGAGGGTTATAAACTAGTAGCCAACAAAAGCAAGAAAGGCTGGAATGCTGGTAACCAATTGCAAGCACAGGATCCAAGCAAAACATCTTGAATTGCTAGTACTGTAATAAATTATAGTTTTCACTTTTGTATTCTGCAAGTGAAAACAGCACTAAGTCAGGCTTGAGAGAAGGAGAGTAAAGGATGACCTTTCCAGTGCACCCACACCCCTACAAGTAGAGGAGCTGCAATGTGGAGCAGGGAATACTGACGATGAAAAAGCAGTGTCCATTGCAGTGTGAGGGGACAGATCCTGCTCTCATAAAACAGGGTTCTTGTGTTGCTGAAGAGTTAATTGTCAGGTAGCAATAGATGAAAGCCAAACTAGGCTCAGAGATGGTCTGCTATGGTGGCTGTTATCTCATTTTCTTCCACAGATTAATTTTCCCCTCTTTAACTTTAATTAGATAAAAGTCCAGGGGTGGGATATGGCCCTGGAGTGCTCAGAGGGCAAGAAGTGGTCAAGAACTGGTTTCTCTCAAACTTTGATTAGCCTATTTGATAAGTGATACTAAGCACCCCAATTGGTTAATGAATGAGGGGTTCCCGTGAGGTAAGTGGCTGGGAAATTTGGCCTCCCCCACAAGGATCGCGAATACGTAAACTTCTGTCCTTCAGTTGGGTGTCTACTGTGGTTAGGAGTAAGGGTGATTTATGCCCTATCTGAGTCCTGGAGTGTATCTACATTGATTGACTCCCTTGATCTTGACATCAGTCACTTGGGCTTTCAGAGAAAGGGGGAACATAGGAGATAATGAAAGCTACATTAAAGAAGACATCACTATTTATGTAAACGTTATTTTATCTTCAAAGGCAGAACTGTCTTTCAACAGAAAGGAGATTTATTTCCTACTTGAAAATATTAGAAAGAAAAATTTGCAATATTTTTAGTATTGCATAATATAAATTTTGAATCTCTAGCTCTGGTCCTGTCTCCCTTGGATTTTGTGGTGTTTTTTTTTTTCCTTACTACATTGTATTATAGTTATGAGTTGTATTGCATAGGGCTTGCAAGCACCAGTGCAAACACAAAGGTCGCTTGTGCGAGGAGGCATCACCCTCTCTTATATGAGTGTAATCAGAAAAAAATTATGAGAAGGGAGAAAAGGAAAGAATTTAGAGTTTGGAGAGTAGAGATGTGGAGAAAACATTTGGAAAGCTTGTGCATTTCTATCTACTAAATGTGGCTCTTACACATGCAAGTCCATGGCAGTAGAAACCAGAACATTTAAATAAAACTAAAATGAACCTCACAAATACTCCCTTAGTGAATACCACCTACATAATGAGATTTCCCTGACTGGCTGCCAGGCTCTCCTTGGCCCCAAGAGCAGGGGGCAGATGTGGGGCATGCTGGGACTGGGAGGAAGCTGTCCTCACCCCACTCAGCAGGTGACCTACCAGCCTGACTGCAGCACAAACATCAATTAAAGCAGCTTTGTTGGAAATGCTGAGCAGAAAGGTAATTTGTGGAAGGTTAATAAATTGCACAAACTCTCCTGGGTAATCTTCTCTAATTCTCCTACAGAATCTCCTAAGAGAGATGCTTACAAAATTATGAGGGCGTCGCACAAAAGGGTGTGAAGAATTGTTTTTCTCCAGATCCTGCAACAATAGATTTGGGAGTTTTTTTCTAAAATTGCAAGGAGTTCAGTTTAAAACACACAAGAGTCTTCTTTTGCACCATGAGTAGTGAACTTCTGGTATCTGTTTCCACAGGAGACTGAGAGGATTGTAGGTCAAAATGGTTTGAGACAAGTATACAGACAACAGTGTCACAAACAGACAGTAAAGGGGGAGGGATGCATCTCTAACATCTTTAGGACAAAAATTTGGGTTTCTGTCATTCCATAGCATCCCCTGTTGCCATGGTCTGAGAGAGTATTCATCTCAATGGGCTGGTCTGATGCAGTAATGCATTTCCTATGTTCTTATCTACTCAAATCTGATTTGGCTCTATCTAGTGCTACTGTCATAGCCTAACTTTGATTCTTCTTATAAATTTATGTATTTTTCTGTCTAGCTTGAGAGGAAAGCTCCTTTCTGCTTTCTTTTTCATAAGCCATGAATTAGTCTCTTCAAGACATGCCGTCAACAATCCCAACAAAACAAATCTCTTTCCTTCTTATTTCAGCTTTCCTTAGTTTCAAATCTGTCTATGCTACATGCAAAATGTAGTAGTTATGTTCCTGAGACTTACTCCATTCTTAAAGTCAGTCTGAAAATGCAATAAAGCGGTAGCTTACAAATCACAAGGCAGGGAATTCATAGTGTGGAATCACCTTATTAAATATGTGAAGAATTAGGACAAGAATATAAAACTTTCAAGGTAAAAAAAAAAAAAGAAAATTCCATGGTAAATCTTTTGCATTAACTAATATGTTTAAAGGAGAAGAACACGTGAGGAAATTTTTAGTTGCTAAGTCCTTCATGGTGTGTTTGGTGACTAGCAGTCATAACATTTGTACCTCTAAATGGAATATGATCCTCTGTCTGGGAGAACCAGTCATTAATATGTAACATATAGAGCTAGGATATTCCTGTGGTACTGAATAACTCTTTTTTGCATTGAAAACACTGGGAAAATAATATAGAACAAGGAGAGAAGGGAAATGAAGTTTTTTTCATCCCATGCTGAAGAATTTTCCAATTCTGAGCATGGAAACATAGAATTTCACCATTTGAGAGAGAAGCTTTATTTTAGTAACAATATGAGGACAGTGAAATATAACTATGTTAAGAGAAACCCCTCAGAAGTGACATTAATATCTCTGTTCAGAGTAAGGTATCAGGCAGTATAAATTGTTTCTGGACAGATAACACCTACAGTGATAGATGTAGCATTATACTAGCTCTGCTATGTTCCTTGAATTTTTTTTTTTTTTTTTTTTTGCACTACTTAAGTCTACACATGTTAAACTCCACACCTAAAAACATCTTAAAAATCTAATAAACTGGAGCACAGTAAAAAGAGCATGAAAAACAACCCTCTGTCCAAGGAGCTGTTCTCAGGGTGTCTCCCCTGTGTGCTAAGAGGTTTAGCTGTACTTGACTTTGAGGTTTAAGCTCTCCCACTTCCCTACTCTTATATAAACAGTAGTTTCTGGCAAATCAAAGAAAACCACACCTGACCTTTTATTTATACCTGTGATTTCTTTAGGTCTGCAGTGTTATTCTGAGAGAATAGAGAACTTACGAGTAGAATTCCTTGATGGATTTATTGGCTTTTTCTTACAAAAGTAAACAAACGTGACTCCTGCACTGGAGTGGCTGAGCTATGAGATAAGATCTGCGTTGATAATCAGCCTCTAGCTCAGATGATGAACTCTTCACTTAGCAATCAACAATCCAGAGCCATAGAGCCGTTCCTGAATCACAGTCCCAAAGACTCCTGGGAGTTGCTCAGAATTGCAGGCAAATCCCTGTCACCAGCCTTCAGAACATCCACTGGGCAAACAGCCCAGCTAAGCAAATAGTTCGGTCTAATATACACACAAGCCGACAGTGCTAGACGAGAATCACACATGTGCATAAAATGTGCTCTAGACGAAAATATCTACAGAAAACTGTGTTCATGCTTTGTCAGGGTGTAGCATATACTCAAGGTGATAAATCATCTGTTTCTCCTCTCTCCCTCCCGTGGCTGCACAGTGATTAAATACCTCTATCGACCAAGCCTTTTAAGTTAAATCAACCTTTTAAAAATTCCTCTTTCTTAATGCTTCACCATGCATGGGTTCGCAAAATTAAATTACAATATTTTTATCTGTTTGGGATCAGTACTGTTTCCTCCTCCTTGTGTTTACTTTCTTTCAGTAGCTGACATCAAAATGTTTTCTGGAATGCTGAGACTAAATAAGTTATGCTTAACTCAATATCTAATACAAATAGCCCTGGGGAAGCTCCAGCAGCTCAATCATAAAAGCTACAGTTTCTTTTAATAGCTTGCCACACTTTGCTGATATTATATTTCTCTAATCACCAATCTTTACGTGCCTTTCTGACCTTGGAGCTCTCTGTCCAAATGACTTTGTGGTATCAAAGGCTTGTGTCACTGGAAGAATGAATGGCTTTCATTTTTCTCCCTGAAACTTCCGGTTCCTGGCATCTGCAAAGAATTATTCCAAGCAGTGTTTTGCTGCCTTGCGGCCAGTGCCCTGTAGTGGCCCGACTGATGGAAGTGACTTTTCCCAAAAAGGTTATTGTGGGCAGTGGTGGGCGGGTGCTGCCATTGGTGCGCGCTCAGCTCTGCTTTCTCAGCTGATTCTGTCCCACCATCAGGCTACCGCAAACATCATGACTCCACAGCAATTAATTACTGTGGGTTTTGGAAGGCAGCAAATAAAGGGGGTATGTACTGTTAGATAATAGCATATATCGGTAAACAAAAACCTTCCAAAATAACTACAGGTTCAGATGCCTTAGTGTTAAAATAAAGGTGAAGTCCTAAGTTCAAAAGCTCTTAAAGAAGTAATCATTGCAGGGAGACATAGGGGATTGCAGCAGAACCTTCTTCTGTATGAATGTCCAAAAATTACAGTTGTGGTGCTCTGACCATTTCTAGGCCATGCCAGTCAGTGTTTGGATCCAAATTCTAAGATATTTAGCCTGCATGATTTGTCTCTATTAAAGCTGGATTCTTTTTCTCACCATACACACAATAAAACAACCTAAATGAAACTTATATACTTTTTTTTGTTTGTTTTTTATTCTTTTTTTTTTTTTCTGTGGGAGAAGAAGATTTTTGATTTTCAGGACATTCTTTCCACATTTTAAGTGTATTATGGCCTTAACTCTACAACTGCAGTGAAGTACTCAGTGCTGAGCACTGAACCTTTGTGTTGCAAAGGATAAACTGCTTGAAAACATAGTAGTTGGGACAGATGAAGCCAGATAAGGTAAGGTGACAGAAAGTCTCAGGTTAGAAGATTGCCATAAGCTTATATAGCTGATCAGTAACAGATAAAATTTGAAAATCCTGCTTTGTCTTTTAAGAGACAAGATTAAGACATAATCCATTTCTGTGGAATGTTGTATTTGAATTACTTAAATTAAATCTTAATTCAAAGAATGAAAACAAAACATTTTCAGAGATCCAAATCCTCTACTTGATGAAAACTTTGCTCAGGGCTTCCAGCCTCCAGTGCTTCTCTCCCAGCAGCATGGCTCTGCAACCCTTTATTAAATGAAAAAGAGAGTCTCTTCTGGCCACTTTCCCCCTTAGGGGAAAGCCAGCCACCAGGCATACACAGTTTACGAAGCCAGAGGGAGTCAGCCTTGATTCCCAGCTCAGGACTTCTCCCTTTATTCTATTAAAATGTAAAGATTAGGTGACACAGTTCACACTTCAGGTTTAGGCATTAAACAAAAGGGATGGTCATCCCAGGCTTTATCCTTAACCCATAGAAAAAACTTGTGCTTTAGAGAATGGTTCATTCAATGCATTGCCTACAAGACTCACAGCGTCTTTTCCTTCTTTCAGCCAGAGTCCTAAAGGCAAAAATAGATGCCAGTGATGTAAATGTCTAATATAAGCAATATACCTTCTCAGTACCTTCAGATCTCTCTCAGATGGCAGTTACTCATGAATTAACACAGGTTTCTCCTCCTCCCATGTGAAATTACAGAATCACAGAACAGTTTAGGTTGGAAGGGACCTCTGGATGTCAGCTTGTCCAACCCTCCTCCTCAAGTGACAGTATGTTATTTTGACTGTAAAAGGTGAATCTTGCTGTAAGCAATCATTGCATGAGAAAGAAAACTTTGAGTTTGGCCCTACTAGCTTTTGTAACTTCATCTAACACTTTTCATAAGGAAAGAGTGTGTCAAATCTCCAGGTGTTACAAATGGCCTTTCCCCCTGAATATCTTCAGTCCTTCCAGAGGCTAGAAAGAAAAGGGCTGGATATGCTGAGGACTGCAGTGACCCAAAAACACAACAGCTGAGAAGTTTCCGGGAGTACTTTGCCACAAAGGTTCTATGTGGGTCAAAGAGGTGATCAGCCTTCCTCTGCTCACCCAGTCTGTTCAGAACCCTTTTGGTTCTACCTTAAAGCTATGGAGCAGGAGTGCTCCACTGTGTCACTTTGTAGTGCCTTAGAGCTGTGATATTTTAGTTTTCATTGCTCTGACTTTCCTCTTACTCTTCTCCAAATCTAGCACAAAACAATTCTGACTGTACCTCCACTGCTATCTGCTGTAATAAGAAATACTGAAAACCACAGTGCTGCATTGTTTCTCCACTAAAGCAACCAGAAGTTGAGACTATTAGTGGTGTAATGCAGTTATTACAGATGTAATAGCTACAGGAAGGACTAGGAAAATGGGATATCTAATCCTAGTTCAATTGGATTCATAACTCATAGTCTTTCTACACCTTGGTTTCCCCACATATAAAATACTCTCTTTATAGCAGGCAGATTACAAATTACTTTCATGATAGCATTTAATAGGATTGCGTCATGCAAGTAACATATTTACAGGTATTTGCACAAAAATTATTATAGAGGGAGAAAGAAGATCTTCTGAGTAAGGAAAATACAAGAAGTGTAACAGCATATGTATTCCAATGGAAAAAAGTGCATTCTGTGTGCGATTACATTATATATCTATCTGAAGATTGTTAAAAAAAAAAAACCAACACAAAACCGTAAGAAATTATTTCAGCAAAAAAATTTAAAAACTAATAAACCATTGGCAGAAAATAGGGAAGTACAGCTTTATTTTCAGCATATTAGTAGCTACAGTCTTGCAGCACAGAAACAAATATTTCCAAGCACTAAATGATTTCATTTGTCAGAGGCCCCAAATATGGAGTATTTGGGGACAGCTATAATGTTATCTTGAGTGAACACAGGACCAACATAATTAGGAATAAAGAGGTAAGAAGCAGGGGAATTGCCTGCATAACTTCACTTTGCAAAATCCTCCCATGGAAGGTGGCAGGTAGGAAATCTGCATAATAACAAACTTGTCACAAGACAAGGCCAACTAAATACAACAATTAGAATGAACATTTTGCTTTGACTGGTTTCCCAGATTCCCCCTCTTCCTCTTCCCCTTCCCAGGTTTCACTTGATATAGTTGAAGCTGTGGGTATTGATTTTGTGCAATATTTTCCAGTACATTTTATTCTAAACATTATGTGGTTGCAAGATGTCCATTTCTCTTTGTGGATGTTGTTTTAAGAAGCTTCTATTGAAGTGCAAAACCTTCCTCTCAGATATCCCAATGAAAACCCAGAATAAATTTCTTGGATTCTCTTTAGTCTATCTAGACTTAGATCTGTATAAATAATCCAGTCTAGCCCCCAAAAAGATTTACAGTATATGTGGTCACATCACTGTGACTTAATAGTGGAGATTACTTTCTGAACCAACTGTCAGGTCCTTTTTAGAACTACTAGAAGCCCTCTGCTCTCTGGCTGTACCAAAACAGCTCACTAGATGCTGGATTTGGTCTTCCCAGCTGTCCCATCCACTGCTTCCTGTCTGCTTGTGCTCTTCCAGCTCAGCCACTGACTCCAAGACAACCTCTGTCATGCTTACACCCTGCAAAGTGTGCTGTGGGCCATGCTTGGGGGTGTGCTTTAAGGACTGAACCACCAATGGAGCTGATCTTCCTCACTATACTAATTGTGGTAACTCTATCTTAGCTGGCCTTTAAACCTGATATGGTACTTCTGAGAAATAAGCAGACATCTTCTGAACAATTAGCTATTTTTTAATGTAGAAAGTGACTTTCATATTTAGACAGTTCTGAACACTAATAAATATATCTATACTGTTGTGTTTTCTCTTGTCTCAGAAAGCAAGGACATCAGATTAAGGAGTAACAGGGCTCAGATTAGTATACACCAGGGTGTGGTACTCTGTTCTTTTTAGCATGTAGAATTATTTTCCTGCAATTTAATTCTCTATGCTTAGGATTTCTTACTAGATGAAAATATTGTGTTGGCTAACACAGTGGTGAGATTCTTATGTAGCGTGATCAAATCAATGAACCACCTCCCAGAAGTGCTGCTCTGGGACAGATGTTCTTACTCCCCTCATTTCTCTTCTCTAGTTAGTCTTCCTTTTAGTCTCATAATTTCTAGCTCTTGTAGTTTTCTAACATCTTATGATAGCTGAGGATTCTGCAAACTCAAGTTCATAAAAGATCACTTTTGGTACAAAAAGAATAAAGGCAAAGAAAAGGCTGTGGAAGACTATTGAGCATACAAGCAAAATAGCTTTCAGATTTTAAAAACCATAAAGAAAATGGGGAGCACTAGCACAAAGATGAGGGTGTAATGAGAGAAAAGTAGAGATTGGACCTTAGGATGTTAGGTCCTTTCAATGCTGTAATATTACTACCCTGCTCTCCTCCTTTTTAATCCCATCCAGTCATCCATACAGCTCTTTATGACAGCAGTGTAGCCCCTAAGTTCTTTTACAGATGGGACATCTTTGAAGTAAATTGTGATAAAGCAAGTTTAAAGTTCAAATAAATTAAATAATCGTTCCCATGAAATATAATAAGCATTATGGTATTTCTGAAACGTACTTTGCAACTTGAGGGCCAAGATTTTCTGAAGGAATGAGAAATTGGAGAATTTATTCTGTAGTCTGCATTATAGAATTAATGCTGTGTTAGCACATACTATGTTCCACATTTCTTTTTAATCCTCTGGTCGTTCCTAAATCAGCAAACATAAGGGTTTCTCCTCCATTTTCAAATTGCCCATTCTGGCAGTTCTCATCCTTGTTAAAAGCAACAAAACCAGTACTGAGAAGCATTTAGTGGGAAAGTGGTTTCAAGAAACATTTAAAAGTAATCTTTAGGTGTTCAGGATGATTTTCTTCAATTTACTTGTAAGTTGATCTTACTATATATATAAATAAAAAGCATAGCAAGCTGTACCTGGTGACTGCAGAAATAGACATTTACACAATGCTTTTTATATTTACAGAATAAATATACTCCTTTAAGTAAACAGACCTGAAAAAAAATACTTTGTTATAGTTTCTCTTATTTCATCCCCAGCATCCTTCCTATATTCAAATCCTATATTTTGTAAAGCTTTGAATTATGTCACTATTTAACTATATATGAAAATTACTCTTTCTGTCAAAAATCAAAGAAGCAATGAGCCAAGCATTGCAGAGATAAAAATATTTTTGAAATAGTTCAGGATATTTGCAAATTCGTGTATGTTTTCAAGAAACTCTGTAGTTGTTTCTACAAACTCGTTGGAGAAAGATATTTTAACCATACTGAAGAAAGGTGTGAGGTTTGGTAATCTCTCTCTCTGAAGTCTTCAGAGAGGCAGAAGTCCTCCTGCAGAAGTCTGGAACCTGGTATTCATCAGGTTACAGCTCTGCTGTCACTCAGGTGACAGCAGAAATGGATGGATTGTACAGAAGATCTGTGGCGTGGGCAGTGTCAGTACAAATGCCTGTTGGAGTTTTTCCATTAGATGCATTTAAGGAGGTGATCTATGGAGAGGGAAAAAAACACCGTGGCTCTCCCTCTATTTGCTTACTACATCCTCTGTTGATGCATCACTTTCTGACCTGATATACATCCATGCAAACAAGAAGGAATCTGCACTGGGCTTCAGTATGCACATGTGATATACACAGACATCGACTTATTAGTGTGTATGGATTGTATAATGAAGGGCAGGGTTTTCCAAAGCTTTTTCTTTATATTAGACCCAAGTAATTTCCATTTATTCTACAATAAATCCTGAAGTTGGTAGAGTTGCCTATAAAACCAGTGCATAAGTATGTAGAAAACATAGATCCTCAGCAGGGCTGCTGCTGAATTTAGCCTGGAGGCAACAATTTCTCTGTGTGAAGGCCAAACTAATGATATTTCACTTAAAAAGAAACCATACGGTCTGCTAAGAAAAATGGTTCCAATGAAAAGCAGAAAAACTGAAGTAACTGAAATGATCTGCATAAAGTAACACCAAGCTCATTTGGCGATACTGTTGATGAGATTTGGAAACAGTTTGGATAGATGTTTTCTCATTAATTAGTTTTGGCCAGCTAACAGTTTAACTGAATGACTGTTAGAAAGCCACTAGAACTGGGAACAATCATGAACTAAGATTATAAAGCCAATTTATTCTTCACATCAGTGTAAAAATAAACGAACACTTGTTAATACTGAAATGTAGGGCAAGACGTGTGCAACTATATTTTGCTATTGGTATTCATTTCTGCTCTCTTCTGCATTCTTTTATGCAAAGTACCAAATCATTTCAGGAAAGCCTTGCGCTATTTGTAGTGAAGTAAATGCAGTATAACGTAACAAGAATCCTCTAAAGAGATTTTTTAAACAAAAATAAGAAAAAAAGAAAGAAAGGTGCAAGATATTCTGAAGGCTCCTTTCTCCCCTTCATTGTACACCCCAATTATTTATTTATGTACTTATTTTAAGTCTCTGGGAGATTCAAAAAGGAAAGAAACGATTCAGCCAGGAGTGCAAGTTTTTTAGGAGGTGCTGCATTTACTTTGGATGAGTGCTGCACACGTGGCAGAGTCAGCACTTTAGCGGAAGTGACAGAAGTCAAGTAGCTGCCAACGTCAGGAGTGGGGAAGGCAGATCTCACAGGAGTGGGAACCAAGAGAAAAAAATAAAAGTTCCGCTTGGCCTTTGGAATTTCCCACCAGCAGAAAGTGGGAAGCAATCTTCAGGGCCCACCTTGTTGCCAGTCCCAGACATGATTTCCCATCACTCTTTTCTCTGAATCACCCCATACTTCAACATACTGACTTCACCATGGTAAGTGAAGGCCTATCAGTCCATGTGGCCACTTTGTTTCCTCACTTATACAGATGCTTAGATTTTTTGGAAATTCCCTATCTAGGGAACGTAAACTTGACCATCTCTCTTTGAAACCATGGGTCAGCAGCCCACCTACCTCCTAGAGCAGCAGCAAGGGCAAGAGATAGGGCTTCTGACCCTGCTACTACGTCCTACAACCTGGCTGTGATCCCAGCCATAACCCATGTGTTTTGTCACATAACCCAAGGCAGGGAATGCATCCCTGCATATGACTCAATGCAGAAGCACCTTTTTATCACTCTCTCAGTAGTATTCATTCTTCCCCTCATCTTTAACCCACAAGATAAAAACATTGCCATTTTAATGATCTGCTTTGCCAGCACAAAGATGCCCCTGCCCTGGAAGGGCAGAGTGTCAGCTTAGGGGCAGAGAGCTCTGCAGCAGCAGCTTTGCTGCTCCAGGAACAGAGGTGGAAAACAAAGCTGCTTTGTGTGGTGACCATGCCCCAAACAGTCACTGCTGTATAGCCACACCATGTACTAAGCCCTACCCTGGCAGCAGCTGGAATAAGCCTTTTTTACAGCCCTAAGGATCGCAAGGGAAGGCAGATGGGCCATAGGGTTGTTTCTCCTGCACACAGCAACCTGTTGCCCAAGGCAGGCCTTCTCTGCCCAGGACACATGGCAGATCCGGGACACAGATTCCATCCTAGTGTTCTGTATCTCACCCAACACTCAGTTAATAGCACTTCATCACTTTCATTATTTTGTAGTCGATACAGAGTTCTTTGGACCATGGAATTGAGTTTTCTGTTGCAGTGAAAGCCTTGATCAGTTGTGAACTAATATATCCAGATGCCTCAACACTATCTCCTGCACCATTTCCTCCTGTCCACTCTTCTACTTTCCATTTTTTTCTTTTCAGTGTGTGTGTGTGTCAGTGTCTATACTTGCTATTTATTTATTTTTTCATGGAAATGCTGACTCTGAATTTGTGGCTGGCCACATATTTCAGATAGTAATACTGATTATTTTTTTTTTGTTCACTTTTGTTGAAAGTGATGACTATTAAAGTTTGTGGCTTTACATGCGGCTTTGTCAAAAATAGCATTGGTAGGGTTTCTTGGTCACGTGTTTTCTGTAAGTGATAGAACAATTTAAAAGAAGACCTCAACATCTTCATATTTAGGGACGTCTCCATGAAACTAGGAAACCAAAATAGAAATAAATCAATTCTGCACTTTCAAGTTTATATGCACAACTATTTTCAGATCTCATGACCTATTTTTTCCTCAGTTTCTGAACAGAACTGGTTACAGTTTCATTTGAGGAAAGCAGGCAGAACAGTAATTCACAGAATTACGGCACGGAAAGAGCTACAATTTCTGTTAACCTAAAGCTCTTCTTGTCTTGATACTTCTTGCTTAGGAATTCATTGTGTACTTCATTTTTTTTCTCCAATTCTGGAAGTAATAGGTTAATCCTATTAATATTGTCATGAAATCCATGATTTCTGTCAATCACCTACATCTGAATCATATGAGGAGTTCCTAGGTGCCTAGGACTTCTTTCAGAATCAGTCTTTGGGTGATGATGTTTTGGATTGAGCCACAAGCTTCCACTGTGGGCATCTTGCAGCACACAGAGCTCAGCCGTACTTTAACTAGAGGCTGTGTGGATGCAGTCACGGGCCAGACTAGGTAGCAATGCCTTGGATGCATCCAGCTACCGCAGAATTAGGAAGAAATGGCAAAGGATGGCTAACATTTGAATGATCTTTAACATTTACTTCACAGTACACATTGTATAGTTTAGCAGAATGCATTACAGGCACAAGAACAGACGGCTGTAAGCCTGGCTACAAATACACAGGAAACTATAAGCATTAATCTTGATATTAGGAATTGTAAATTTTGAAGTTTTGAAGAGGAAAGTTCTGTATCATAATGAATAAAAGAGCAAGCCCTGACAAGAAACATGCAGATATCCATACCCAGGATTATGATATAGGCATATAAATTCTAGAATAATTAAGCTAAATATAAGCATGTCAAGTTGAATTCAATAACAGAGCAGCAAGAAAAGTTATCAGTGAATCCCGCTTTTTTTTTTTCTTCTTTAACTTGAAGGGGTATTAAAACATAGACCACATAACAATCCAACCATATATACCTACTTGCAAGACACCGGTTCTCACAGGGAGTTGAAACAAGAACATTCATTCAAATTTTCTCAGTGTTCGTATCGCTAAGTACTAAAATGTAGAAGTCACATCTACACATAAAGAGCATTCACACCAACCCAAATTTCTTCCAGCTCGCCTTAAACAACAATCCCTACAGCAACATGAAAAAAAAAGAACAAATATTTAGATTCCACACATCCAAAATAGTCATTTTCTCTTTAGATACTGATTCTAAAAATCTCCCTCAAGATAATTACTGAAGGCCTGAGCTGGTTTCTTGGGAAGATGAGGAATGGCCCTGGGTTTGCTCCAACCAAGGCCCTAATTGCTTGCCTCTACTAATGAACTAATCTCAGACACCTGGAACTAGCAGGCTCCATGCCGGGCAGGCAAGGCTCAGGTTACCTAAGAAATGCTCCAAATATATTCACACAAATCACTAACCCTGCAGATGTGCAAATAGCACTTTTGTCATATTGCTGGGGAGATGGACATGTGTTTGCAGTGCTGTAGCACATAAAACCTGAAGATGAATTCATTGTGTTGCACTAATCCCTTCCAGAGGCCAGGTGGGCTTTAGGGGAGCCAGATAAGCATGTTGATTATCCACATTACTCTTTGCATTAACCTACTTGTCTGTGTGACGCAGAATATCACACACATTCACAGCATAAATATATATATTGATGAAAAATATATATATAAATTATGTGCTGCATAAATGCCTGTTGTTTGTAAAATGTAACCTAATCAAGAAGTTAGCTGAAAACCCTGGATAAAACCTAAACAAGTTAAACTGTTAAATGCAAACTGCCAGAATACACTGATTCACCCACCAGTTGATCCTGGAGGGCAGGGAGTACTTTTGCCACAGACAGCAAAGTACTGCTTGTGCCTTCACTACTGAGCACTCAATCAGCACTGGAGAAAGCAATGCTAATATTCATGAAGGAATTTATCTACTTCTGTTCTCCTTTAGGAAAATACTTAACAAAGTAATGTCTATGCATTCTTTTCTTCTCCTTTCCAATCACACGCACCCTCAACGAAGGTCACAAAGATGTGCATACCTCAGAGAACAAAAATAATCCCCTCTGAAAATTTATCACAATTAAAATCATTAGTGAAACTAAGTAGAGAAAATAAGGCACTTGGGTATTTCAGGGAAGAATTCCTAAATGTTTTGTTATGCTCATAAGGAAAGGGAATATATAGACCTGTTTAGACATTTCCAGATATTTCCTGAAATGTATAACACCATCCTGTCTTCATATATTAAAAAAAAAAAAGAAAAAAAAGATTGGGACTGTATTTAAAAAAAGGGAAATGGTTCATGACCCCAAACCAAGACACTTCTTGTAAAGTCTCTTCTGCTTACTCATATTTTCTTTTTTATTTAGTCACTTATGACAAGGTCTCAGGTGATTTACCCTTCCCATGACCTTACATCTTTTCACTGAAGTGGTGACCTTGGATATTAATGTGGGTTTTGAGGCTGACTTTTAAAGCATTTGTCCTCATTTCAGATGTTACTAATGTACACTCATTCTCATAAAGGCCTCCCTTCTTGCATGCAGGGCAGACATTCTAATTTCCCACAAGCTATGGATTCTTTCTGCACCTGGGCTAGGGGTACCCTTGCCTGCTTTTCTATACAGATTGATCTGCTGCCCTGGCGTGCAGCATTCAGCAAAGCTAGTTTAAAGAAAAAAAAAAAAAAAAAAAAGGTATCTATACCTTTACAGATAGATTTATCTATCAGTATATACCAGGCCTGGGTGAGAATAAATATAGTCTGTAATTCTAAGATGCAAGTGTGAATTTCAGCTGAATTTTTATGGCAAAGTGGTTTTGAAATCTCTTTCTTGAGTTCACTTTCAGTTGAGGTTTTAGAATTAGATGCACAAAAACGAAAAATAGAAGGAAAAAGAAATGGGCATGGGAAACAATCGTGATCTGTGGAGTGATAGACCACCAAGGGTTTTATTGACTTCAGCAGGGCCGTGGCTTTGGCCTTTGTTGTGTTAGCAAAAGTTGTCATCTGTTGATAAGCAAGATAGAGGATGAAATTTGCTTTTCCACTCTGTCTCAATCTTTCACTCTTGCCTACCTTTAATAAAAGTCTTTGTCACTGCCTACTGCCAGCAGTAGTCGTGACAAAAAAAAAAAGATGGTCCCAAAGTGGGTTCTCATGTAACAATCTCTGAATTTCTAAATGATTTGTGAAAATGGATGTTCAAATTATAGCTGTTTTCCAGACAGCTCTGGAACTAGTTGCTCAGCAAATTTGATACTTAGTAGTAAGGACACTGCTCTTTGCTTTCAGTGCTATGGGAAGATGTGATTTTAATTTATTTGTATAGGATCATGAAGTGCATGTTCTAACACCATATTATGTATTCAAGATATTAGAGAAACTTTGGTCTTTTGTAACTCTCTGCATGTGAAGCTGTCAGGGAGAACTGACAGGTTGCCTGCCATCACCTCCCATCCAGCAAAGTCAGCAGCCCACACTGTCAGTGTGAAAACATCTGTTGAATGGATTTATTGACTAGGTCTTAGGAGCCTTTTTCTTTTTTTCTCCACACTGTTTATTACAGCCCTGACCTAATGAACTTAATTTGTTGACATGTTTCCCTCAGTGTCTTACTTGATCCCATCTCACATTTCTTTCTACTGTGCTGTTTTCTTGGCAACAGGAGTTCCTGGCGCATCAGCGTGTCCACCAGTTGCAAATCTACCAGGCTCAGATGGCTACAGTTGGCATGGCAGGATTAGATAAACATCGGCTGGTGTCCAGGACTTCATCTTCCCCCACTGATTCCACATTACCTCACCCAGCCGTGGACCAGCCCAGCCAGCATGTCTACACGACTGGTAGGATTCCCTAAAGACTACTTCTAATAGGCAGGGCAAATGCGTTTGTTCATGTGGGATCAACAGATTTAAATGCCTTGAATACCTCCTGCAGCAATGCATTCAGTTTTAGCCTTACTGTTCCCTGGTTTTATGGTGCCGTACTGGCATCAAGTCAACCAGTGCAGCTGATAAATCACGGGGTTAATATTCACACAGTCATAAATTATTATCATTGACTGGCTCTGGCAATACAGTAACAGGTGCATTTTTTGTGCCTTTAAGTCATTTATAGCTTTTTCTTTCATTTCCCTATCCTCTGGCTCTTTTCTCCATGTTCTTGCTGCCTGTTTTGTAAAGAGGCCATCAATAAGTTGAGGAAAAACCTCCAGTAAGTAGTAAAGCTGC
Organism: Gallus gallus; assembly: GCF_016699485.2. NCBI lineage: Eukaryota > Metazoa > Chordata > Aves > Galliformes > Phasianidae > Gallus > Gallus gallus. Next base: position 29,288,819 of record NC_052533.1, read on the forward strand.
AGAGTAATTCTCCATGTCTTCATTTGACAAGTCAGACTACACTGCAAGGTTGATTTCCCTATAGAAAAAGCAAAGTTGTAACTCTGACTGGAAGGTAGTATTGACTTCAGCTCTGGTGTCCTCTAGCAGTTGTGTGGAGTCTCTACAATAGAAGGTTTTCTGATCAGACGTGGATAGTCCAAAAATGAAGGGAGCATCTCCTACCAGTGTGGTCTAGGCTTTCCAAAGTCAGGGGATTTGAACACTCAAAATCATCAGTGAAGGGAAGAAAATGATGACAAAAAATTTCTTCTAGGTGATCTAACCTCTTTTTAAAAGTTTGAATCTCAGCGTAATATTACAATATGTTTATAAGCAAGTTTCACTTATTCTCTGCATAAGAAATGGGAAATGAGTACTTAGATATACTGTTTATTCAGGCTTCTGCCAGAAGAATTAATTCTTTCACAATAGTTACCAAAATCTGTAAAAGCTTGCATTTCTTGAGGCTGCAATGATGCACTCAGATAAAAGAAAATATACATATATATATATATAAAGAGATGTCCCTAAAATACTGCAAGTGAGTGAGTGGATGCAAAGTGGCATTCAGAGATGAAAGAGAGAATTTTTTATTTTAAATATAGTCAATGTAAGAATTTCAGTTGTTGGGTGAGAAACATTTGGACCTTATGGAAGGAAATCTGGTAATTCACTTTCCATGAGTTTCTGCAAAAAGGCCAGCTGTGCAGAGACAGCGTTATTAGGGCAGGCCACTGTTTTTCTTGATGTGGTTCATAGAGTTCCCAAGACATTGTAAACTCACTCATTCTAAAAGACTCACAGAAGACAACAAAAGGAAGCTCACCGCATATTTGCTTCAGTGTCCTGTTCAAAAGTCTGCAAATCTTCTGGAGGTACTGTGTGATATCATATTTTATAGCACAGTTTTATTTGTTCCTAATTTCTTCAGGGTTTTCTCATTGTTACTGCTGTTTTCCAGAACATTTCACCTTTTTCAAAGCATGCTGTTAGACAACAATTTTTAAGTCTATTGATCTATTCCCCTTTGTTCAAAATATTATTTAAAGTTAATCCAAATAAAGAATTTTGGAAAAGAATGAGTATTAGGGAGCCATAGTGGGGAGATTTCGCTTTTTCTGACTTAATGCAAATTCAGTTTCTTTTGTCCAGTGTCCTCTATCATTCTATGGCTCCGTGGTGCCACCATTTCAGTCTGTCATCAGGGACACATTCTGACCTCAGTAATATTGGTGTAAATCCAGAATAAATCCACCAGTCTCAGTGGAGCTGCTCAGATTTACACAAGGAATCTGAGAGCGCAATCTGGCTGTGTAGGCATTTGTTCTGGAGAGACAGAATAACCATCTTTTATTAATATTTCACAGCCGTCTGCAATTGAAAACAGTTGTCTTTCTCTCTTTTTCTTTTGTGGGGGTGGGGAGATTATTGGCTGAATCCTGTTTGGGAAATCCTACAGGCTATTTTTAGCAGTAAGCTCTACTACATCTATTGTACCAAGCACATGTGCTCTACAGCCAGCAGCAACACATCTGAATTAGTTGCGTATCCTAAATCGATTTAGATGCTTGGAATAAATGAAAACATATCTCAGTCTTTTCTTAAGTTAACCCTGTTTAGAAATAAATTTTTGCATTCTTCAGTGTGAATAACTGACTATTTAGAAGTTTGAAATAGATGCTTTTGCCATGCAATGCTGACCTGAATTAATTAATCAATTAAACTGAAATTTGATTGGACAAAATAATTCACACACATCAAGATTACATTTTTATTTATACTCTATTTTGGAAAAAAATAATAATGCAATAAGAAAAGGATGTCTATGTATCTCTGTCTCTATCTATATATCTTTATCTTGATCTGTATCAGTTTGGACTATGCAACTCTAAGCTTGTACGCAACACTCACAATTAGATTAAAATGATTGCTGAAAGAGAGGCAGACAAGAGATACCTTCAACTTTTAAACTATTTTTGTCAATATTTAGAAGCATTTATGTTCCCTGAAGTCCGTTGGATGTCAGTGCTTACTTTGCCCAAGTGCTTCTGAAAATCCTATTGCATGTCCATTTACCTTCCCGCTTGGGCAGAGGGATGGGAGGGAAGGTTTTCTTAGTTAGCGGTATGATGACCACAGAATAGTTCTACAGTCTGGGTGTGCAACAGACTTCAAAGTTAAAACTCTGAGTGCCAAGCTAAGGAAAGATGAGTATGTGAGCATGCATCTATTTGCATGCATACTTGCTATTTCAAATAACTTATAAGAGCTGATGATAGAGCTTCAAAATTTATAAACTGTGCAGTGCAAATAACTGCAGAGAAAGGAAATTATTAACTTCTTTGGCAACACCAGCAAAGATTTTAAGCTGCATAAGTTTATTTGTTCCAGATTCTCCTTAGTTCATTTTTTTTCTTTAAAAGAAAACAAGCTGAAAAATATGTACTAGAATTTATTGCTATTGTATTGTTCTGCGTGTTGGATTATCTTTTAGCATAAAACTAGTCATGCTACATGTAGGTATTATTTTTGTGTTCTCCTTATGCTAAACGTAATTGTCATAATGCCATTTTGACTTAAATAGCAAATCCCTAAGTATTGGATCTAAAGGGCGTGAGATAAGTAATATGGCAGATATGGCAGCCTATCTAGAGCAGCATAATTTAAAAAATCTGGCTTCTAACTGAATCATCTCAGAACCTTAACTTTGCGTTAGCCACAATGGATACAGGTTCCCATTCAGCAGGGTTTTTAAACACTTAATATCCATTCAACTTCTTTGCTGAATAAGGGTGGTACTGAGCATGTTGTTGAATCTGTATTTTACTATTGTATTTTCTTCACTGGTTGACTCTTCAGTAGCAGGCTAAGACAATTTTCCCAGAGCTGTGTTGGCATAGCATAGTTCTGTTGGCTGATACATAAGAAGGAGGTTTTGAATACCAAGTTTTGCAACTTGGAGAAGTTGTTAATTTGAGTTCCTTTCAACTGTAAGAGGAAGAAAAATGTTTCCCAAATAAAAATGGTTGACAGGGGTAAGAAAAATATTTTTGATTCCAGACATTTCTGTGGGATATGCAAACAATGAGTAAATAAATAAAATTATATTTCAGGTCTCAAACTTGGTTTAAGAGCCTTGAAAACTGAAAATCAGTTTAGTCGTGAGCCTAGTTTTTAGAACTGCTCTCTTTCTCCAGATGCATAGCTACAAAGCAATGTGATATTGATATCTCTGTCATATAAGGTTGTTCTCTCCTTGGAGAAATGAGTATAGAAAATTCCAAACCCTGCACTGTGTTCTAACAACAGGATTTGGTCCTAATTGAGCAGTGGGTGGAACCAAAAAAGGACTCTGGCTGCCACTGCTGCAGCTCTGAAATTTCCATCTGATATACTTTGAGATCTGGACTTATATATTGTATCAGTTAAGTAGTACACAGAGTGTAATTGTCATTGCAAAATTTATTTTAAAAGACTTTTCTGAATGATTTTTCTTAGACTGTTATGAATACGTAACATTTTCTTGTTATGCAGAGGTTTACTAACCTCTTAAAGAAAGATAAAGAGATAAAGAGTAACATGATTTTTTCTATTCATAAAAGATTTCACAGGACACTGCTCCATTTTTTTTTTCCTTTTTGACATTTATGTTTTTAGTACAATTTTTGAGCATTTTTTTTTTTAAACTTTCTTGGTATAACAAGATGTAGCTTCTAAGTCAAAAAATTTGAATTCTTTGAAACAAAAGAGGAATTAAAGATCCAGAATTTTCATTTTTCTTCTACTGGCAAATAAATTCCAATTATTCAACAGTATGCATGACATGAGACTGAATAACTTGCAATTGTCTTACTCTCTGTTTCTCTGTATGTTGTCTTTGCACTGAAGGTGTTGTGTATGATAGCCTGATGCTGAAGCACCAGTGTATGTGTGGCAACTACGCTAATCACCCCGAGCATGCTGGAAGGATCCAAAGCATCTGGTCGAGGCTGCAAGAAACTGGGCTGCTAAACAAGTGTGAGGTAATAAAAAATAAAGACCAGATACGTGACTTTTTTTTAAGTGAATGGCATATTTGTTAAATCCAAAATCTATCTCACTTCCGTAAGAATAGAGTGAATTGACACAGGAATTATTTGGATTTAACTGACTATATTAAAATAATGCATTTCAGTAAAGCGCACTTTCCAAGTGTAAAACAAAAAATCTGCACAATGAATATCACTATCCTCATACATTAGAACATAAAATCCAGCTACATCTGTGTTCTTCACCTTGATAATAAGAATTTAGCAAGGTACAATCAAACCACAACACAGACCTTTCAGTAGATCACCTTTTAATTTCTTCAAGCAGCTAACAATTTTTTTTTGTTCTGAAGTAGTATAGAGCACTGCTTGTTTAAATGTACTTCCTATCACTTCATAAGCATGTTTCACCTTGTCTTATTTCAGGCTATACTGTGTTTTCATAAGCATTTACATCTGCCTGAAGTACAATGGGTACCAAGTCAAAAATCAATACATACAAGTGCAATATAAAAATATTGCAGAAAATAATATCAAAGCAACCATGGAGCTTTATTCCATTTCAAAATCACATATTAAAACATCATGCTTAAATCAAATATGAGCTCTCAGATTCCTATATCACTTGGATTACTGAAAAACAGCTTTTCCTGCCACTCACTGCTTCCCTTGAGTTGTACAGCACTGTCAACTTCTGCAGAAGCCAGTGACAACTGAAGGTGCTTCCTGCACTGCAGCATAAGTCAACAAAGTTCAACAAGTCTGCTTATGTTTTTCAGGATCCCTAAATTGTTGGGACTCAGTCAGTTACTTTCATTATATATTTAGGTTTTTACAAAGGCAAAAAAACTGGTACAACAGATCCTTTTATTATTTGTTTGTTTGTTTTTTGTAGGAATTTTTCTTCATGTAGCCTAGCATACGGGGCAGTGAGGTATTGCAGGCACTGGAAATGGTTTTGTTGTATACACTCGTCTACCTAGATGTCAGCACTGTAACAGGCTAATGGTTTTGTGGTTTTGTTTGTTTGTTTGTTTTTATTTTGGATAACTTTTTAAATCTTAAAGACTTTCTTTCAGCAAGGTCCTTAAGGCCAAATATCAAATAAGTGGTTTCATTAATGGGATCGCATATTTAAGAAGTAAGTTAAGCACCCAATTGAGTGCTTTACTAAATGAAGGCCTAGATACCTTATTGATTCAGGACTCATACAGAAAAGTCAAGAGAGGGCAAATAAGTATGTAGGTCACTCTGAAAGTAATGCTTCCTATTTATTTCCATAGAAATTTTAACAGATAAAAAGACCACAATAACACTATTTGGTAGAGCAAATTTTCAGCTACAAAGCACTTTTTTCAACATAGTCCTCACCATTATCTGTTCATTTTCGCCAGCAATGAACAAGAGCCTGCATGCCACTCTGCACCAGCGGAGATGACCCACCATCACTGTTGCCACTGCTGAAATGCACCACCCACTTCCTCACTGTGCTCATATCCACTGTTTGGTCTCTATTCAGCATACATCAGTGAATGTCAATGGGTGCCATCTTTTTTGTCATGGAGGAATTCAGTTCCACAACTTTGCTTTGTACACATATCTGTGTCAGACGCCATTCTGTCAGACTGCCCCTCTGCTACTATCTGTCACGCAGCAATAAAACATACTGGAATATTTGTGGGAAGGTTCAGCCTCTGCTACTATATGACTAACATCTGTCTCTGATATCACGGACCAACATAATAAAATGGGAGGCATTACTTTCGGAGCAGCCCTCTTAAAGTGTGGTGTGCTACCTTGTATTATTTTATTCAGCAGTAAATAGATGTTGCTAAGCAGCAAATTGTATAGATCTAGAAAAGGTGTTAATTGGTGAAATAATATAGGTCAATTCTGAAGTGCTTGCAGTTCAGTACGTCCTGCAAGGTTTCTCTTACAATTCTTCCATTTCAGAAATTGAAATGCAATCTAGTGAGTCTTCCAAAATCCAGAATGAGAAGAAAGGAAGTAAATCCTCATGCTGAATGACATTCAGCTTGTTTTGACTCCCACTGTGCACAGAAATGAAACTGGAATGTGAAATGAGCTATCAAAATGCAAACTCTCATTATACAAATTTTGAGGAATATTGGTGTGAAGCTCATGCATTGATCTGGTGTCTATCTTGATCCTCTTATGTAGCTAAAGACAGGATTATATCTGATGGTGAAGTCTGTTCTTTGCTTCACTGAATTCTCTAGCGTTTGCTCAATGACAAACTCATCCTCAAATCCACTTACTTTTATAAATACAGAAGAATTGAAATGATTTGCTTCAGTGTTAATTTGATTCATTAGAAAAGTTATTCAGACAAATATCTGACTCATACCACCAATGGAGTGGCAATTGCATCATTCAAGAAGTAATTCATTAGTACATTTAAGCTGCATTCTAGAATATACCACATTGAAAATGCAGAGCCAAAGCAACACTTGCACTCTACTGTCTCCTTTACTGACTTCTGAATATCCTCTCATGGATATTGGTAATTCTTAATATAATTTCTCAATATATAATTTGCCAGAGTTTCTGTCAGAAGGAGTGAAGGGATGGTGGGGAGGTCACTGATCTAGTTTTGCCTAGAGCAAATGTCTGATGCACCAAGCCTGAAGGATGGTTTGGGTAAGCTGCAGTATCACTCTCTGTCTGATGAGGAGCTCCAGGATCAAATCTAGCTCAGTCAGGGGTGGCTCAGATCGCTGTGCTTCTAATATGTGCATCCTTAGTCACAGGAGTGTGTCAGGGGCCCTCCATATTTTGTTAATTTAGCAAGAACTTTTATTTAAACGAACAATCCATGTATGTATGATCTGTATTACTTCTATCAGGGAAAAAACAGCCCCTGCCATCTGCACATGGGAAATCAAACATACCTGGCTGACACAGCTTACTGCATGAAAAGACGAATATGAGCAGATGAATATAGACTTCACCAATTAACTACATATATTGCTCATATTGTCCCCACAGATAGAATATTTAAAATATAACTTGGTAAAATCACAACAAGGTTTGACTGGGGTACTTAAAGCCGTATCTTCACTATACAATGAAATGTGGGTGGATCTGTTCTCCACTACTGTGGCCAACTGGCATTGGAAAGCCCATATTCACACTACCAGGAGTGCTCTTAGGCCTATGTCAGTGCCCAAACCATGTTTGGGATTTTTTTAGGATAGCGCCCATTGCTGCTCAAAATGGTGTGAAGGACCCCATTAACAGTATAGCAGTACAGAGGATTGTGTTCTTCTGCCTGTGAATGCTTCCTGGCACTGCTCAATTTATGAAGGCTGCTCCAAAAATAATGCCTCCTATTTCATTATGATGTACCACAGCATCAGAGGCAGATGGTGGTGGTATGGCAGTAGAGGCTGTACTTTCCTGCCAATATTTCATTGCATTTTGTGGCTGTGTGACAGATGGCAGCAGATGGACAGTCTGACCAAATGGTATTTGATGCTGAAGTCATGCAATTTTCTCTTCATAAAGAGCAGTGCATAGCTGCCCTACCTTTTGGACAAAATAAGGGCTGAATTTTGTTTTGGTAGTGATGTCTGCTTTCCACTTGTTTTGTGGAGAGGAAGTATTTACGTAACTCCTGTGGGGCCTTAATTTATACACACATGACCAACACTGAACTACCCTGATCGGTATAGTTTTAGAGAAGAAAAGAAAGAAGAATGTAGACAAGGTCTCGCTTCATGCTCCCACTTCTTCCTGTAGGGACTGTGGTTCAGAAAATTTTCCTCTTCAGACTGGAATTTGATCTTAGTTTGGCTAGTTTTCTGTAATGGTAGACATTACGCCTCCTGCTGTCTATATCTCATGGACTGAAGGGGAGAGAATGAAAGAATTTAAAGTTTTAAAAACCTTTGTTTCTTCCAGATCACATGAACAAAATATATTAAAAAAATCCTATCCTCTGAACCTCAACATACCATTAATGAATATTTGAATGAATGCAGGAAAAGTCCATGAAGACACTTTAAGAGCCAAACTTTGCAGTTTAGAACATATTCATACTAGGCACTGGAAGATCAAAACACATGAAGATAATAACTGCATCTCTCTATATGTGCATGAATGTCAGAGATACACCTGCAGTTCCCTCAAAAAGGAGAGAAAGAGATGTGCTGACTGGCAAAATACCTGTATTATCTGTGTTTGTTTGTTTGTTTGTTTTTTAATATGAGAGAATTGAACAGTGATGAGAATTCCCTGAAAAATAAGAAAGACTCTGAAGACCTTGTTTATAAACTGGATAGCCTGGGAAAAATTCACAGAAATTCTATATCCATATGAATAGCTGCAGTAAGGGCAATGGACACATACTGAGAGACCTGAGCAAGAAATATTGCTTAAGCTATGTCAACAATTCCTGTTAGTTTAGCAGAGAGAAACAAGTGGTGTCAGCTTTGTCTCTGTGAAACTCTGGCTGTGCAAGAGTTTAGTTTGCTGAAGGGCTAACCAAAATCTCTAGATTAACAGAGGTTATTTGTATGAAACTTTAATGGTCTATTTTAAACTCGAGACCAGATTAGACAGTTCTCTTTACCTTAAATTCTGTGAAAGGTAAAAGCATTTTCCTGTTCTGGGGAAAATGACTTTCTGGTTCTGGACTGTTCTTTTGAAGCACTCAGGTGCATTTTGCTCTCCTGATAAGTGCAAATGTCACCATTGATGAGGGAACTGCATATGGCAGGGGAGAAAGTCAACATACAAATTGTCATGTATGTTAGCAAAGAATGACTTGCCCTCTGCTACAGATGTATCACTAGTGAAACCCTTTCAGTTTTGCCCAGAGGAAATATGGTCCACAAGTTCTGTGCTATTTCACCTTTTTCAGTTTTTTTTTTTTTTTTTTTGTGCCTATTTTCTGCTTTTTAGCATACTTTAGGCTTTTGATAATAGCATGGACAGTGAAAATGAGGAAGGATATAAAATAAAAATGGCATGGATAAAAATGTATGTCTAAAGTTATACAAATGCATACGTTATACTGTTGGATAGCTCATGTCAGTGAGAGCCATAAGCAGTTACTCTGAAAAACATAAGTTATATGATTCCAGACACTGGCAACAAAAGTACATTATATATATATATATCCTTAATCCTGACATCACTGTGTAAAAAGGATTGTTAGCAATTATCACAGGTAATTTTTAGTACCACATTTTTTTTGTGTGTGTGGAGCCTTAGACAGTTGGAATTTTAATGTTATTGAAAATGACTTTACCTGCAGGGATAGAGCAAAGGTGGGATGACAGGAGTAAAGAATGAGGAGGTGTGAATACAGTAACAGCACAGACATGTGCTGTGTTTACCCTTCCCTTTTCTCCTGCCAGTTTCAGTGCATAAGTGCTGGCTGGTGCTCAGTGTAGGAGCTAGAGAAGCCTTGGAGAAAGGATGGTACCGGGTTCTGCATGCCCTGGCAGTTCAGCTGTTGGCTGCCCCCCAAGGGTCTCACTGCTGGGAGTAGCTGGGAAATGGCTGTTTCATGCTATTTGGTTTCTTCACTGAGCCTGTTTCTACACAACCTGTTTCTTCCTAGAAAATCTAGCTGACTATATTGGGTAATAGGTATCTGCTCAACAAAATACTGCTCCACTGTGATTCATTTTGGACGTCACTACCAGATCCTACTCTGTTAGTGCAGAGCCATAGGACACCATGCAGCTCCCTGCTACAAGAATAATGGATGGCTGTGGGTCTCTTTATAGTTAAAGTGATACGGCATTTAAGAGCACTTACTTAAAAAAGAGCCAGACAATTAACTGTCTTAAACATATCTTACAGAGTTTTTGTGTAATTTATAGAAAATATACGACCAGACAGTGAGTATTTTACTCCAGGCTCTTTGATGTGACTTTCGTAAAATATCCCTTTACTTCTCTTTCACATTTATGTTAGCTGTTCTAGAGACCAGCCTTCCATTCTTGTTTCATTGTGAAGAACTGAGCATACAGATTATAAAGCAGCTTATTAGAAAGATAGAACTTAATGCGAATGGATGAATAAATAAATTTTACCAGTCTCCTCACCTGTGAAGAAAAAGACTTAATCTGACTCAGAAGAACTGTTATAGGGTGTACTGATCCCATGAAGTAACATGATGTGCTGATTTTGTCTGTGCAACTGTGTGTTTAGAGGATGTGAATATGCTGCTACAAATTCTCATGTGAGACTGGGAGAGGCCTGAATAAATTGGAGATGAAAATAGGGTTTATTAAGTCATTTAGTTCTCGGATCATTCCCTAAAATGTTTTTTTTTCCATTGCTGCATCCAGACAAGTTTTTAACACTACAAGGAATAGGGCTTCCACCATAACCCTGGAAGAACCCTGGAAGGAGGTTTGTTCCACAGTTATCTACATCCAACTCTTATTCCTCATTTGAAAAATAAAAAGCAGCAGAAAAAGCTGCTTAACACAATATAAGCTGGGCTTGATTCCTCTGGTTGCCCCTGGGCAACTCCTTTCTTCCTTACTATGTTTTCTTTAATGTTTATAATATTGCTGTCTTCTCCTAGTAAAGATATTGGTGCTTCCTGATATGCATGAGTGGATGATGGATATAGTAAGAGTGACAGCTTAACCTGTAAAAAAATAGATGTGAGCAATATTTCTGTAAAAGGTTAATCAGTCTAGCAAAAATAAGATGGTCCATTTAGATAACTTCTGTACCTATTTATTTGTAGGCCTTGACAGTCAGGCACATCCACACTCTTTAAGTTGTGAGAGGTTTTGCCCTAGGTGTTAGTAATGACCAGCTCTGCAAACAGTGTCTAAGACCTTAAAAATAGTCTGTTTTCTCTTCTCTTCTGTGTTATCCAATATCAACAGGAAAGATGATCTTGGGACCAGAACTTTGTTGACAGTGCTGTTTATTATGCCTGAATCTGAACAAAATCTGCTTCATGTTGTTATGTTTGCAAAGGCACTTGCACTGGCAAAGAAGTAAATATTTTTATGACAGGCTGTAACTCCAAAAACATACGAGGAACAGATCTCATGAATAGGAAAGTATTTGTTTTATTGTTTCTCCCGTCTTTCCTATCTACCTCCCTTTCTAAAGTGATTGAATGTTTATAATTGATTTATAGAAATAGTCCCACCCTTTCTTTTTTTTTTAACACTGATTTAAATGAGGAGACTACAAGCTGGAGAAACAGTTAAAGAGACAAATCTCACTTATAAAAACATAAGGAAGCAAGCGGGTCAGTATCTGCATCAAGAAGAATGACCCTTAGAGATCAAACATACATTCTAAAAATAAAAATACAGAGAAATATTTTACTTAAGAATGTAAACATTAATTTTCTTCCTCTCTCTGGCCCTCCTTGTGGTGATCATGCTCTCCCAGCACCATAAATTGCAGTAATTACAAAAAAAACATAAATCTGCATTTAGAACATGTCTGCAGCTTACAGGTGTGAATAAGGTTTTGTTCTTTAAACAAGACATTTTCTAGTCAACTCTCTGATTTAAGAAATATCTCACCCTTTGGTTTGTGTTTCTTAAAATAATGTATAGAAGAGTCAGAATCTTTTCTTTCTCTTGTATTTGAAATCCTTTATTAACTCTGATACAACTTAAGCATTTGTGATAAACCACACACACATTTGTTTTTCATATAGCATTACTTTAATAAACAAATCAGTGTCACATTCCTGCATGACACAATTTCAACCCATTATTAATCATACTAAATGTTATTTTGAACCTTTACTTTTTTCTTTTTTTTCCCCTAAATATTGTCAGTGGAATATTGTAGGCCTCTGCTGTTTTCTTTCAGCGAATTCGAGGTCGAAAAGCCAGTCTGGAGGAAATACAGCTGGTTCACTCTGAACATCATTCACTGCTGTATGGCACCAGCCCCCTGAACAGACAGAAGCTGGACCCCAGGAAACTCCTAGGTCTGTACAGGCCTCTATTCTACTGAGAACAGCACATTCCAGCACTGTCATTAGTCATAGCTGGTGTCAGTTTAAAATACTTGGCAAGCAGTGTGACAAAAATTCACTTTTTCCAAATGCATTGCTATGTGGAAGGAGAATGTTACAATGGAAGCCAAATATAGATTAGCAAAATGCACAGGCTGGAAAGCACAAAGAGAAGTTTCTTCTCATTCGCTTCAAAATTGTCAAAGCATTAACACTTTATTGTAATTTGTTCTCCATCAGAGATCGATGGCAATTTTGAACGCAGTTGGTCTTCGATCTCCTTGTTCTCTGCTTTGAAAATGAGAGTTTAAGATACACTTGCTTGTCAGAACTGCTTGTTTGCTGTTCTCACTGTTCTCATTTGCTTTATTTCAATGACTTCAGCCATGCTAAGTGCAGATACCATGCCTGAGTCTTGCTATGAAGTGAACTTTATTTTAATGCCTTCCCACTATTGCAGAATACCATATATTTCTGAATAACAGAGAAAAGAGTTATTAAAATATTAAATGAACCTATGGATATACAGAATACCATAAAACTGCCAAGATTTTCATATCAAATATCTTCACGAACAACCAATGCTCATCATATGCTTCCATAGTAGAGAAGTAAGGTTAAACTGGCCACTGTCATGACTGGAGCAAGAAACAGAGCCTCTTACCACACCTGCTACAGAGGATGTAAAAGGAAACACAAGTAGAGCATTTTGGAAATAATCTGTGAGTGAAATCCTATCTTTTCTATCCCTGCACACAAGATGAATACACATAGTCTGCTATTTTTAATACACGCATCCTAAAATGTGGAGAGTTGCCTAAATGTAATAAAATTCAACCCAAACAAACACAATACTAGCCATCAAAATAAATTGCTGTTTTAGTTTTATTAATACTTAGCAATTATTTTGCTTTGGAAAGAGTTCTTTCCATAAGGTAGACTGTGGCTTCAGTGAGTCAATAAAGGAGATAGGAAAAATGTAATGATCACAGTAACATCTAAGTTTATACACCTTTGACAAAACAAAATATAAGATAAAAAAATAATTACAACATGATAGGTTCTCAGAGGCTATAATTTTCAAGGTAGGAAATTCCCACTAAAAATAAATAAATAAATAAGAACTAAATTCCTGCAACATGAAGAATTGGAAACATTTGATTTGGGTTCATCAACATTGTCAAAATGTTCCATCTTGATAGAGTCAAGCATTTCATTTAGATTTTTTATTATTATTATTTTTATTCATTTCATTTTAATTTTTACATTATTTAATATAACATACATTTATATGAAGTCTTGTTATTTTGGACTGTTATATGGGATGCAGTGTGTAGTTTCAGTTATGGAGTAAAAAAAGTAATGGACCCAGGTATTCTTGCTGTGTTTCTACCTATGTATACAGAATGCAGAGAGCTCTGTTTACTTAATCTCAAAAATCCATTTATTTGTTCACAGTTCTTTGCTCAACACTCTTTGCCTTTGTCATTTGTTACTCAGTCTAAAACACTGACTCTTTGAGTTTATATCGAGATCACACTCCCAGCATATATCCCGAGTGTATCTTTGGCTGAATGCCCTTTTCTGTCTCTGTAGGATGTTTTCTTGCTGCCTCTTGCATGGCCTTTTACCAAGACAATGGTCAATTAAACACCCTTCCTACATGCTTTTGCATGTGTCTGTTTTTTTGGCTGGAAACTCTAACCATTTAAGCTTTCATACTCCTATTTAAAATAACTTAATTATCTTTTACATTTTTCCAAAATGCAGTGTGACTGTTCCATCTTTCATTGTCCTCAGTTAAGTGTGGTTGAACCTAACCAATGCTGACATTAAAATTAATATCTTGGTACAGTACAAAACTTCAAAATTATGTGTAGTGAAGGAGAAAAGTCTAAAGGAAATGTTTCTCATCAAAAATGTCATCAATAACATCATCTCATAACTTTCCCATTTCAATTAAAGTGTTTTTTTTTTTTCCCCACAGAAATTGTTCCATCAGATTATGGCTTTGCATTCTAATGAAAAGGGTTTTGTTCCTTCCCTTACTCGTCTGTGCACCGAAAAAATAGTCACACTTAGTTCTCCATTTAACCCTCAGAAAAATATTTGTCCCCTGTCCCTGATCAGAAGAGGACATTTGCATTTTCTGAAGGTCTTTTCTTGCTCATAAAGTTTCTATATCTTTTAAAATTGAAAAGAAAAACCTGAAGGAATAAAATTTATCGAATGACTAGAACTGGAAATGTGCTACCTGTCAATAAGTGCTGATTTCTCTCTTAAGGAAAACTACTCAGTTCTGGAAGGCTGCGAAGTAAAACAGCTGTGAACTACTGAAATCAGTGAGAATTGTGCACATAGATATCGTTCACATATTATTTGTGCTTTCAGAGTATAAACTGTCTCAAACTCCTGGCTTTATTTCTCTGAATCAGGGGTTGCAAAAGCAGCTATTGCAAATGATTGCTTCAATTTTTACACTATCATGCAGTTTAGCTTTTAACTGATCGTATTTCACCGTGGTGTGTTAAACAACATGTTATGTTGCATTATATTTTCTTGACGTGAATGAAACTAATATGGAGACTGCATGTCACATCACATTATGGTTTCATGTGACAGAATACAATCTTTCATACCTCTCTGAATGAGCTCAAGGGCAGAACAGTTACCAAACGTGTCTTAAAAATTTGATTGCTTTTTACCTCTTTGACCATAATTAATAAAGTGTTTCTAAAAATCAAGTTTCCTACGATCACAAGTTTTTAAAAGTGGGAAATACTCTGTCAACACATCACTGACAGTGGGGCAATATTTAAAGTACAACTAAAGGATGCATTTATAGAGCATCTATGCAATTGCACTTACTTCCTTAGAAAAAAATGTCTTCATTCTTAAAGGATGATACTAGAAGCAAGTAGATTCCTCAAACTGACTCTTTACTAAATGGTGCCTTTTAACAAGTAAATACATTTTTATTGGATTTTTTGTTGTTGGTGGTGGTGGTGGTGGGTTTTTTTTGGGGGGGGGGGTGTGTTTGGGTTGGGGTTTTTTGTGTGCTTTTATTTATTTATTTATTTATTTCCAGAAAGGGATCGTTTTCCCATTACTGTTCTTGCTCATCCGACTCTTGGACCTGAATTTCAAATCTCATAAGTGCTATTGGCTTCTACAGGGGCTTCCTGCTTCACCACCCAGTTTGCCTAGCCAGCTCCTACTGCCTTTGTGGGTTGACATTTTTGAGTACAATATTTCTATCTCTACCTGTGAATTTTTGTGGTGAATCTTCTCTAGATCTTTCTTGTCAAGTGATTTGTTTGTGACTGCAAACTCTGACATGCTACGAAGCCATCTGTTTTTTACATAAGTCACTCTGAAATTAATGCTTTCTATTTATTTTGATGGAAATTAGGACAGATACAAAGACCACAATAAAACTACTGGATAGAGTGAATTCTCAGCTACGAAACACTATTTTTCAACCTATTCATCTCTACTAGCCATGCATTTTCCTCCAGCGATGTGCAAGAATTTGCATGCCATGGTCATCAAAGTCTGCGTGGTGTTCAGAACATGGCTTGTTTTTCACATCACTGTCACTACTGCTGAAATGCATTACCCACCACCTCACTGTGCTCACATCCACAGTTTGGTCTCCATAAATGTTCAGCAAGGATCAGTGAATGTCAGTGGGTGATTTTTTTTGTGCACAGAGGAATTCAGTTCCACACTTTGCTTCATACCCACTTCTACATCAGATGCCATTTTGTCAGACTGCCCCTCTGCTGCCATCTCTCGCATGGCAACAACACATAACAGAACGTTGGAAGGTTCATCTTCTAGTGCTGTAGCACCCCCATTTGCCTCTGATGCTGTGGGCCAAAATAATAAAATAAGAAGTATTACTTTTGGAGTAGTCCTCGTCTATTAAAGTATCTTTCTATCTATGTCTACTTTCTATTATTGTTTTATTCTGGATGTATCCTAGGTAAGAAAGGGTGGCACAGGGAAATATCTACTATTTGCCAAATTCAGCTGCAGCAACAACTCCAAGCATGATGGAAAATTCTCACAATTCATCTTCAGGGTTTGCTTTTTACTACTGATTTTCATTTTTGGAGAAGTGTTATGAGCTCCTTTCTTTCTTAAAGGATAGCCAAGTGATGTCTCTCTCTGTCTGTCTTAGTGGAGTCTTTCCCAAAGTTCTTTTAATAAAATCTTGATGTTTTTCTTATTTTGCAAATTCTGTCTTCAGCTTTTTTGCTCTTGTACAATACTAAGTTAGTATCCTGGCAAATTTCTTGATAAACTGAAAGGGCTTTATGATTGTTTTTCTCTGTTTTCATGCTATCTGTTGATTGATTTTAGTGTCTTTCCTCACCATCTGCTTTTCTATTTCCACTTTGTGTTTGTTGTTTTTAATAGTGTTTACCATGTACAATGTGCCCTGCTGCACAGAGATAAATGAGAATTCATCTGTTCTCTCTTATGCAATGGAATTTAAGAAAAAAGTCTAGTCATTCAATATTCTGAAAACACCTCCTTTTATCTCAAATTTCAGTCTGTGTTTCTATTAACATCTCCTGTCACTTTAGCAGCGCTAATTTTTTAGTTAGCTGCTCAAGACTTTTTGATCTTCCCCATAGCAAAAAGTGAAAAACTGCTGCTCACATTGGTCCCTGGATCTGCTTAGCAAGAGGTCTGGAAAATCCTTCCATACCTCTGCTCTGACAGTCTTTGTCAGTAAACATTTCCTTGTGTGTCTGAGGCCATTAGGACTCGCAGTATGAGAACTCTGCATAGCTGCTGCACCTGCATTTCTCCTGGTAGCTCCACAGGAGGTTTTGTTTCGCTTCTCTAGCACGCTGCAAACTGATCAAAGGCCTCTAGTCGGTTAAAAATGCATCTTGGATTTTACTCAAAGCGTAAAGCACTTTCTTCATCTCAGACCTTTCAGTCTGGTCTCCCATACTTCAAAGATGATGGCTTATAATTGTCTTTATACATTTCATTGGCACCTGCTAAACATGAGTAACTGCAGTGTTTGCCCCTTCCATAACAATGGGTGGCTCCTCTTGGTAACCTGAGTGATTCACTATCTAACGCTTCCTCCATATGGCAAAGCCACAAAGCCAGTTCTGTGATAGCCAGTTCCACAGCTGCTTTAGGATCAGATTACATACTTGAATAAGAACTGCTCCAAATTCTGAGATCCTTACCCAGCTTCAAGATAGTTCTTATCAAGAGAAACAATGAGTTTAGTGGTTCAAAAAAAGAAAATGTGAACAAATAAAAAGTGATTATAATTATTAGCTTTATCACATTATCTGTAAAGCATAATAAGCTAGAAATTAGATTCTAAAACCTATTCAGTTTATGTTCCCTTTGGTACAATGTCTACACTGAGTACTACTGACATAAATAATGAAAAAGATATTTCACGTTATGTTTTAAAATATTAAAACACAATAATAATAATAATAATAATAAAAACATTAAAATATCCATTAATGGAATGTAAAAAATCAGACCCACATTTGAATAGCCAGGAAGATGAAGACAGCAGTTTTCAAAGGAGAAACTTTTTGGAGAGCTGAATTTAAGAAATAGTCACCAGTTGCATGTGAAGCTTAATGAGGTTCCCTCTGTTGTCAGTGAAAAGAAACAGACACTTCTCAAGTACAATTCATCTCATCAGTCATCCAGGCTGGGGAGAAGTGCCTACCTCACTCTACTGGCTGTGGAATAAACTGAGATGAGTAGTGTAGGCAAGCTGCTTATCTTTTCAGCAGCTAAAGATACCAGGTTGACTACTATCCCTAGTTCAGAGTGATTTGCTGTGAAGTTGAGTTCATTACTTACACACTCCTTTGAAACTATCGCTTACCAATCTTAGGATTTGTCACTGTTGCAAAAAAGTAATTTATATGTCCCATGGCTGATTTGCTTTTGAGGTATTAATGAAGTCCTTTATTTTCATTATGTGATGCCTAAATTCAGAAATCAGAACTACAGTAGTGATTGCTGTTTCAGTATTTAAATGATTTTTTGATAATTGATACTTATTGTTTCTTTCTTTTTTTTTTTCTTTGATATATAGGAAGCGTGTCTCAAAAACTCTTTTCCTTGCTGCCTTGTGGGGGACTTGGGGTAAGTAGATGTTTGGTTGTTTCTTTCAAGAGGGGCAGCACACAACAAATGTATTAATTCATAAATTCCATAGCAATGTTTTACTAACAATTCAAATTCACAAGAAGTTGATAAATCTAGAGAGGAATCCTTGGATATTATCTTACTGTTTTCAAAGACATGACTAAAATACATTGCAATAAGCATATGAAACAGGTAGGAACATCTTTTGTGGAAATGTGTACACAATTTCTTACTTGTCCTATTTTTTTTTTTTTCGCGTGTGATCTTTTTTTGAGAAAAGTAACATAGGTGCAATTGCTTCCAGCAGAATGAAATTTGATGAAGCTGCTTCATGTATTGCTGAAAAGTAAACATAGCTTTGCATTGCTCAGAGAGCGGGAAAAAATGTACCAGATCACCAGAACATATTCATTCTGAAATACAGGTGTTGAGTATTAGTATTTAATGGGCAAAAATTTATAGATAAGAATGTGTTGAAACAGTAGGTAAGCAATTCATCCAAATTATTGAAAACTTTTAGAAGGGAGAATTTCTACTGATCTTGGTGTCATGCTCATACTATATTCAAGGGAAGATAATAGCAGGACAAATCCTTTTTCATGTACAGGTCGTTCAGGTTTTTTGTTTTTTTTTTTTCCTCCTTTCATTCTTTTTTCACCCACACAGCAGTTTTCCATGCACCTAGTTCAGCTCGGTGCGTTATTTACTAATGTCAGTGATATCAAAATGCTGATATTACTCTGTGTGGATGGGCTGTCTGAGTGATGCATATATGCTTCAGGTTTTTGGGTTTTTTTGCTCTTTCTCGGTACTCAGGAATACAGCCATAATCTCTGGAATGAAATCAGAGCTATAGATCAACTTCCAATACAAATTTCTAATATTTTATTTTCTTTTATCCTTCACAAAGGGTGAGTTCCATGCCATAGTAATCTCGCTTATAGTCTCTTTTTTCTTTTTTATAATGAGATACTCAACAAATAAAATATACGTTGTAAGATTTTAACACCAAACAATAATAATTCCATTTGAGTTTTCAGTATTTCATAATGTTTGAGGATTTCTTTACAGCGAGTTACGGAGAATGAAAGGTCCGGGAACTGGTAATCAATCAAGTTCCTTTACTGTGGATTTAGTCTTGCTAAGGATTCTGACCAAAATCTGGAACTTGGTGGTTAACAACTTGCTATATTTGAAACTTGGTGATCATTCCTTTGTATGGATTACCTAATGTTACACGTAGTCATGTAGACATGCTTGTATACATGCACCTCTGTGCATTTCTGTATACACAGATGCATGCACACATGCTTGTGTACACAAATTTCTCTATTAAAAAAAGGTGAAATTAATTGTCATCGAGGTTTTTTTTTTGTTTTGTTTTGTTGTTTTTTTTTACTGTTCCTGCAGAAATCAAGATGTTTAGAGAGGCTTAAACAAGAGATGAATGATGTTATGAAAGAATTTTGTTCAGACTTCTGAGCAAAGAGAAGCTGCTGCAAAATTTCATGACAATTCTTTTTGAGGGCTTTGGAAAATAAACTGGACTGTGGTATGCTTTGAAAATAAAACTATAAAAGGTTTTTCTACAAAAAGTTATTGAGACATTGGTGAGTTAGTACTAAAATATCATAAACAGAAATGGAGTTTGAAATCCTTTGAAATCCTTTTAGTAATGAAAGTGTGTTGCCCACTGTAAAGAAAACACAAGATAGTAATGCTCAGCATAAATTAGCTTTTTAAACACTTAAATTTATCTGTACTTTCTTGAGTCTTTTTGCTTTATTTCTGATTTAGAATCATGGAAAATGGATTAAAGAAGCTATTGTAGAAATGGATCCTTTATTTATATTTTTCTAGTTGGTTTCCCTTTCTACATATTATTATTGTCAGCCTTGCTGTGGGCCTCTTAAAGAAATGGGTTGTGACCTTTTTCAAGGTAAATAATCAGATTAGGAGCTCTCTTTCAGTGATATTTAGCTGTCTGTTGGTTAAGATGAGCTCTGGGAAAGGGAGCTGCTTCAAGCTGTCTGGAAAGCAATTCTTATATTTACTTTCAAAAAAGATAGTAGAAAGAAAGAAGAAGTATTTCTATTTAGTGCTTTTCAACTTAGCTGAGGGTTATGAAGCAGTAATCAGTGTGTGAAAGCCATAGTTCATGCAAAGACTGTGAGGAGGCATAGAATCATTTAATTTTTTTCTTCTATGTATTTTTTTTTCTTTGCTTGCTTAATTGGTTATTTGTTTACTAAATAGGACAGTGAGAAAGGTTATTACAAAAATAAGAAAAAGACCTTAGTTCTTGAAGAATACTGTATAGCTTTCTCTTGATTGAGTGCTCTTTGATTCTATTGTCTTCAGAGATACGGGAACCTTGCTGACTGTTATTAGGCAGCCTTTCTATTATCAGATAGATGTGTGGTTAAACTACTCACACAGGAGATGTTCCCATCTACGATTATTTCTCTTCTCTGCCAGGTTGTATTTAATATCAGAGTTCCCATTTCTTAAGGAATGTTGTTCTTACTGAGGAGATCATAAATTGTTTCTGGGTGGGGACCCTCACACCACAGTAAAGCTGCGCCACTGTTGAAAGGAGCACTGGGCCAATAAGACAGAGCACAGGAAGGAGCAAAGGCCATGTGCCTAAGTATATAATCTACCTGTCATACATTTATAAAGTGAAGCCCTAGCACCTCTTTCACAAAGCTTATATATTTCACATGAAACAATCATGTTGACAAAATGTGAGCTGCTCTTGGAATAAGGACTGGAATTTAAGACTTCATAGGCATTACAGGCAAAATGAGCCAATGGGCAATAAATATTATTGGCATGAACTTGGGATGGCTTGCATTGTCCTGACAGGACTTAAAGGTGCAACTAACCTCCTCAAGCCTAAATTCCACTATATTGTTGATTTTGTTGTCATCTCTGTCTGTTCTAATAGCACTAATAAATTGCAGCCAAGATGAGGGATCCTCTTTTTTGGATTTTGCAATTGCAGAAAAAGAAAACTTTATCAAGAATTTTGAATTTTCTCCACAAAAAAGTTCTGATATTTTGGAGTGCTCTTCCATTGCAGTTCTGAGTCATTTGCATCAATGCAAAATACATGTAAAGCTACTGCTTACTGATTCAGTAAAGAATTTTCATCTCTATGTATATATTTTCAAGTAGTGATAGTGACTAATTAAGTCAGAGTCAGTGGTGAATTTTACTTGGTAAATGCCAGGATTTCTGACAAAAAAGAAAAGAAAAGAATGAATGAGAGACAGAACAACTAATAAATATCTCCCTATCCAAGAACCCAAAGATGACTCATACTGACAGCCAAAGCGAACAGATCTAACATACATATAGAAAAAAAAGGAAGCCTATACCTGACCTCCTAATTTTACCCATAAGAGGTTTTCTTTCAATGACAGTTCATTTTTCATCACAGAGCTATCTAGAGTCATCAAGACATCTGCTGAAGTATCAGACTTCCCTTTTTGCAGTAATGTTTTTAATTCTTTTTTTTTTTCTTTTCAATTTTAGCATTGTGACAGGCTTAATTGTTGCTAAAGAGTTCTAATACTGGGGGGTGTGATTCCTTATGCTAAAGAGACACTATCAGCTCTACAGCCAATGTTTCTAATAACAGATAGATTCTTGTAGCTTGTCAGAGGTTTGGAATGTGGAAAGGTTTTCAGGAGGTGGGTAAATTGCAGGTGAAATGGCTGAATGGGGAGAACAATCACAAATTACTTTCTGGTCCTGCAAATTATCAGACAATGTCATATTTTTTCTTCTGTGAACAGCCACTAGAGATATAACTGATCATTTGATCAGTGCATCCATCTATTGCAATTCCTCCCCTTCTGTTCTGCTGCGAAAATGACAAAAAAAGAAGCAGAAATCTACTTTTAATGGGAGCAAGTTTCATCTCTTTGCCTCAGTCTGTCACTAAAAATAGTGATTGTTTTCCTGCCTGTTTGACCTGCTGCTGTGTGAAGAAATCTTGAAGTCATTTCTCAGCCATATTTTTTTGCCTAGCTGATCGGCAAAAAAAAAACCCACAAAAGCAAAGAAGAGTGGGCTTTTATGATAATGTCATCATCGGCTCCCAGCTTCAAACACTTCTGCGGCTTTTGAATTGTCATTTATAACTTGGAACTGAACCGACCCATAATTCCCTTGATGCATTTAGAGAAATTGATAACAGACTGCTTCTTTTATGGCTCAGAGGAGGCAACTCCAATCACATCACTATTGGCAGTCAATATTATTTTCTGACATGGTTGTAAAAGTATAAAGGGGCTTATGGCATTTGTTTAGATGAGGAATGGGCTCTCAAGCTGTGCTGGGGTTTATGGGTCCAGATTACTGACTAGCAAAGGGAATATGATGTTTGCAAACAGGATATGATTTTATTTAAGTTTGGGTTTCATACGTTGTTCCCTGGGGATTACTCTGCAGACAGAAGAGAATTTCACTTTTATCATATGAAATTGGGCAGTTATCCAATCCTCCCCTCCTTTCTCCCCCTCAAAGACACTGCTCCAAACCTGTAATGTGTAAAGTCAGATTTCTAAATTGCAAGAGGAGGAGATGGGAAAGAATACCACCCTGTAAGAAATTAGACTTTCACAGAATAAATCTTTAGTGAGCTTAACAGTGTTGTTCATGAGCTAAATACTGAGCTATTTGAGTGGCTAAGAATGGCTTGTACATATTAGGAAAGTCCATTGCATTTCCTTTAATTTTGATGTTGTCGTAGTAAAAGAGAAGAGATTTTCTGCTAGGATAAGCTGGTCTTGTTTCATTTCTGGAGTACAGCTTAATTCTTGCATACCAGAAAAGAATTTGGCCTGTAACGATTAAGAAAAGAAATTTAAAACTATGAAATCTCTCTACTCTTTTCCAAATTCTACAAAATATTCATAGCATCTCTCTAAATATTATGAATGTTGATTTTCTCCCTGGTATTCCTTGCTGCAGTAGTTGTACAGTACTGCTTTTTGTCCTGACCACACAGGAAGAAATGAAAGAAGAAAGGCAAGATCTCAATAGTGCACAACTTTAATAAGTCAACCAGGGAACAAATTGTTTTCTTCTGCTTCTCATTCTTACTGTGTGCAGGAAGATTTCTCAGCCTTTAAATGTTATAACTTTTAATTCCTCTTATAGGTATTAATTATATCAACCTGGTGCTATCACTGTGGTACCACAGCATACAAATTAAGAAAGTCTGTGTGGTAGTATTGACTCTTTTTTCGGATATTTTAGGCTTCAGGCGATTTGAGGTTCTCTTCTCAGATCTGTACCCAAAGCTGGCTTTAATAAAATCAGACTCGCTATGGTTTGTGCATTCAAATTAAATGTCACCTCCACGTAGGTGTTACAATTAATGTGTGTCCTTCCCCTGTATCCCAGACTGTACCAAAATAGGCATAGTCCTGTCATGATATCAACGAAAAATAAGTCTGTTTCCTTGGACTCATAGGTACACAGTTTTGATTGTGTGCTGTTTTCTGCAGAAGACATCAAAATACGTAGTCACAAAGGCCATCCTGATGCCACCACAATGTTCAAAGTACAGTGCAAGTGGGTATGGAAATGCAATGAGGGCTGGAGGTTTGTCGTCTCAGAGCATTCAGGGTACTGCATGTTTGGTCACTCAGTGCTGTTCCAGACAAATGAATTTAGGCTGGCCATAGGACAGGGCAATAGTGTGTAATGTACTCCCAGCTGCTCTGGTATGCATTTTTGACCCCTGTCAATTCTGACAATGCATAACAACCATTTACCTACTTCAGTTGAGAATATTAAGGCATGATTGTGAAGACTCACTAGTTTGGCTACATGTACATAATTTCAGACAAATTACTGAAACCCTCAAAATGAGAGCCTGTCCATCCTTGCTTACACACGTACTCACTAGAAAACCATGGGTGACACTAGATCAGGACTCAGTTTACCTAAGAAGTGAAGATCTAGCTGGAGGAACTCAGTTCTTTCCATTAACAGGGATGTTAAGCAACTAAATTTCTAATTTTAGACACATTACTTTTAGAAGAAAAAGGATAAACATGATCTGACTGATCAGAGGAGGAAATAATTAGATACTCTTTTGTAAGTGAGGCGCAGAGACTTAATCTGCTCATCTGGAACATGCAATGGTATCTCTGTCAGAGAGGACAGGCAGAATCTAGCATATCAATATGGTGCCCATAACTAAAGGAAACAATTTCATCAGACTTTGTCCTGTTTTTGTCCTTTCATGGCAAAGAGATGGCCCTGTGCCACAGAACTTGATGCTTAGATTAGTGAGAGGTGGAACTGTTCAACTGAGAGGCATAGTTCTCTGACATTGCTGCAGGCAGGTCTATTTTAGAAATGTCCCAATCTGCTTTGACTTTCAGCAGTGAAGGTTGGAAGCTCAGAGGTGGTAATCTGCCAGCTCTGGCACTAAAGCTAATCTCATCAAGCACAAGATTTGATTCCTTAGTTATTATTTTTTTTTAAATAGAAGATCACTTTTCCTTGATAGTAGATCAGATTCAAGCCCTCTTATTTGCTGGGCTTCTTTGTATGTACATATCTGTATATGTATTTTAAGTGTACACAGTGGAATAGCATTACATGCAATAGCTTTGTATACAAATTCAATCTCTCCAGACTTAATCATGTACTCATAGATTTGCTGGAAATCTGGTAAATAAAATAGCATTCACATTCACCTTTAAAAAGCACACCATGTGTTTACTGATTGGATTTAGCTCTCAAAACAGACATAAAGGCTCTCTGTAAAGGAAATACTCATGTGCTACTTGTCTTAATAATCACCAGGTTCTAATAGAGCTCCACGGTGTCCTTTGGCAGAAAGATAATCTATGTCCAAGAAGAAAGCTGAAATATCATATACTGCTTAAATGTGCTCAGGCCATTTTTTTTTTTTTAATACAGCTTGAATTTGGCACATCAAACTTATTATTTCTGTAATTGTATGCATTACAACTGGTCATACGTTGTTTTATCTGTTTCCCGATGAACCCTCTGGAAACTGCAAGATCAAACATAAGATGGCAATTGCACAAGCATTTTCACACACTAATCCATTAAAAACTAAAACAAATGTCAAGTTAAATTAATTGAGTACTCAGGGCTAGGTCTGTAAGTGCAGTAACATTTTTACAAGCATCTGGTGATGTATGCCACGTATCTGAGACTTGAATCTGGACCTAAGTGTTTTATTTATGAGTTTTTTCTAAAAACAAGTTCTAATCCACATCTAATCCATGCTATCCTCCCTCCATTCCCCCTACCAATGATCCACACATCACCATTTTGCTAAGGTTTTTAGATCCTTGTGGGTATTTAATGTGTGCTGTGTGAACCAGAGATTCTGAATGCTTCAGACGTTTAGGAGGCTGACTGAATCAAACTATTTTGTCAAAAGAGATCATTGCATTCCAGTTTTAGTTTGACTTATCTCCATTATTATTCTCATTTTGAATACAAAGGATTTAATTTTTAATACAAATATCACATATTTACTTGACATTTTGCAAACATTCTCATGAATTCCTGTTGTATGGAAATAGGAGCAGTGCATTTATTTTAACAGTGGCTAAGCACCACCATTAATAACCATGCAAGGAATTCAATTTTTAATTTCTGCTTAGAAAAGTTTTGCTAGTATTTTCAGAGATTTGGTTTTGATCTATAAGTTTATATGGTTATATATATAAGTTTACATAGTTATCATTATAAATTAGATCACTATTGGCAGGTAAAACTTGAAAATGCTATAAATCCAACATATAGTAGATACAGGTACAGTCAGCATTCCTTTTTCCTGTACTGAAAGAGGGTTTGAGGTCAGATTTAACAGCCTCTAAAATTCTTTTTAAAAGTCATTTTCCATTAATATTATTGCTGATAAATCTTCTACTGAATTACTCAAACACAGCAGAAAGGCCAATGCAAACTAAATGAATTCCACCTTTTTTTCAAGCAATGGCTTTTGAAGATCCATGAATTATTCAAGCAGAAGGGTCTAAAGATTGCATCCCTTCCACAATTTGTTTGTAAATCACATTCGAAGACAAGAAAGTGTGAAAAATTGATATTGTGAATACTCTCTATGGCAAGTAGTTTAGATTAAAGCAGTTAGAAAAGCCTTTGACAGAACAAGTCTATGATACAGCTGTAAAGAAACAGTAAAAATAAAGGAAGCTCTCAGTACATATTTTTTCTAAAGTAGCCCACTGTTCCTGTAAGTGGGATTTATGGAAGAGACGTCAGCCATACAAAATCTTTCTTCTTTGTTCCTTACTGAGAGATGTGGCTGACAGGCCATTCATTAGAGGTTGTTCCTTGGAGATGATGTGCACACCTTCGCTTCTTTAGTCATGGTGAGATGAAACAGCAGCTGAGAAGCACACTGAGGACCTTTTGCTTCTTAGTGGAAACCACGGAGGTGATGAATGAGCACTAGTACATCTGTAGGAGCAGGAAGTGAGAGCTATGAGTGTGGCACCTGGGAAGCTGCACTGCTCATGGTCACAAGCAAAGTGTTCCAAACTTACGTGCTGGCGTTCAGTGGCACCAGATCTCTCCAAGAACATCAGAGTGCTGGCAGTAAGAGCAAAATGCCACACACAAACTTGAGAGGTTGCAACACTTTAGGAAAATATTTCATTTCTATTTTCGTGCCAGAGAAATGAAAAAAATCAGAGATGGAAACATGTTTGCTCTGGCGTGAGTGAAAGATTGTGAGACTGGATTCTTTTAAAACTAAAACAAAGGAATTTGCTCTCCAGTGCACAGGTTTTATTCAGTTGTAGTATCACTGAAGAGGTCTGGGCTCCCCCAGATTGTTCTCTCAGAGGGTTTGACTAGTTCATTTACTGGAAGTAGCCACAATGTTGTTATCTGCATAGGTTTTATTTACTTCCTATTTTATAACCAGTTATATCAAAGGACAGCATTTTTTAAGTAGTAGTTTCTCCATATTCATCTTGAAATATTTCAACAGAAATGCATATTGAATTAAATTCCATCTAAGAATAGTTGAGCCCAACCTTTGCTCTTTGAAGAAAAGGGAAGCAATAATTTTTAACTACTGTGAAGAAGTGCTGCTTTTCACCTGTTTTGTGCAGAGCATTGTACATGTAGCACAAAGTCACCTCTCTCACTGGTCACAATTTCCACATGCAGGGAGATGACAGATCACATTTTTGAACCTTTCTTGGAGAATAAGGAGTGTATCTCTGACAAGGCCATGTGGTAACTCTTGGAGGACTGGTTTTCATTTTTATGATGGCAACAGCTGTGCAGAGAATAGAGGACAGGGTGAGAGATGTATTTTTAAATTCCTTTTAGGAATGAAATCAGAATTCCATTGTGGAAGCTGTATTTGTGTTAAATCACACATGGTATGTGATAGAGAAATCAAACTCTAGGATTCTGTGTCAGAATCTATCCCAGAGTTATAGCTTTGGCTCTCTTATATTGCCACTTAGTTATTAGTGAAGGTGTATTTAAGATAGCTTCAGAGTTTACTGTTAGTTATTTAAAGAATATAACTCTCAAAGACGAATAAGACACATGGTGTGAAAAATTGCAGGGTTTGTCAGACTGTCAGCAGCAAACCTGGTCAGCAGAACTGTGATACAGTGACCATTAAACAGGTCCTGAGAGGCTTCTGGAAGAAGAACAACTAAAACAGAGGATGAGGAATGCAGTTTCTCTAGCAGGGGAAAGGAGAGATAAAACAAAAGACAGTTATAAGAATGTTGTGGAATTGTTAATGCCATTTTTTTGCCTCTCTAAAGTTTGAGGTAAAAGAAAGAGCAAGATATGTAACATTTCAAATTTTAGCCATGGGGATTTCTAAAAGGCTCTCATGTGTACTCCCTCAGAAGTATTTTGATGTCCTTCCTCTTCATCTTCACACAATCTGAACAACATGTAAGGAGTTTTAACTTCCAAACTTTATAGTCAGTCTGTTTTAATATAAAAAATTCCAGTCCTGAAGTGGTACAGAACAAACTTTCTATCTGTTTCAACATCTCAGGTGTTTCTTAGATTGTTTTCAGTATGCTTTAAGTCTTCATTGTGAAAGTCAACTTATCATACTGATACTTCTTGCGGGAAACATTCATAATTAGCTGTTTTTTGCTTTTAGGAGGTTTGTTTGTTTGTTTGTTTGTTTGCTTGTTTTTGTGGGTGTTTTTTTTATTTTTATTTTCATTTATTTACTTTTTTTTTTTTTTTTTTTTTTGTGGAGAGCAGGGAATTTCTGCACACTGTGCTTGAAACACAAGTTGCATTCAGTCAGAAAAAGTTACCTACATTTCTTTTCACTTAAGTCATTCACTTCCTCTTTAATGCCTCCATATCCACTTCAGGGACAGGTAGCTTAATTTCTATCATCTGTAGCTTTACAGAGTATTAACTTTGCTACTCATGCCAATGATTGAGCTATACTACATGTGCTTGAAAAAGCCTACACCCTGCACTGCTCATTCAGGAAACCCAGAGTGAAGTAAACCCATATGTGTGTTTAAAAGTTTAGTGTTCAGATAGAGCTTGTGTTTTCTGGCTCTTGCTGATATCATGCCCAATACATCTTTGAAGAGCTGCAGTAGTGATAGGATTTTTGATAACAGAATGTATGCCCTGTTCATTCTTTTCTTCTGGCAATGTGATGCTTTGAAAAAACATTCTTTTTCATTTTGGTTAGATGTTAAGATTATTTCCCTGTTCTGTTAATTTTTACAAGGATTCTTAAAGTAAAATAATCCATGTAATTAAGCAGAAAAAAATGTTTAGTTTCTCTGTTGGAATTCAGCTACAAATGCAGTATTTTCTGTTTTGAGGTTTTTGATTTGTTTTTTTTTTTAATTTTTTATTTTTGAAAGTTCTAAAACATAGAATCAAAAGTGAGATTAATATTTTACTAAATTCTTAGGCTGCACCAAATACAAAACAAAACAAAAATAAGTGTCTATTGAATTTCATCAGATTTTTTAATAGATTATGATTTAGAAAAATCACATTTGTCATGCATATTTTGCAGCAAGATAGATTTTTAGATAAATCTGGTCTATACATGAAGGGGAACCAGAAATCACTAATCTGATATCCTTTCCTTATATGAGATGCAAGTATCTCAACTCACATGAATAAAGAAAGGCATGTCTAGATGGATTTTACATTGCTATATTTCATATACAGCTTGACCATTAGGCCAGATAGTAGTTGTAATTTTAATGGGTTCGCCACATATGTCATTGTATTTCAACAGCAAGTTACAAAGTAAACACTGAATGGTGTTAAAAGGAAATCTCTATTTAAGCTCCTGAAATATCTGGGGCAATACATAGCACTAATAGAGATATAAAATGGAGTGGGATGGTATTTTCCAGTCGTGACGGCTGAAGTGTTGGCTGTACGATGAAAGCTTTTCTGAACTTTTTAATAAGCTGTTCTTTACGGGACATTCCTCAGAAATTCAATCTGAATTTTGCACGAACATGAAAAGAATATGACATCCAAGTTTATAATAATGTACATTTTCAGGGTAATTACATTCATATCTGCATGTTGCTTAACTTATAATATTATAACCCTGTACTAAGATATGCAGCTTCCGTTGGCTACCTTTGGCTTTGCAAGTTTAGTTCTTGTTATATGCATCACGCCCAAGAGATCAGCTAAAGTATCCTAAATTTCCTGTGCAGATTCAAGTTCTGAAAATTTCTCAGGAAATTCTGGTTTGTTTTTTGGTTGCCAATTCAGTCCAGGTACAATTAAGTAGCACTCGTTCCAAAAGTCTGAGCAAAATTGTGCACTGGAAGATATTTGGCCTTTACTGTCCTGGTTCAGTCTCCTCACACTCAGCTGAAAGCAGAACATGATAAATGCCATATCTCAGCCAATACTCGGTGTTCAGTGGTTGGAGAAACTGCCGTCTCATGTGTCAGAGCAGACAACTGTCTTGAAGGGTGGGTACTCTCAAGCTGTGGTTACAATTTTAACTTAATCGGCCTTCCTGGAAATGAATCATAGTCCCTTTGAGGACACAGGCTCTTGCTCGTGCCCTAGTTTACCGAGCAACTGCCACTGAATCATTTTCATCAGCCACTCCTTCATGTTATCCTTAATTTGTTAGCCATAAAAATGGCAAGACAATTCTCCTTCCCCGACCTCTTGTTGATATTTCTTTATTTAAAGTACTGCACTGTATTTTTCAAACTTTATTATGGCTTGATTAAATTGATTTAACCAGTGACCTCTACTTATTTATTTCCTTATTTGTTTTAAAAATAAAAATTGATTTCAGAGTTGTTTTAAAGTAGCAGAGAGAAAACCTGGAGTTCTACCTAATTTTAAATATGTCATGATTTTTTTTACTATTTGATTTCTTTATTTCTTGCTGTAGTTTCCTGAGTTACCTACTGATCTCTGTCTCAATCTAATAACAACAAATATAATAAATCAACACATATCAAGCTAATGATGCTTAATTGTGTTTGTACAACATTTTGAGATTCTCGGTTGAGAACACAATGTGCTGTTGTTATTGTTATTCTGAACTTTGCAATGTGTGAAGCCCATGATTTTTATTCAGGCCCACTGTGAACATGAACTATTTTCATTAGTTCTGCTGCATGCACACAAAATTGATCAAAATGACAGAAAACTCAGGTCCAGTAAATTGAAAAAAAAGATTGTTTTAGTAGCTTGAAATATAATATCGTTGTAACAGTAATGGTGAAAACATTTGGCAAGTGTAGAGAAGATCAAGCTGCTTTCTGTTTCAAATGACTAATCAGAGAATTTCTCAGAACCTCCACAGTTGAGGAGCAGTCGCATCCATTTTCAAGCTCTTGATTTCTTCCTTTATTTCCTTCTTTTTTTTTTTTTTTTCCTATATTTCTTTTTAAGGAAATTAGGAACAGAAGCTGATGGTTCAAACTGAAAACATGTCTCAGTGTAATTGGAAGTTGTCCAAATAGCATCTGCCACAGTATTTTGTCTATGCCTAAACGTTTTTCTTTTCATGATAAATTTGTGCAGTATGATACAACCAAATGCACTTCTCATGGAGCATCAAGGAAGTCTGGCTGCCTCTTTAGATAATTTTTTCAGACTGTTTCACACCATCACGTCAGCTTGGCATAATATCATAGAAAGGATATGCAACATTTCATCTATACTTTGGTGGTTGTTTCAGCAAATCAATAGTTACTAAAAATAGATTTAATAAGTAAAATGTTGGGATTCTCATTGAAGCTGTAGAGCAAAGGTGCTTAGCTGTATCTGTGAGTTTTTCTTTATATTTTGTGTTTGAAACATCTTTATAGTGTTTTATCTTTATATAATGTTCATGTAAAGTTTTACAGTGACACTTTCTTGTTTAGCATGCATATGTGAGAATTTTCTCTGCTTTAACTAACAACACTTATCTGTTATTAAGTGTGACCTACAGCCTTTCAGTCAAAACTCAGCCATCCATCAAAACTTGAAATATATCATTTTAATTCCATTTTATTCTTTTGTCCATGGGAAGAGTAACTAGCAAAATTAATAAGCAGTGATTTCAATCATTTAAAAATGATGCCTGCTTGGATCAGAAAGACGAGAGATCTTACTGCTTCTTTTAAACCACATAATGATCCAGGCCACCAGCCAGTTTCTGGTGGCACACTTTTCTGGGACAGTGGTGCTCATTGCAGTGGGATGCAATGTCCCTCACCAGCAGTCCTGTCCCCTCCAGCATGAGGACTCTGCACAGGGCGTCTGCTGGCCGGTGAGCAGGCCAGGCCCGGCCAATGTAACGCTGTTTGTAATAAGAAATCTAAACAGGGAATGGCAGTGAGGCATGACAGGAATGTGTTTCCATTGGAGAAGCCCGTGCAGAGAAAAAGCACAAGCAAAGCCATGTCCAGAAGGCCTTTCAGCTGGCCCGGATGGAAGACTGATGTTATTATACATGGGCTGTCACGCTGCCAGCCCTCCCTCATGGGTTTGTTTTCTCTCATGCTCTCCTTCTCCCTCTCCCTCTCCCTCTCTTCCCTGCCCTCCTCTCGGGGCTGGCTGTTTGCTCAGGTGGACAGTGACACCGTTTGGAACGAGCTGCACTCGGCCGGGGCGGCACGCATGGCGGTTGGCTGTGTCATCGAGCTGGCAGCCCGCGTGGCCTCCAGGGAGCTGAAGGTGAGGTCTGGGCCACACGGTGGGTGGGAGGCAGGGAGGGCAGCGGGGCTGAAGGCAGACCTTGTTTGCCTGCTCCACTCTTCTGGGCCACGGGAGAACTGAAAAGATGGCCACCAAGGTGTGGCAGCCCTAGTGGCTCCTTGAAGCTGCTGGTGGGACTCATCAGGGTCTCTTATTGCCCTTGATGCTCTGAAATAGCATTGTTCTCTTCAGAGTGCAGGGTTCTGCAGCCCAAGGTGAAGATACTCATTGTGTGCATGTAGCTGACAAGTTGCTGTGGATCTGCCTTTTGAAGTGATTTTGTTTTAAATATGACTTAGTCACGTGCCTGACCTCAGGATACCACCCAGAGAGAGGAGAAGCAATCAGTGGGTGAGCAGGTTGTGGGGGAAGAGGGATGCTGTTGACGAGGAGAGTAATGATCCAGAATACACCTTCCCTGTGGCAGCTCCATGCTGACTGCCCTTCGTTGTTCTTCCAGGCTGCCTCCTTGTCCCTATCTCCTTTCTGTACGATCTGCAAAGAATGATGTACGAAATCCAAATTAACCCCAGTCTAAACAATTTATAAAAGTTCCAGACCTGACGGACTTTGACATTTTATTTGGTATTTTAACGGCCCTATTTAAAGGTACACCATATGCAGCCTGAATGCAGTCTTGCCCCAATAAACATTGTTGGAGCTAACATGTCTCCTTAATGAAACTGTTTGTACTCTTTCCAGTCTAAACACTAATGGATTCAGTCCTGTTTCCCAAATAAATATTTTAGAATTAGCATTATAAAATGATTTTTTAAAATTCCAATATGAGATGAAACTTGGGTATTTGCTTCCTCTATATGTCTCATTTCAGTCAAAATATATTAGCTACATATCACATGAGAGTTACATATGTTTATGTGTATTTACAAATAGAATATATACGTATGTAAAAGAGCATTCAGTTGAAACACAGCAATATATCCGTGATCCAGTCAAACATGATTACTAAACTTTTGTGTTCAGATACTAAAATCATTAGGCAGGTGCTGCACCAACTCTGTATAAATTTTGAATTCTCAGATCAAGGAGAGGGTACATCAGTATGGGATCCTGTTATGTATCTTCTTTGATTATAGGGAGTTCATCCTCATTAAACTTTCATAACTCACTTGGATTCAGAACACAACTCATAGCAAATTATTCCCATTCAATGGCACTAATGAAAATTTCTAACCGATTTTTACAGTTGGTGACTGTAGGGCATATGGCAGTCTTTAAGATGATATACAGCAAGTTTTGATTAGAGTTAAAGAGATGTGCCCTGAATGTAGTTGGCATGAGCAGGACTGGTGCAGAGTCTTTACTGCTTATCTCTTACTGCCTTTGTGGTGTCTTTCCAAGGTATGATTGCTCTTGATTGTTTATCTGTGTGAGGGACAGCTGAAACAAATCAACCATCATCCACTGTGAGACCTTGGTTGCTAATGGAATTGCAACAATCTCTAAATAAATACTTTAAATTTAATACTAATTTGTTGTTTACTGCAAAAATATTGTTGGTCCTGAATAGAATCTTTGTCTGCAGTGGTGAGAACTAGAATAGTCTTATGCAAAGAGAAAAGATATGCCAAGTAGTTGCTTTACCCCAAATCATCAGGAAAAGAGGAATAGAAGAGGTCTGCTATGCAAGTGAGTTGGGCGTACTCATGCTATTCTGGGTATACTCATGCCATTCCTAATTGGTATTTATCTATCCTGCTTCTATACTTCCAGCATGAAACTCGATGACTTAGGTGCCAGTGTGTTTGTTGACTCTCTGAACTAACAATCCACATGTGTTATTTATAATTTACAGTGAAAGAAACCCATGGAAAAGTTATTAAGGACTGACTGACACCACTGATACTGACATGAGCTATTTTGACAGAGTCCTATGTTTGCTTTGTCACTGCTTACAAACCTGAGTTTTGCTCAGACAAGATGGCCTCTGCAACATCATATGGCAAACTGCATTAAGGACTTTTTTTTCAGTGTATTCTGGAACTTTGTACTTGGTATCCAGGTTTCAGTTAGCTGTGAGATTTTAGCTTCACAGATGTTCTAATCTATTTTTAGGATAACTTTAAATGTTACTTTTCCATCTTGCTGCCATTATTTGTCTAGAAATATACATATTGCACAGATCATCTATTTCTAGTACAACGAAAATGCCAATTCTTTAGCATACTTGTGAAGATCTGAGGGGAAGTAAATGAAGCTCTCTGCTTCTATGCACATTCATTGAGCAAATATGCATGTGAAGCAACCTTCTGGAGCCTGTACTGTAAGCACTGAGTGGGAGGATTAAGCTGTGATGGGAATCCGGAAAGATCTACCACATTTTCAGAATCTTTGAATGACAAAAAAATGCCTTCCAGTATTGTGCGTAAACTGTAACAGCTCTGCAGCATGTAAACAGCAAGATGATAGCAGTAGAGAAACTAACAGCAGTGCTGTTAGTTTTTGCTTGGAAGTTTATCGCCATGGATTGTTATCAGATGGTGCGCTGTCAGTTTGATGTCATCTTAAGAAGAAAAGTAAATTATGAGACAGGACACACAGACTTGTTCTGGAATCCCACAGTTCCCTGAGAAGTGCTCCATGTCCTGTAGTTCACAGCATCAGACTTAAAATACACAGCAGGTACTTCCCACAGGACAATGCTTCAGACAGCAGTAGAGGAGGCAGTGGATTATCTCTCTGCTCACTGCACTGTAGAATGAGGTCCACCATGAATACCTTCCTCCAAAAGAGCGATGGCAATATTGGGTAACCTTAGAGTAAAACCTTCTAGCTTAGACAAAGTCTGAGTAAAGAAGCCTCAGGAATGAGAAACTGATGAATCCATTTAAAAACTGCTGTTTTGATGTAAGAACTTTCAAATTTGTCAATGTAGTTGTGTATAAGCTGCTCAAATATTTGTTACTGCTAGATGTATCAACATATATATATATTTTAGAAGATTAATAAGAATTTCCTAAAATAAAAATGAAATAGTATTTTATTTTATGGATATATAAGCAGTCAAATTTAAATGAACAAAAAGGGTTTACAATATTGGAGACAAATATCCTCTCAGCCAAGATTATAGAAAGTTACAAACAAACTACACTATATTGACTGGTGTAAGACATATAAAGTCCATTTCAGGAAGGAAAGGACTTTTCCATGCTTACTCTACAGTCTCTGCTGATGTGCTGCTAAGAAAAATAGTGAGACTACAAAATCAATTATGCAAGTATACAGAATAACTGAGGGATTCATTGAACATTCAGACAGGAGTCAAACTCATACTCAAGACAAATATTCTGAATTTCCTGAGAATACCAGGCCCATTTTCTCTTCTCAGAACTGCAGCATTTTGTTCATCTAATTTGTAAAGAGTTCAATAACTTACCCAAACAGAGTTGGAGTTCTTTTCACTGTAGTTCAAACCCCCTGAAAGACATCAGCTTTCATCAGTCTTCCTGACTAATGGGGAAAACATCAACGACAGTGCTAAGGATGTAAAACAACAGAGTTTTTAAATGAAGACAACTTGTCCCTTCTCTGGGGAGTCTTAATTCTGGATTGTTTTTATTTATTTACATCAGGTTGGTAAAACTACCCATCAAAATCAAGGATTAAGGAAGTTGGTTCAATAACATAATGAACACTCGTTAAGGTCAACTGAATACAACTTTGAGATAATGTTTAAACTCATTTTTCATGAGTTTGTTTGTATGTGTGATAAACACCATATTGGCAGTATTGCTATATGATGATATGAGCTTAAAGACTGCATGAAGATTGACCTTTTTCAAACTTTTTCAAAGAGTATATCTAATAAAACCCACTCTGCACAATTGGAAATCAATTTCCATTAGAATGGGCAACTCATTTCTGAAATGAAATCTGCAGTCTCAGATATCCTCATTCAGTAGCACTATAAACTGGAATTAGAACTAAATACAGTACCCATAATAAGGATTATTCTGTAGTTTACTTTGTATATCCTTTAAATATGTTGCCATTACCAGTGTTGACTGGTAATGGAAACATC
The DNA here is from genome assembly GCF_016699485.2 of Gallus gallus. Lineage (NCBI taxonomy): Eukaryota > Metazoa > Chordata > Aves > Galliformes > Phasianidae > Gallus > Gallus gallus. The sequence continues at coordinate 29,325,279 of NC_052533.1, forward strand.
CTTTTCTGTGATAGAAGCACTTAAGTGCCATAAATTTTTAATATGACAAATTTGAAACAGAAAAGACCTAAATAATAAACTATCAAGACCTGGTAGATGTATGGCTGCTCTCTGGTTTTAAGAAACTTCGAATGAATTAAGAAGCAATTTTGCAATAAATAAATAAATAAATAAAGTTTTAGTTAAAAGAGAGCTTGCATTCACTTCAGCCGAATTAAGAGAAGCACAAGCCCTTTCTCCTCCTTATCATATATGTGTGTATACAAGTGCAAGCACACACCATGTGTAGAGTTGCCCTGTTGGTAGTCAGGGGTCATTTAACAGAATGAAAGCAGTTGAAATGAGTTTCCTCCAAACCAGAATATGATATATTCCTGGGATGGTTCATTCTGATGCATCAGGTTGAAATAATACCAAAATAAATCTCATGTGTTTGGCCACTGAGATTCTGCTGTCATCTGCTGAATCATTCCCAGATAACTAAATTGAACCTGAAATTCTCATTCCAAATCCACTCTTTTCAAGGTCTTTGTCAAATAAGGTTTTGGATAAATCATTCTAAAATTGTGCTAATCTAGTGAATAAGCAAAATTACTTTAATTAATACAACTGCCCCCAACTCTTAATTTTCTACTCATGAAAGTATTTATATAAAAATCATCCATTCGTTTTTTGAAACTCTGCAACACTTATTAGAACAAAAATTCTAAAGACATGACAAGCAAAATGGGCTGAAAACAAATGTCTTCCTGGTCCTACAGTGTGCTTCCTTCAGTAATATTTCAGGCCAGCAAATTTTCCACGCCTTCTGGAACAACAGCAAACACTGCCTAACTACTGGTTACCTAAGGAAATCTTTCCTGGTAAATGCCTTGCGCTCAAGCGGCCCAAGGATAACTCTCCTTCTACAGACTCTGCCTTACTCTCATTTCTACCTCCTCGTCACACCCTCTGCCCTGTAACACTCTCCCTCTGACTTACTGAGTAATGTGTAGCAGCCACAAAAGGAAAGCATTTTTTTTTCTGCTGCTTAGGCTCAATATTATTAACAATATCTGATGAGTAATAAATAGTAAATGTTTATTTTACTAGTGTTAGAGAGATTATTGTTAAAATTTGTCAAAATTACCAGTGAAGTCTTTTAGATAGTACTTTATTTCCTTTGATTTTGCAAGTTACAGAATTACTAAGTTTTATATGGAACCATCTCCCCGATACTTTATCCCAGCAATTATGGTTATATTTATATCTGAATGACTATTATTATTTTATATAGCAGTACAACTTTAATTATATGTGGTGTGCAGCCTATCTCCATGACCACTCTGTTTTTAAAAATGTTTGTCTGTCTTTTCCCCAGTGTGGTTAGCACTAGCTTTGGCTTAAGAGGTGGTCACAGTTGCATACATGTTAGTCTGCAAGCACCAGCTTTTCATGTATATTCTCCAATGTTGTCTTCTTGGACCTTCAAAAATGCAGACAGGGAACTTTTTGTTTCCATCAGGCAGTTAAACATTTAACGTCCATTTTTGTGCTCATGGCTTCTACTAGCTTCCTCTGCAAGACAAAATGGTATTCCCTTATGTCCATTATTGTTTTCTTGGCAAATCTACATACTGCTAACACTACTCTGCTAAATCACAGGTTCTTGTTCACTGCATTCGTAGACCCCCAGGGCCAGATACTGGCTCCTGGTCTGGCAGTATGAATAGCTTGTAAAATTGTCCTAAAGGAGGTACCTGAGGATTGCCTCGTTCTTTCACCACCCTTATTCTTACCCTCCCTGCTGGATGGCATAGCTTGGAGTCATGTTACAGCAGAAGTGACCTGGTAAGAATATGGTTACCATTTTCAGGGTACTACTTGAAGAGGATCTTTGTTGGCAGCTGTGACTGAAAGTAGCCCTGATGTTTATTATTGTAGGAGTTAACTGAGTCCGAAGCAGAAACAAGGTTAAAGATGGCACTAAGGCCACTTCAGGGTTTGCACCTTGTAAAGTGTACTCTATGGAGCACCTTTTAAATTGAAAGAAATTGGATTTCTTCTAAGTTTGTAATGACAAAATATATATATATATATATAAAACATAAGGCGTATTAATTCTGACAGGAGAAGTGGATACATTTCTGTATAATAACTAAACCAGTTTCTACAAAGAAACGAGCTATTAGTTTCAGTCATTTGCTCCTGATTCTAAAACTTGTACAGAGCATAGCAAAAATAAAAATCTTCCATTAAAAACAAGTGAATGTCTAAGAATGCAATTTTTGAGCACTGTTAATTTTAAGACCTAAGGGCTAGATATGTTAAGGGACTTAGACATGTAGAAAATAAGAGATTCTGACATCTGATTTTGGATGTAGAGCTTTTAGTGTTGTTCTGAGTTAGCTAGCTGATCTCCATATGAAATAAACAGAGGTTCCTGAAAAAGTTGTCCTTAACATGTATGACTGCAATCAACTAGTGCATGGAACAGAGTTCTGCTGAGAAATTGCTCATCACTAGGGATTACACTCGCCTATTTCTGTGACAGCTTCTTTTCAAAGGTACATGGCTGGGAAATGCTAAGTATAATCACGCAATGGCTGAGACTTAAAATGCCTCTGGAGGTCATCTGGCCAAAGTAGTATAAGACTGCAGCTGGTATGCACTGCTTCTCAGCATGCCTGGGCTACCAGCCTGATTGATGGCTTGCAGCGCACTTGGAATTTGGGCAAACCAAGATCTCCCTTTCCAGACAGGGGAAGAGTGCCCACACCTTGCCACAGTCACTATATGTTGCCCCAGGGAAAAAGAACCCTAGCTCTACTTTTATCTCCTTTTGTCATAGAAATACCAAAGGAACTCTGCTGTAGATGGTAAGTCTCGAACTTTGAAGTAACCTACTGTGTCATGGTGATGTTTTGAATACTAATGTTGGAAAGGTTCAGGCAGTGGTGTAGTAGATACCCAAGCACGATGTAGTCCAAAGTTCTAATGCAGCACAATGCAGGAAAGAAACAACTGTGCCACCAAAGAAAACAGGGCTATAATATGAGGATGTACACCTCTATTCATTGGAAAATAAGCATCCAACTACTTCTCTGAGGTCACAAAAGACGGTGGAAAAAGAGCAATAATTTTTCTCAGTATTTTTTAAGATTCATCTAAGTGGGTCTATCTGCAACAGATCTGTTATGTGAACTGAATTTCAACAGGATTCCTTTTGTTCCTTGTTCAAATATGTACAGATTTTGGCATGTGTCTGTTTAGGCTTTACTCTTTATCCTCAGATTTTACTAAAGGTAAGTATATAATGACATAGACATGAATCCTGTTTCTAATGTTCATGTCTGTCAGTCAGTTTAATGTTCTGTCTACGTATAAAAGTGTCTGTATTCTGTTATAAGTAAGGCTTTGTACAAAAATGCTTTGAATTCATGTGTATTGGCTTCATTTTCAACATACTTTTCTGTGTTCATCTTTCTATCTTTAAAGCAAATTTTGCCTTTCTGTCTACTGTCCTGGTCTCACTGTCTGGTATTTAAATATTGCCCAACTAAATGAATTCATGTTCTGCTGTGCTAATACATGGTGAGCTCATGAAAAGCTTGAAAAAAGAAGAAACAAAATGTTTTATCAATTTCTTGAAAGATTCTGTTAATACTGTGTGCTGACTAGTTTTCAGTGTTTGTTAGAATTTCATTACATTATGTGCTACATCCATAAGATATTGTTCTCATGTGAATAATGAACTTGTTGTAATGTTATAAAAGTAAACATCAAAAGCAACAACAACAAGAAAACACCATATAAATGGTCACAACAGTAATGGAAATGTCTTTCATGCTCATGGAGAACTGGAATAGCTAACTAACTTGAGATCTGATCGCAGAAAATTAGCTATCTACAACAAAACAGTATTTCCAAGCAATCTTGTCAAAATAAGGAAACAGTAATGAGAAGCCTGTGGTGTAACTGTCATGTTAAAAGGAGAAGGGTCATTTTTTTCTTTCTGTATGTTCCCCCAAGAAATCCTGCCAGAGATAATCATCTTAGTTATATTGATCTCTCGGGAGTGCTGATAAACTTAGAAATAATGAGCTGTGGGCAGCTCTGATCCTTGCATGGATTTTGTTTCAAACTCTCAAATATTGAGAAAACAAAATACAGGTAGCATGAAGCTTTCTTTCCAGAAATGACCTCTTTTCTGAGTATTCTTTCCCATATTCATCTGTACAGTCCTCTGCTTAAATGTACCTTGTCTTTCCATAAATCTAGAAGAAATTTCTTTATAGAATTCTTCTCTAGGTCATATTTTGTGTGAAAAGGAAATGCAAAAAGCAACTGAGAGGCATCAGTGCTTTAGCTAAGAGCATAAAGCTGGTTTGATTCTGAAGACTAATGCAATCCACAATGTCTTTTTTATTGATGCTGTGTTTGATCTATAGACAATTTATCCTCCAGGAATGCTTGCCTAAATATGAACATATATATTTATTCTGTCTTTAGTTTCTTTGCCGCCTTCTTCTTGAAGTGAGGACATCTAATTCAAAATAAGGCATGATATAAAACCCTGCATATTCTTTCAATGGTGACCAGCAGAACCACTCTTTACACATGTACTCTGTTTGCACTGTAGTTTCCTGTAGTCTGATAGAAGTTTGGCCAGGGCTGCACAAAACTTTGCAACTGGCTGCTTAGATTAATGAAATGATATAAAATAGCTTGTTAGTAACTTTTTATAAAGCAATACTAGTGAAACCACATAGGTAGATAATTGTGCAGACACTCACAAATACTCCTATGTGAGTGAAAGTTGACAAATTATGTTCATTTCATATGAGTAATGACTGAAACATTGACATTTAACTAGCTTAAGTATATCTAACTGTCCTATTGTAATACTGATTATTAGAATATAGAAATATTCCATCCTTTCCATTCCTTCCTCCCTGAAAATGTAGTGTTCAGACTTGTAGTCCTCCATATACACATAGCATTTGCATGAGACTGTCTGAAAATACAAGTTTGGCTGATACAATAATGCACAGATTTTAGATTTTTATTTTGGTATATGTGTGAATAATCACAATTTTGATGTCAAATATATAACTGAATAGAAGAGACCAGCTATTTGGGGTAGTTGAAATAAAGGGTAAATTTGTTGAAGGTGTTACTCTTGAGTCTGTTGCAAGAAAAATTTGATGAGATAAATCCTCCCTTTAATCTAACATGACCACAGTGGCAAAAAATTTCTTCATCATCACTGTTGCTAATGTTGCCCTTTGTGAAAGTTTCTATGCAATTTCAGGCTGTGTGTTAGAAATTGACTTTAAGTAAAGTGTTAAACTTGTTAGCCTGGCAGGTTCCCAAGTTTAATTTATAGAATGCAGAAATATGGGATGTTCATTGCTTTTCTTTTTCTACTGTTAGGAATCGCATGTGTGTGAGTCTGAATGTATCATTTTGCCCTTCTGGAATGTAGAGTCAACAATGAATAATCTTTTAAAATATATACACCTGCCTACTTTCAGTTTGAAGAGTCTTGATCTAGAGCAATTTAAACTTATACAAATTTATATCAAGAATGGATTATTTATCTCTGCTTCCTTTTAAAACTGAATTCTAGGCAGCAGATTTGGTAACAACAGTTTTCTGATCCTGCCTTTTCCTCTTCTTTAGGTCATGTTGTTTGTGTGTGTATGTGTATGCTTGTGTGCATATTTATATAAGCTTATATACCACTATTCTCAAATGTATTATTTCTGGCACTACTGTGAAAGTGTCATTGAATAGAAAAAAGTGCTCAAGAGCCTCTAATAGATTTCAGTCCAGTCTGCCTGCTGCCCTGTTTTGCACTGAGTCAAGTATTTTTTCAAGCTGATAATTGAAAACCTATCTTGTTCTTACAGAATGGTTTTGCTGTTGTAAGGCCCCCAGGCCATCATGCTGAAGAATCAACAGCCATGTAAGTACCAGGGAATATTGCCCATCTTGGAGCACTAAGGTTACTGGCAATCACCTGTGTTGTGCATGTCTCTGTAGAACTGTAATTGTTAGCAGATGACTGAAAAGGCTTTCTAGGTACTCCCAGAAGCAGATTTATGGCCTCAGAGATCATATAGCATTTTTAAAAAATGCTCTGAACATTATTTATAGCTGTTTTCCTGACTGATTTGCTTTCTTATTTCTGTTCTTCTCTATTCCACAGGGGGTTCTGCTTTTTTAATTCGATTGCAATTACTGCCAAATACTTGAGAGACAAGCTAAATATAGGCAAGATATTGATTGTAGATCTGGTATGTATTCTTGACAAGAATCATATTTTCTGTGCATCTAGATAAAAGATAATGAATTTGTATTTATATGTTAGACTTTCCTGCTTTTAATACCTACAAGTAATAAAGGTGTGCATTTCCTCTGATTTTGGGAACTCATTAAAGCCAGGATGGCAGTACTGAAACCATAAACATCTATGTTTCACTTTAATGGTGTTAACTGCAATTTAATGAGAAGAAGGCACAGATCAGGGCAACTTTTATGGTCCTTAAATGAATTGATACTTCCACTGTTAAAATAACCCTACAGAACCCAAGTTTACTTCTCCCTACAGAATACAAACTTTAAATAGTCTGATGTGCTTTGAGGAATGCTGTTGCTTTAGTAACAAAGTTGGCCATTTCTCTCAGCTAGCAATGATTCAACTTGTTGTGTAAGCTCAATATTATTAAACAAATCAACAGGTCATTCCTTCTAAGAAGTTTGCAATTCATGTTTGCCAGCTTTTGATGGTTCCCTTAAGGAAAGCTATGTGATTAAAAATCCACTTCATAGGATTAGTCTTGTATTCTAATAGAAGGCATTCTTCCACAATGCTTAATAGTTTTAACAAATGGATTATTTAAATGCAGATGACATTTGGCATGTTGTCTATACTATTTTCATGAATAATGAATTGGAGTTCTGCCTTGCACTTAAAGGATCAGCCCAATGCACAGCCCAAGGAAAGTTGAATGCTGATTTATGAGCACCATTTTTGTTTTCTTACAGTTCATGAGGAGGTGTAATAGGGTGTCTGACAAAGCATAGACAGGAAATGAACCCTGGCATCAAAACCTAACCTGTTACATCTGCACTTAATTAATTTTTGCAGGTGATAAAAGATTTAAAGACAAAATATGTTAAAGGGTTTTTGAAGTGCAGAGCTTAATAGCCTAAATCTTGTTCATATCTGCACTCATAATTAAATCTTATTGTGAAGTCGTGGCCTTACCATCTAGCACTTTTGTTCAGTTAAACGTCCTGTTCTGGTTGTTGAAGAGAGCCAGAGAAGGGCAGTGTGAGAGAAAGAATAACAAGGGAAAAAATGAGCCGTAAAATAATTATATTGGTAAGTTCGATATTCTTAGGATGCTTTTTAAAATATGTATCATCGTTCTACTATCACTTAGGAACATACTTAAAAACTACAAGAAACCAGTATTTGTGAAAAAATCTCTATCATTTGCTGACTTGAATCTTACAGTTCATTGAGTTTTACTGCCATAAATGCTATCCAAAAGTGAGCTCTGTTTATTATTGATTTTGAATAAGAAAATACTCAAAATTGTCTTTATTTTTTTTTTTTTTAACTCTGAATGTTACATTACCTAGTCAAGAAAAGAAATCACTTCAATTTGACCTATGCAACCAATAAGCACTTAGGAATTCAACTTCAATTTTGCAAAGCAAGGTTAAATGTGCAAATCATTACCTGTGCAAATGATTACCTGTGAGGTTTCTTACGCTTACCCAGAAAAGTAGATAGGGAATGTTCAGCCTCTCTTTGACTCTATTCCATTGGCCAGAGTATCTCAGATGGTGAAAGGGGAGAAATATATCGCTGGTACAGATTACTTAATTTCTGGAGCAGATGCAATCTAGTCTCTAGCCTGCTCCATGGTCAGTGCAATGATGCACAAAAATTCATACAGAAAATTTCTTATATTCTTGAAAACTATGGATAATTCTCAATCCAAGCTGAATGATTGAATAATGTTAATGATGATGTCTCTATGTCCACGAACAAAATTTGAGCATCTGAAAGAAATAATGGAATTGCGAATGTTAGATTTGAAATTAACCTTTGAGATTATAATTTGATAGTGACTAGCAAAGCTGGATCCCATGCTGGATCCCATGTTGGCAGCTATGCGTGTTGCTACAATTTAAATGTTAAAAAGTAATGTTCAATCTGACATATTCAACAGAATTCTAGTTGAAAATGGAGTATAGTCTTCATAGTCACTATATGTCCATACAGAAATTCTTAAATTTAAAATGTTTAATCTTTCTTTCATTTCTTTTCTACACAAAAATAAAAGGTCTCTCTGTCATGTTTTCTTTCCTTATTTCACCTTTTGAATAAATCTTAATTTTTGAACTGACCTATGTATCCTGAATTCATTTGATCTACTAAGGGCAGAATTAGAACACATTTCCCACATGGTAATATCCATGGTCTTAAACAATGCATTCCTTTGTCTAAACAGAGAAGTTGCTGCTCTTGAAAACAGTAACCCTCAGTAAAATTGAAGTTTAGACAAAAAAGCTAGCCTTGAGATTTCAATACTAATAATAAAGCTCTGTCTGCCCTTTTAATTTGTTTTCTTGTTGTTTGAAAACCATTATAGCAAGAAGATATCCTAAGCATGCTTGGAAAAGGACTAATTTAAATCACAAAATGAAGTACTCCTACATTTTTAAGCATGGTTTCTGCAGAAATATCTATATTGCCACCATTGCTCCTCAGATTCTTGTTGAATTCCTGGTCCCAATATCATCCATACCCATTTATATGCTAGCAAGCTCTGGATCTGTTTTGGAATAAACCAATTAATTCTGTCCCAGATGAAAACTGGATGTGTTTCTGGGATTAGGCTACAAGCCACATTTGACTTCATTTGCCTACTAATACTATTCTGACTGCCTTCAACCCTCCAACACCGTCACACCAATGTGTGCTGCCTTGCACCCCTAACATACAGTTTTGCTGTGATTTCATCCTCATGTTTTTTCAAGTACTTTCAATTGAGAAAAAAAGTAATCACCACAATGTTAACCCCAGTAAGTCCTAGAGGAGACCAAGTCAAGATTAATGCAGTACACATGAGAGTCATTCTATGCAGAGAGCCTTGAGCAATGTGGGTGAGAACTGCAGGCTACATCAGCTGGCAAAGAGAACAAGCAATGGCCAATTTTTGCTGTGCTCTTCGCTGTTTAGACTTAACTTGACTCTATCTGGAGTCCAGGTATCCTAGAGAAAATGTGACTGTTGTTTCTCTGATACTTAATTTGTTTCAAACCTCGTAGCATTCGTAAAATATATAGTCTGAACGATAATGTCATCATTAAGTACTTTGTCTTACCTTCAAATTCTGTCCTTATGTCAGAAATTTTAAGTGGATCAACTAAAGGTGGAGAATGAACAATATATATAATTTTTTGTCTTCTTAAAAATCCCAACAGAAATGTTTACAAAAAAAGTTTAGTTTTTTTTCACCAAAGAGGGTTTTATATTTTTGCTGTAAAATTGTGTCTGAACGTACATTACAATAGTATGACTGTGAAAACAAAATTTAAAAATATGAAAATTCCATATTATGATTCTTTATTCTACAGATATGCAGCTAGAATTTTTTTTCAGTATTTTATTCAATGACAGAATTTCTTTTCTCTGGCATTCTATACTGTTCGAAGTATGGACACTGGCCAAGGTCACTCCTTGATTGTGGAAGGCACCATCCTATCGGCCAGATAATTTAATAGCTAATGAGATCATATTCCTATGTCTTCAACTGTTGCCGTCACGATTTTGTAAAAGTGAAGTATGAAGTCCTTTCCGCATCTGGCATCTCTTTTGATGTGGATCTAACTGCTGAGGGACCGCTAACTGAACTGAATGTTTCAAGAAAGCCAATTTACTCAGCTGGTCGCAGAGCCCTTGACCTCAATAGTGGAACTTGGCAAATCAATGAATACACTTATGTTTAGTGTTCTGTCAAGAATTGTGAAAAAGCTCTGTAAACCATAGATCCTTCTGCAAAATACTAGTTTGTAGTTTAAACATTAGTCTTTCTTCAGAGGCCAATGAGGCTAGTTAATTAAGCCTGAGGGGTTATGAACTGTTGGCAGTTAATAAGTCATAAAATTCCTCCATAAAACAGGATGCTAGATTCCATCACTGAGGCAAGGAGTACAAAGAGCTGGTGTATAAATATCTAATTGTACAAAAGGACTGGGATTTCTCAATGACTGCTCATCTGGAGTCTCCAGGGCATGCTCGCTATGGTTTCCTGATTTTTAGAAGCCAGTTTAAAAAATGAGTGCATTAAAGAGTAATTTGCCTGAAAGTTCAGGAAGTATGGGGTGGTGAAGGGAGGGGGAAAAGGAAAGACAAAAGAAGGGCAAGGGAGAGAGAGAGAAACAGAGAGAGAGGAGGTAAAAGAAAGCAGAACTGAGCTCTCTACACTGAGTTGGACATTATTACATTTGTCATCTGTTTTCTTTCTCCTTTAGGATGTTCACCATGGCAACGGTACACAGCAGGCTTTTTATGCTGACCCCAGCATCCTGTATGTTTCCCTCCATCGCTATGATGAAGGCAACTTCTTCCCTGGCAGTGGAGCCCCAAATGAGGTTAGGTTTATTTCTTTAGAGCCCCATTTTATTTGTATCTTTCAGGTAATTGCATTGCATGATTACCCCTAATTTTCTTGTCCCTCTCTGGTTCTTTAAATTACACCAGATTACCAAATTGTCCACTGGGAGCAGGGGACCAGTGAAGAACAAGTGCATAACCCAGAGCAGTCCATGTCAAATAAAGCTGGCTGATCTGACGTTTTGTTTGATGTTTGTTTCTAACGCACACTTTAGATCCTTTTTTTTTTTTTTTTTTTCCCTCCCTTCCCTCTCCTTCCCTCCTCTATTTTCCTCCTTTCTTCTCCTTTTTGGCATTTTCTTCCTATTTTTTCAGGTCGGAAGTGGCCCAGGTGAAGGTTTTAATATAAATATTGCTTGGACAGGTGGTTTGGATCCTCCCATGGGAGATGTTGAATATCTCACAGCATTCAGGTCAGTACCTGTTTCTTTTAAAGTTTGAAAACTGGTGGTACAACATAAACACATGAATAAGAATGACCGTAATTTTGAAAGACAGGAGAATGGTAAAACCCATGGTAAAATTGTTTTAATACCAGTGTCCTGGTATGTGAAATCTTAGTAAGATTAATAAATGGGTAGTTCAGTTGTAGTGGTCACTCACATAGAATAATAAGAAAAAAAAAGGTCGAATGAATTGATCAGTCATTCATTTTATTATTATCATATCATGCCATTAAAATGACTTTGAGCTTCCTAACTTCTCTATCTACAAAATTTAAATATGAGCAATGATACCAGACACAGGAAAAATACTCTTCATATTGATTATGGTTATGTGGAAGTATAGCACTTACTTACTTAAGTAAGTACTTATAGTACTTACACTTATAGTTACTTACACTACTAAGTATGGTCCAAACCCAGTGGGCCTCATTAGATTAAAATTCTCATCATGGTGCTCACAAATTTGACCATCATTTTCTTTGAATTTCAATGGAAAGCTAGTTACTTAAAAGTGAAAATTGTGAAATGTCTCAATAAGAATTATAGAAAATGTTGCATGCTATGTTTCTCTTTGCTTTCAATAGCTCATTATAAGTGGAATTTCATTCTCCCATAGGTGATTCATCATAATATTTAGTCTTATTTTCATGGGACTGGAAGAGATAGAACCACCTTCAAGCATACTCTGTTAGACTTACAGTAGTCCTGTTTTACACACATCATTTCCCTTCATTGTTCAGCAGTTCAGTGGAAGGGTTTAGTGAACACTTGCCTCTCATAATTGAATAAATGACACATGTCCGAAAAGAGATTTCAATTAGTGAAAGCTGACATACTGGAAAGGCAATGAAACAACTTCCATATCAGATCACGTCCAAGAATTTCAGTTTGAAGAAATGTATTTGCTTTATGTAGATTGAGTTATGTTCTTTACAAAATGCATCAAAAAAAGTATAAAACACATTTTTGCTTTATTTTCTGAAGTACTCCTGTGTTGTCCATGAAATAATATGTCAAGGATCTGATAAACAACATGCCTGAATTGAAAGTCCCAGTCCTAGACACAGAAATGGCCCAGCACATTCACAGTGTCACACAATCATTGTGAAAAAAAAAAGGTTTGAATTTTATTTACAGCATTTGCCTGCACTTACAAAAAAATCTAAACAAATAATTAGTGACAAATTTAAAACTCTCTATACCTCAATGTTGCCTCAAGCTCTTTCCAAGAACTTTTTTATCTTCCAATGTGTTATTCTTTGTTGAGATTTTATGAAATTGAGGGGACTGGATGGTTCAAACAACTGATATTGGTATCTGATATTAATGTCTGATATGATCACCCCAGATTTCTTGGTCTGGATGCAACGTAAGCCAATAATGATATAGGTAATGTGACCATGTTAGCACTGTGGAGAATGATGATCTAAGAAGACTCATATAAATGACTACAACTGTAACTGGAATCTCTTCTATCCTGACAATAAATAAAGTTGAAAAATCTTTTCAAACATGTTCTTTGCCGTTCTAGTAAAAGGCACACTCATGAGCAGTTTGAAGCAGCTCATACTACTGCTAAACATTTTAGTCTGCTTCAGAGTTAAAGGGACTTTCAGTCTGCAAATGTTTTGCCTTGCAAAATAGCACTATTCAGAAAAATAAAATTAGTGTAGACTTCTACACAATGACTAATCATTTGCAGGCATACCACTAAAATAAGTGCTTTTAAAGGATTAGGTTCTCCTTTAAAAGAATTGCTGATGGTTCAAAATTTAATATATTTTAAATTTTAATAACAATAATTATAAGTAATTTCAAATTTAAATAATTTTAGATGCATCCAGTTAGTATTCCAATTAATGTGGGCAAGAGCTCACTGTTAAATAGTTAACTGCTATTTTTAATTCTTTTTCTAGAACTATATGCTGTTGACAAATTATAATACATGCTACTGTTTTCCTTTTTCCAAAAGTAATTGAACAACAGGAAGTGTTTCCCTATGTCCTAAGCTCCTTTTCACCCAAGAACAGTCTTTTTACCATCTGTAATGCTTTTGATATGAATTTTTTATGAATATTATGGCATCAGTGAAGAAAAGAAATTTGTAGCATGGCTACAAATATCTATAAATTATGTAGGATAAACCAGATACTCATTTTCTCTGGGTTCGCTCTGAGTGGTAGGTAAACTTACAATTACTAATGATGAGCCAATCTTTGAAACAGAATCTATCCCTGCTATGATCCAAAATACCATAGATGGTGTAACATGCATTATGAATTTGGCCAGGACAGAATTATGAGACTATGGTCAGGAATGAGAACTCCACAGTGCAATCCTTTTGCCATAGATAGGAAGGAAGGTAGAGTCTTGGAGAAAACCAATAGGAGACTTAGTAAACAAGCCAGCAAGTCAGCAGTTGCTCAGGAGCTGCAACAGGTCAGTTTATATGGAAGTATGCAGTAAAATTTGTAGTTAGGAAAATGAGCTTGTTATTTTTTAAATAAATTCGTTTTAGAGACAGAATTATGTAGGTGTTCTTAACCAAGAGATGTAGAAAGCATTGGATATCCTCATTTCTGAGAAGAGAAAACTGAAGAGACAAAATTGAGAGATTCTCTCTTCATATTTATTCCCCAGCAGGGAGAAAACTTATACAAGATTCAGTCCCTAGCAAAGGCAGTGTGCTGTTAAAGTTCCCTTCCAACACAACGAAGATGTCAGGAAGTTTGTAGGCAGGTGGAGCTGAGCTGGAGAGCAGTTGAGGCTTCCTGCTTTCTAGCAACTTGGAAGCTTAATTCTTTGAGTCCTTAGGAACTGAGCTCCCAAGAGAGCCCACATCGCTTTTGCTTTCTAACCAGCAGAACCCTAGTATCTTCCCAGAATTGCACTAAGCACTTATTTTAGGTGTTTACAACCATCATTCTAGATAACTGATTACTTCTTGGTTGACTGTCAGATTTCACAGCAGCGATCCTTCTGAATGATAATGTCCACATAAATAGAGACCAAGTCCTTTTTTATGACTCCAAAAATTTGCTCAGGTACTCTATACGATGATGTATTAGACATCAGGAATTGTTCATAGGGAATATACTTCTAGAACTGTACAAGCATTTATACACACACACATACATATAAATACATGTAGCTGAATATTTGTAATTTTCAGCTGCATAAATGACTAGATAGATCTATTTGAATCAAATCCTATTGTGACTTAATGAGATTTCACCTCACTGTCTTCCTCCAAACCATCCTAGAAAATATTTCTCCTTTTTTTAGAAAAATAATAATAATAATAATAAAAAGTTGTATAAAAATTCAAGACAGTTGAAGATGAGTGATAACCATATCACAGAGTAATTACTTCAACAGAATGTGGTGGCTTCCATGGGACACTAGTGGGAAACTGGATGATGGTTTGAGTCTGCCGTTTAGTTGTCTGTGCTACATGGAGAGTATTTCTTGTGCTTTTAAAATAACTTGTTGTTGTTGTTGTTGAGCGTAAAATCCAATTTAAATAGTTTTAGGCATGTTAAAGATTTTATTTGTAAAGGTGGGTTTCATTCCATTCATATTCAGTTTCTAGTAAGAAAATGTATTTACTCATGTTAACTACAAGAAAGTAGAAAATGTAGGAGGCAGAAGTTTCTGTAGAATCAAATAGAAGTGCATTATTTAATTTTGCCAGAAAAGTTTTGTTTGATATTTAGCGTAGTTAAGCAACTGTTTTATCTTCAGATTTCCTTGAATGTTTTTTTTCCTAAAGAGCATTCATGTCTTCTTTTTCCTTATGATAACAAAAACGCACAGCTCCTTACCAATATTTTCAAGGCCTGTGGCTCTAGAGAGTTATGTTTCATCATTTAATTCCATCTATTTAAGTGAAATTTGTTTTAATCTCTTTGAAAATCTAGGAGATAGTTGCTGTTTACAAAGATGATGATTCTACACTTCAGTTTATGAGAATGTAATCCACACTCTTCTGCCAGCAGCTATAGAAAAAACAAGAGGGATGGTCAGATACTAATGTTCAAATAATTACTTTCTTAAGCTACACATTACACCAGATGCTTTCAGTAAAGGAGGCAGAAGGTCTGTGTTGTACGCACACATATGTACATGTATGCATTCAGAGTTTACAGATGACAGAAGAAATCTGTTTTCGTTGAGCAAAATATAGCAGATGCAGGAGGAAATGGAAACAAATGTGAGAGCTGAGAAGAGTGAAGGAGAAGCAAGAGACAGAAGGAAACTGAGTGTGCCTTCCAACTGCTTTGTACTGCTTTTATTCAACAAAGGAGTTGTAAATTTAGTTTAACCAGCCAGTATGCTCTGGCTGTTTTGCTCTACTCCAGAGTAGCGTAAAACAGCCACAGCATATCAGTGAACCTGGCCATAAAAGCTTACATAAAATGAAATGTGTGTGTGTTTCTTGGAATCGTTAGAAATAGCTCATGACAATATTATATTTGAAGTTGATTTTTAGCAGTCATCTGTATGATTTTAATTTAATACAGTGAGCAAATTTAAAATACATGAGTGACACTAAGGTGGAGTTAGGAATGAACTTATATATCCATGGTTTAATTGTAAATACAACACAAAATTTGTAAGTAATTCAAAATAATTATTTCTTAAAAAAAAAAATTCAAAACCAAAGTTGTATTTGAAAACAATTCTGTCGAAGTGTAGAAGTAAAAGAATATAAGGGTACACAAAAAATCTTCACTCCCTTTCAGGGAAATTATTTTGGTAGAAAATGAATATGTTTAAAAATCACTGTGGTCTAATCCCTGATGAAAAATATTTAAAAATGTTCATTTTAGTCTTATAATCTTACAGGGCATAATTAAGATTATTTGAGTAATAACATGGATGTGTAATGAACTATTTTTGGTCTTAGTTTTGTATTTCCTGATCTGGTGGTGTTTTATTTTGATATTTATTGTGAAAAACATTGTAAATGCATTTTTGTTCCTTTTCAAATATATTCTCCTTACTAACTCCGTTTCTGAATATATACTATTGTTTGTTTTTAGTTGATTTTTTTTCTTACTTTTGAAGTTACAAATTCATATATACACTCCAAAAGGAAACTCAAAGAAATACTGGTGTGTTTTACTTATACTGTTTCATGTAAGTATATTAAAAATGCGTGTGTTTGTGTACCATGTGAGTAGATGAAGTGTACACTCTTGCCGATGCATATTTATTGTTTTAAACATTTGGATTCCCCTTGTCACATTCCTTCTTATTTTTCTTCTCTCAAAAGTCAGCATTTCTTGTGTTTTCAATCTGTCTTTATTTAGAAATATATCTAGCTTTTTGTGATTGCAATTGCTCATCTCTGAAACTCTTCTTTTCTCTAGAAGTAAGCTTAATGTACCACATGAGGGCGAACCATCGATTTATATTATTTTGAATATTACTATCGCTTTATTTGACGTCACCCCTCTGCAATATACTTTAACTCTCTGAACAGAAACCCTGGTTTCTGATAAACAGAACAAAAGAATGTGGGAGTCAAAAATCAACATTTTCCCTAGCTGTACCTAGCTTTTTTTGTAGTAAGCCATAGAACAATGGTGTATTGTTATAAAGTTTAATTAATTCCACAAAGGACAATTTTGAGATAATAATTCTAAATATTCATAGCTTAACGCTGCCATTTCTATGACTACAGTGTCCAGAGGCTGCTGATAGGGTTATGTTATGGTCTAAAAGCTATGTTAAGACTCAGTTTCTCTTTCTAGAACTTGTAGTGAAAAAGATAAAAACACAAAAATGTGGGAAAGGAAACAAAAAAGCCAAATTAGCTCCTCGGCTTGATGAGTCATAAAAGAACCAGAAGTATAAAAAGCCAAGATCTTCAGAACCTTAATCTATTGTGTTATCAGAGAATTCCATTGGCAGTCGGCTCAGACTAGCAAAATGCCATGTTTATCTTAACTAATGGAAATAAACATTTTATTTCTCAATATTTTCTTTTATAATAACTGGCAAGAATTACCCTAGAAACTGTTATCTCTAGTCTATTTGTAGACAGCAGTGGGTTCAACACTTCATAACGAGGAAGACAGATTCTCTGAGTCATATGTGCAAGAGGCAGGTAATGATTCACCCAAATGCAGATGGATGTTATGGAAAGTGCTAATTGTCCATAATCCTGCATTCTCATGTGTATAGTATCGCTTTATGTGGAAAAATATAGCTGAATGGAACACAGTTATGGAAGCTCTAGGAAGTGTATGTAATGGTATCTGTATGTAGGTATATAGTTTGCAGTCATCCGCAGCATTCTACAGAGTTCTAAGTTAAAGTTACAATCAATTGTACATTTCTGAGTTTGTCAGCTTCTACCTAGTGTTGTTATAAGATGGGCATATCAGTCAGAGATCTTTCTTTTCCATTCTGTCACAGAAAATGTCTGAGCAGTATTCAAAGAAAGGTACCTGAAACAACTGAAAAAAGGACATCCTGAGCAATTCCATTTGAATAATTTGGGAAAAGGTTGAAGGTTTTTGGAATATTATTTTTAAAATCTACTTAGAATATAAGTTCCATGTGTAAATATCCAGTAGTCCTATGGATCAGTGGCTTTGGAAAAGCTTTTCATTGTGACTTTTTTGGGAATAATGGTAAATTTTAATGCTGTCTTTATCTGGACAAAGGTTCTAAAGGTTCTGAGTGTGCAGATTAATATTGTCTTAGTATTTATTAGTATTGGTATTGGTTTTGGTATCGGTATTGGTAGTATTAGTACTAGTGTTAGCACTCATCAAGAGAGACTCTTTAGGATATTGAGAAGCAGAGTTAAAAGCACTTGAAACTTTAGCATAAACAGCTTTTCAACATTTTGTTATACTTCAGAGTTCACCATAAAACTAATCCTGGCAGCACTGTTTATATCCTGCAACTCTTTGTTCTTCCTTCTTCTTTAATTTTATTTGGAAAATCTAACTTCTTCTCACCAAACTACCCTAAATTTTCACCTTTACTGTACCAGGATTTTAAAACTACATACGATGCTCCTTTCATGCACTGGAACTAGAGAAATGAAACCTTTCATTACAGAAATTAATTAGTGTCAGCTTACTTTTCTACAGATGCACAGCTCCTTTTATTGACATAGCAGAGAAGGGGGTGGAGGAGAAAGGATAATAAAATATGGCATGTGTCAGGTTTATGTGGTTCAGGTTAAAAACTTTTTGATTAAAACCTAAGCTGTACATGGTCTGTAGTTTAAAAGTACCAAAAAGTACCTGAGCTCTTCTGCAGTAGAAAAGTTTTCCAATTTTTGTCAAGTTGGAAAGATGAAAGGGTAAAGGTGTATGGATAAAGAATTGTCAAATATTTTGATGAAAAGATGAGAAATACCACTAAAAACATCCTGGAAGAAATTAAAAAGCTGGGAGAGAAAAGTTTTTTTACTCTAACAGTCAAAATATCTGTGTTATTTAAAACAGAGATAAATCTTAGGTCTGAATTAAAAGTCCTACAGCAACACTGAGCGATTGTGTAGATGTCCAGCCTCAATTTAAATTTTGTTGCTTTATAATAACTTTTGAGAACTACGCTATAGCCTGTAAAAAATATCCACATGTTCTCTGCTGGAACAGCCCCAGACTATAACAGAACCACTAGATTGCACCCTGGTGCTTTATGTATTGTTTAATTGTTTTCCTTTGGTGGGTATTTTTATTAAAAGCCCATTATCCAGAATCAGACAGAAGTGTTGTTACAAGAACAGCAGAAACAGAGGCCTTTCAGCTACACAGTTCTTATTCATGCCTTCTTTAGCCAGCTTAGCTAATGAGAGCTCCACTATTCTTGTTTTAGTACTTCAAGAAAAAGAAACCAGAGTTTTTATTTTCCTCCTTTCAAACATAAGTTGGATTGCAAAGAAGTATTGTGAGGTTGTGTGTGTGCTCACACACCTGGTGTGTCTGTATAAGATTGTGTAGATACCTCTGGGGGATGTCTGTGCTTATAGATGTTCACATACTTTTGCATCAGTAACTCCTTGGAAATATTTTTAATGTCTAATGATTTTGTGTACCTATGATACTCTTTGCCTGTAAAGAAACTGAATTAAAGGAACAAGTCTTTTTCACAAAACAAAACAAACAAACAAACAAGAAACAAACAAACAAAAAAAGTCCATATTCTAGCATGTAAAGCCCCAGTAATTCTAAAGGAAAACAGAAAAATCTAGCAAGACACAAATTTTGAAATCCTGAGTTATGCTGAGTAGCACTCTGCTCAGTGCTGCAAGATCTTATGAGGTTTCATGTTACTGGATGCCCAATTCTGAGTATGTTATTACTTTTTAAAGTGAGTTCTTAATCTTGCAAAAGAGATGTTTAAAGCTATGAAAACACATATATCTCAAAAATAGATATCTAATGAAAAAGTTCAGGGAGGTCTATGACTCATGATTATGTGGTATTAGCACTGCTTGGGCCACCAGTAATCCCATTAAATCAATACAGCTTCATGAGTACATTGTTGCTCAGTGAGGGAATCTATCAGACTTCAAACTCCTACAAGTAGTATAAGAAAAAAAGCTCATTTATGGAGTAATTTACCATGTTCAGCATATGTTTGTATTTTTTTTAAAGAAAGTGAAGCCTTTGTCCTGTGATCAAAAATACTTAATTTTAGGTCTTCTAGGGTCTGCTCTGCACACCATCATTAATTAATTAATGGCTAATATGTAATGTTGCTTATACTCAATAGTAACTTCTTGCAAAAGTCATCATTGAAAGTTTGTGAAACCAAAGGCTGTTCACTAGTAAATGTGACAGGATCTGATCCTAGATAATTTGACTACACTTAGTATATTTGAGTAATTAAATCTTTCAAATTATCTGCAAACACTGTTATGATTTATCATGACTTGAAACAAAACAAGCTTTTAAAGTTTATCTGACTCATATGTTTGCGTACCACTGTCTTTCTCGTCATACTATATTGGGTGTCAAAATAAAGTTAGCAAAATTCTAAAGGTGTCAAAAATCCACAAAAAATTAAACTGTAAAGATTACAGTGCATTCATTATAACCGGGCTGAAAATAGCTATGCCTTGGGGAAGGCATATCTGGGGAAGCTGCTTAGTATTTTTTCTGTGTCATGCTACAGTGTACATTCATGTCAGATAATATAAAATAGAGGACTAAAGGGAGAGAAGGAAGAGGAAGCTTATTTGGTCCTTTTTTTTCCCCCATCAATGAATTCACAGGTCTTTTCTGCTTTCTCTCTCCTATGCTGGGTGTGGTGTGAATTACTAAATAGAGCTGACTAAAGACAGCAGTTCCAGTAAGTAGCAACTGTCCATGGTTTTGACATACGATTTTCTTTTACACTGAAACAAAACCAAAACCATTTGAAAACTTCCAAGAAAACAGCTAAGTGTGTGCTTCAAACCCTTTCATGACTGTGTTCATCTCTAGCCTCATGGTGAGGACTCTAGGAAGCAAAAAACTCTAAATGAAAAAAACTTATCCCTGAGTTATTAAAAACAATTTTTCTTCCTTCATTCTTACAAATCAGGGACTTGAACCTGACCTTATCATATTGGAAGTTAATGCCTCTACTGTCAAGTTATTTGAAATGTTTTCTCTTTTCCGTACTCCAAAAAAGGTCACCCTGTGCAAAATACGAGGGATCCACACATACAGAAAGATTCTATTTTAGTAAAAAGATTCATGTCATGAAAAAGTTACACATTTCATCATGCACTATTAATCTGACAGAAGAGTGCCTCCAATTTCTGTGTGACAGGGACTTCTCAATCCCCATGTTTATGAACACCTGCTTCGTTCCATATGTGATCAGCTTTCTATGGAAACAGGTTCCCTCTGGATCTGAAAATTACAATTTATCACCCACCCATTTTCTCTTCCCTTATTCATCTATTTAAATTTGAATTCCTCTCATAAGAGGCTATTGTCACTAGTGATACAATCACATTTCACTGAAAAGTAGAAGCACTATTAAGCTCTCTGTCACCCTCTCCTTCCTCCATCTCTGTCCTCAAAACCACTGAGCATGGATTGCAGTCTGTCCTGCAGTTCTGTTCTAGACCTTCCTCAGAATAGAATCTCAGCCTTCCTTTCCTCTAAAACTGTGCTATATTTCCTATATATGAACAGTAGCTGAGTTTGTATACTGCTAAGTTCTCCAGAATGTATAGTCAGGAGCCACTTACACATAGAGAGTATAGACAGGAGTCATCTTTCTGTTCTTCCTTTGC
This sequence comes from Gallus gallus, assembly GCF_016699485.2. Classification (NCBI taxonomy): domain Eukaryota; kingdom Metazoa; phylum Chordata; class Aves; order Galliformes; family Phasianidae; genus Gallus; species Gallus gallus. Next base: position 29,346,667 of record NC_052533.1, read on the forward strand.
AGTCTAATACAATGAGGTTATTGTACATGACAGTAGTTCCAGTATAACGTACTAATATAAATATGTTATTATTAAGAATAATAGTAAGATTTTAAGAGTTAAAAGATTGATCTGGGAGATGTTTTTGATTGATAGAAATAAGAAGGGAGGTAGGCTGTTACTCTGCATCACATTGCGTGAGAGGTACACACCCTCAGCACTGGGGACAATGGTTGAATATGGCACCTGGGGTCATGCAAGCTGGTGGAGTCCCTGGGACCAAGGCTGACATTATCCCTTCAAGTTCTCAGTTCTGATGGAGAGAGGGTATCTTCCTAGGACTTGAAAGGGGGAGATGGAGGGATTGAGTCCTCTAGACCAGATGAAAGATGTGCAGTTCTTTGTTTTCTATGTGAATGAACTGATTTTTTGTGGAACACTGTAGTGTGGTCCTGTATTCTGGAATTGTTCTTGTTCCAGTGAGACATATGGATATGGTACTGGTAGGATTCAGTCCTTCTCCAAACAGGCTTTGGGAGTATGATCCCCTGTTCATCTAACTCAGGAACACACATATTGCTCAGTATCACTGCTGCAGTGTCCATGATCTCATTTAAGCCCATGAGCATGCATATCTTGTTGACATCTAGGGAAACATGATGATTATCAACAAAATGTAGAGCCTGTTGTACATTGCATCACTTCAAACACAATAAGGTTATTAAGGCTAGAATGTAGAATGTAGAATGTCACTTGCAGAATTTAAGCAAGATATAAGAGCTTCCTAAGTTTCTATTATAGTTTTATTTCCAGCACTATTCTTTGACAAACTAAATAAATTACTGCATGTATTGGACCTCTGAGGCTTGGGGCAAAGAATGGAAAAATTATTTACAAAAGCTCGAAAATATTTAATCACTAGAGGCAGGGGGCAACTGTGTTTTAATTAGCAGTTCCTCAGGCTATTGGCTGGCTGGAGGCTTTCTCAAACAACCACACAAATGCACTGAATAGCTGTTTGCCAGCCTTAGGGTCAGGCCTGAGATGAAACAGATAAGATAATTGGCTCTAATGAAATCCAGAAGGCCTTGGCTTTCTTGTTTGAGCTTGGATTTGAAAAGTGCGTGTGGAAGTGAGGCTTAATTCAAACCAGTCCTGAACTAGGCCCATTTTTCAGTGACTTTGATATTGTTTGAAGTTCTGAAAGTGTTCGCCACACCACTAGCCTGCTGGGCTGGGCCTCCCCGGTCACCTTAATTACTGAGCTTTATTGCTGACTTTACTACACAGGAAAGGAGCCATTATATGTTCCATCAACATCAGCTCTCCTCAGATTGGAGGAAAGGGCAGGGTGAAAGGCCACTGTAGGAAGGCAAAAACTTCACTTTGAGGTAGTCAGATCATTTACCCGTGTTAAATTTCACTGTGCTATGTGCGTACATTCCTCAAAACACAGAAGCCCAATTTCCATTTTTTTTTAGCAAGTGATTACTTTTCAAAACATTTTGTTTGTGTCTGATTAGCAGGAGGGGACATTTATTCTTAGAGGTGGAAAAGAAGGCAAATTTTAACAAACGCCTAATTAATCATCACAGAGGAAAGAAATCTAGTTAAAATCTGTAATAAAGAGAAATTGTTCTTAATGCTTCTTTGAAGTGGGAATAAGTGAGGAAACCCCTACGGTGTGTTTGCAGACCTGACACCCTACAGAACCTACTCCTTGCAACTAGCCTGATATCTTGAGGGTAACTTGTAACATGCTCTGCAGAAATGGAACGGTGCCTGTGAAATACTGTAATGGCAAGCAACCGTTGAGGTATTTTAGCAATCTTAGTTCTAAGTTATTCTCTTCATGATAATTACTTTCAGAATTTGGTCCTAATCTCTTTAGTTGCTGCAGCTGGTGGTGCTGCTGGAAAAAAAGGAGGCTGGGTGAACTCATGTGCATGAATGAATTTTCAAATCTGGACACCCTGTAGTGGAAGAGATGTCTGTGGGGCTTCAGGAGTCAGTGTCCGAGGCCATGGAAGTTCCTAGGAAGTTCTGCTATTGGGAAACCCAGGACAGATCCCACAAATGCTTAGACATGTGGCTGAATGTATTTACATATTAATTCCATGCTCCTTAACCAGTTGGGCTACTAATCTCAGTACAGCTACACATGTGCATTAATGTTTGCAGGATTGGGCCTCCCAAGACTAATTGGCCAGTTTGCACCTGATCCCATATTACCAATACTAATAGATAATAAAAGAAATACTGATTAATATTACTTGCTGGTGGGAATCAGTCTGTGAAGTACAGATCAAGATGCACAAACTGTATTTCCATGAGCTTGGGAGGAAAATCAGAAAAGACTAAAAATTCAGTTTTGTTGCTGTCTCCTCTGTGAGAATATATATATTTTTTCATTTCCTTTGTGGGTTTTTTTTTGTTTGTTTTGTTTGTTTGTGGTGGTTTTTTTGATTGTTGCTATTGTTTTTAAGGAGCTAGTAGTCCTGCTTTTCTTAATAGCTTGAATATGTCTTCATTAAAATCAGAAATGTCACAAAGATGCTTTCTGCAGAGTATACAGCCCTTCCTTAATGCAGCAGTTTCACAAAGAAGACTTCTATAATTTGAGATAGTATCACTTTGTGTTATTTTATGAATAATATCTGTGCTATAATGCAGATTTTACATCTGTATGGCAGAAGATTTTTTAACACAAAAGATTCCTATATAAGAAGCCTGAAGGTTTCTTGTTTTTCTTCCCTTTCATATGCCCTGTCATTTTAACATGTTTTGTTAGTAGAATGGCAAATTGGTTATACACTTTAAAGAAAAGCAGCAGGTTTTAGTTTTTTTAATCAATATTTTGTGAAATTTTAACCTGTTAAACCCATAGCCAGCATCACAGGGAGCTAGTTATATGTATATTGACACACATTTCATTAGCACTAGGCTAAGACAGAATACCTTTTGAAATAATCATAATTCATTACAATTATCAGAAAACAATGATTTCCCGTCTAATATAAATGGTTGTTTTGTGAGAAAATAGTAGTGTAGGTGTCATAGCGTGAGAGTTCCTGTGAACAGTATTTCCAGATGGATAGATGTTCTGCTCCTTATTTAACAGTAGATTTTGTTTGCTCTCATTTTTGATAACTGTATCAAAAATGAAAACTTCCTTCTTGATACTGTGCTTCTTAAGAGACAGTTCGCTATCTGAAACTCTTAACAAAACTATGTAGAAAATCTGCTGTTTTGAGAAATCAAGAATTCTTTTTTTAAACAGAAGAAGCATGACAGTGAAGGACAATGATGTGCCACTGTGAAGGTGTACAACTCATGTGTTTCAACTACATTTCCCACATTTTGTGGAAACTACTGGGATTTAGGGGAACATATAAAGTGATATAAAGATATTACAATATATTGGAAAAGACCTTTTGCTGGGAGAAGTGGGACTGAATAATCTATTAGTGATTTAATTCATACCTTACAAATATGCCTGACAAAAAATGATGTCTTCAAAAAAAGGAATAAGAATATGAAATCTACTTGTGATTTAATCTGACCTTTGCACACCTGTCTACAAACATTATACAGTTAAGCTTGGGTGTTTGCTGTATGTCATGCAGGGAATAGTGACTGAGGAAGCATTTTACTGCAGGAAAAAAAATTCCCTGGATGCTTAAGCCACTTATTCTAAGGGTTTCCAACAATGTTTTTAAGGTGGTAGAATGCTTATTACTAAAAAGTGTATTTTTAATGTAGAGCTGAGGGCCACGTACTTTCATAATTTCCATCTTATACTTTAGTTACAATCACTTGTAAGTATGCAATTTAAAAAAAAAAAAAAAAAAAAAAAAGAAATCCTAAGAAAAATATTCATAAAGTATCCATTATCTGATGTAACAGTGTTGCACTGTATATTTCCAAAACACTATAGAGACCACACAGCAATTCACTGGCTGAGCCAAGAATACATGTTGGGCCCCACTGTCTTCACTAATTCTGTGAAATTTCTGTATTTATAAAATAGGTTTTCTTTTTTTTTAAAAAAAAGATCATTATATATCATTATTTTGTAAATCTATTACCATTTTCTTAAAATAGATTTTAATTCTCCTTTTCATTATTCGTTCTATGTGTCATTTTAGAAAGCACAAAGAGGTGACTTGAACCAGTGGGGTTCAATAAGTTACTTTTAGATTCAGTGACCATGATACGTTTCAGAGCACTGCATTTTATTATTCATAACATGTTTTTTTTTTTGCTTTGTTTTTGTTTTTTTTTTTTAACTCTATGATAATAAGAAGGTAACTGGAAGATAACTGACACTAAGAAGATTTAACTGCACGCTGATGCTTTACGTATTTATGTTATCCTAGATTGCTTTCATGCAGGCAGTTCATTGCACTGGTAGGTAACAATGGAAGAGTTAATAAGGATATTACCTAACTGTAGTATATACCTGTGGATTTTGACTGAGACATTTCATTACTGTAATCACTAACAATAGTGAAAATAGTTAACTGCAGAGGACTTTTGTAGAGGATTACAGTAGGTATGTAATTCTTTTGACTGAGGAATTCAGCTGGGATCCATTTTTCATATCATAGTATATACTATTTTCTCTTAGATTACTTGTGTGTGATGTGGGAGATCAAAGGATTGTACTTTTATTTCTGTGACCACAATAAACTTGAAAAGAATAAAAGGAGATCATTGTGAATATCATATAAAACAAATGGGGCTTAATACGATTTGGAGAAAATAGCAATTAGAAGAAAAATGAGGATATCGTACTTCTTTATCCTTCTTAGTTGTAGTGTGAAGTCTTGCACCTGCTTGTTAGCAAGGTCAGATTTAGGATTATGAAAAGAAAGGGGGTGCTTTTACTTGTATTTCTTTCACCTAATGCCTCTGGTGCTTTAATTTAATTCATATGTACAGTATTCCAAAATAACTCTGGTGATTGATAGTGCTGTAATAAAACACAGGAACATACACACAAATTTAATGTTTCTTTAAAGATTTAAAAGGCTTCCCTTTGCATTCTATTTATAATTGAGCTTAAAATATTTTTAGCAGAAATGAAATTCTATTTTAACTATAACATAAACCATTGCTTTGAATTTGCAATCAAATGTATCTTAGTCATCTTTAAAAGTGACTAATATTTTGTGCCTTTGACAGTTAAAAACCAAGCCATTTTTATTTAATGGAAGCTATTGTATAATTGCAGTTCCATAGTTAGGTTATGCAAGAACTGTGAAATTAACAAAGTGCTAAGTCTTGTCTTGTCCATGTTGCTTATGAGTGTTATTATCTTCATAAAATTCAGATAATTGTTGTTATAAACTATTATAATATTAGCTGCCCAGTTTGGACTATGACTTTTGCACTGAAAAATCAGCAGTGTACAAGTCATTGAGAAGAAACAGAACATTCTGCCTGCTGTGTAGAAACAGTTTGTACTAGTACCCTAAAGGAATATGTGGGAGGCAGCCTCAGATTTTGAGGTCTTAGTTGAAAACATTGATTATACAGTTGTGATTCATTTCCTTATGTCCTTTCTACTTTGAATATGAAGAGAGATAACTTTATATTTGGAAGAAGAAGGTTGAACTCCTCTGCTGTTTGACATTCTCTGCACCAGTACCTCAAGACTGGCTGCAGAATAGCATCAATGAAAAGTTTCTTAAAATGATTTATCTGCTGGAACTGTTAGCTTGATCTACTCAGTAGTATCAATGCAGTTGTGCTTTATGGATTCTTACTTCACATTAGGTTATGAATAAAAGCTGGCATACAAACAGAGAGGATTTCGGGGCCAAGATCAGGCATCCAACCATTTATCTGCAATGTAGGCATCTCCATACGGAGCAAGATGCCCAAATACCCCAGATGATTCAGTCAGCTGAACTGAGGGAGCAGTATACTCACGCTTAAGCAGGGATATACACTGCATATTTGAATAATTTTCTAGTCTTCAATGCCTATACCCACTAGGACCTTGATTCAGCTTTCAAAACACATGTCCAGTACCATGAAAGAAGTGCTCAACGAACTGATGTTTACTGTTATGGCTGACAGCTTTGGCACAGGATTTCTGTGAGATCTGTTCCCTTTCACATTGTCAGCAGGTGGCCAAGAGGGATTCCTCTGCATCCCAAAAGCTGCTGAATACCTCTGCATGGGTAACTGAGCTGAATCCTCTGTCTCCATGAAATATTGTGAAAATGTAGATCTTTAGCTCACATTTAGAATGCTACATTTGTATTTGGGTGCCATTCCTGGTTAAATCAATCTCTATTCTAGGTAATGATTATGGACATTGTTCTAGGAAAATTCAGTTAACTGGGATTTCATCCCAATCTGGTTAGGGATGTTGTCTTAAGGTAGTGTCTTGCAGTATGTCTATGCTTCCATACTTGCAAAGAGTAGATGGGCTCAATCCAGCTTCAAGCTACCCGTGGAATGCCTGCAGATGTAATTCTCATGGACTACAAGTGCTAATTGGTTTTGCCTTTGCTACACTGTGTGAAAATGTAAACAAACATCCTGTAAGTAGTTCATATCTGTCTCCAAGTTAATATTTCAGGGTAATACAGAGCACTGAGATAAATTTCCTTTTGTTAGGAATGTAACAGACTGTATGAAACTGAGTCCCTCTGTGGCAGGTTTTTTTGGTATCCCAGCTGTCTCATTTTACATCTAGCACAGGCGTCTTTGCTTCGTGCAGCAGCGTGCAGTGCAGTCATATCCCTAGACAAGGTTATCCACTTCAATTTATTGATGAAGTGGGATGTTTGCCATTTCGGTTGTACATTTCTTTGTTATATCCTTGTATTGCACCTTCCATAGCCAACACTGTTGGCTGCATTTAGACCTAAAAGCATGATAATAATAGTCAGGGATGAGGTTATACTTTAGTCAGGTTGTACTATATACTCCTAAAGAGACTACCTCTCAGTGGTGACCCTTTCCAGAAATTCAGAGCTGATAATATTTATGAGTGTTTGGAGCAGTTGAAATGTTGGCTAGAGATCTTTTAAATAGCTAAATTTCAACACATTCCCTAAGGAGCTGAGATGGAGATCATTTCAGACCTGTCAGAGGAAGATCATACCTTAATTGTACATCATTGTACTATAAAAAATGAGACCTCTCCACTAGATTTAAGAGTCAGTGGTATTGTGATCTGTGTGAAATGTTAGAGGAACTCACCTGGGATCTTACAGTGTGTATGAAATACCTTTGTCAGTGACACAGACTTAAAAATAGTCACATAAATGCGATGGTTTCTGCAATTGATCTTTTCTAAAAGTATCTCCAGCTTGACAGAGAGCATCTTTTCAGTTTGATTTATTCTGTAATAGAGTACACTCTGGTGGCTGCCTTCCAAAAATGCTGTCCTGAATATCTGTTTATAAGTACTGCAGCTCCAAATCACTCAGTTCATGACTCCAGCATTTTATTGCAAGATAAATACTACTTTGGCTGTGGCACAGATGCCAGCCTTCAAAATAGAGTATCTCTGAAAGTAAAAGGGGCTGATTTCTGTAGCAACTATTACTCTGTTAGGGCTGTATGTTAGCACCTGAGGTTCAAAAATTAGAGTACAGTATGCCACAGACTGTGGAACAACACCACTAGTATTATTTGTTAAAATTCAAGTCAGCCAGTTTCCGCTATCACTTACCCTTTCTCTATTCAGTAGAGAATGCACCGCTGTAAGCAGTAGGATGATTCCTTCTCAAGTCTCTGTTTCAAAACTGTGACAGTTTCCACAACCAGTGAGATTCTGTAATCGATACAGCAGGAAAGCTGCCTCTCTAAACCCATTTTTACACTCTACAAAGTTGTAGAAGTCTCAGGGGGATATCCAGGAGTTTTCTCCACTAGGATGCTAGTTTGCAGTGATTTTCTTCATTCACCAACACAAGGAAGAGCAAGAACCTCCTATTTGTCTCACCAGTACTTGAAAATGGGCCTTTAGATAGCACAAGGACAGAGGTTGAGGAATAAAAGCCTCAAGTGGCTCAGCTCTATGCTAGCACCACAACAGATTGTAAGTCTCTTACAATAAGTAGGGCTTTCCAACTTACGGAATGTTTATTTGTATGAGGTGCATTTCCTGAAAATAAGAACTGTCTCAGGGGAAAGGGACGCAACACAACTGAACTTCACAAAAGATGATAGTTAAGTGTCCAGCCAGCATTCCCAAGTCTGAGAAGAGAAATGTATAGGTAATCCTGTGAATTATGCACCTGTGTACCCTTTAAATGATGGACCAGATGCTGAGGTGATGACCTTGTCTAAGTTCCTTTGGCATTGCAGCTCTGAATGTCTTTCACAGTGGACTGCACTGAAGGGATCACAAGGAAAAGTGCACAGACATGAGAAACTTATGAAAGCCCCAAGAGTGAGTGAGAAAGTACACACTCATGCTTTTGCAAGTTCAGTGCTTCACTGTACTTTTTTGAACAGTTATGAAAAACTGTTCTTTACTAAGAAAGAAAAAAGTTTCAGTTGACTCTTGCAGGAAGTTTCTTACTGAATAAAGTTTAAGGATTAACGACTAATAATCAGCGGATGGGTTATATTTTCACAGCAGGCAGAGAATTATCCCTGCTATGCTGAGCAATCTTCAGCAAATAATATAGATATTTGGATCCTGATCCTAGAACATTTTAAATGAATGTCTTTTTTCCTTTTGTGAGAATCATATTTTTGCTTGTAAAAGGGCTGCTCCAAAAGTAATCCCTCCCATGTTATTATATTGGTCATGATAACAATGGCAGATGTAGGTGGTATGACGGTATAGATTGTATCTTCCCACCACTATTTCATTACATTCTGTTGCGGTGTGACAGATGGCAGCAGAGGAGCAGACCAGCAAAGTGGAATCTGACATGGAAGTGTGTATGAAGCAAAGGTGTGTCACTGAATTTCTCTATGCAGAAAAAAAAAAAATTGCACACACTGACATTCATCAGTTCCTGCTGAACGTTTATGGAGACCAAACAGTGGATGAGAGCACAGTGAAGTGGTGGGTGCTACATGTCAGCAGTGGAGACAGTGATGTTTCAGCAGCTGTGGAACTGTGAGTTTTACGAGCACAGCATGCAAACTCTTCATTGCTGATGAAAATGCGTACCTAGTGGCAGTGCTTGTGTTGAAAAAATACTGTTTTGTAGCTGAGAATTTTCTCTATCAAATAGTGCTATTTTGCTCTTTTTATCTGCTGAGGTTTCCATGGAATTAAATGTGAGGCATTACTTTTGGAGCAACCTCTGTGTCACTGCAGCTTTATTAAATTGATTATATTAACATCACAATTAATTTTGTTCAACAGATACAATAATAAATCATAAATCAGCAATAAATCATTCACACCTGTGCTTACCTGTGTACGGGTAATAACAATACACTGTACCTTAGACAACATTCAGAGAAGCTAAATTTTTCTGAAAGTCCTCAGTGTCTATCAGAATGGAGCTTTTAGGTCTCATTCATTTTCCACCTCAGTGAGATAACTGGGAAGTAAATGGTGGAACAGAGCACTGGTCTAATAGTAATGAGCAAGCAGGTGAGAGAAAACAGAGTAGAAAGAGAATGTAGATGAGAGATAGGAGGAAAAGATGAGAGAAAACAGATGGAAGCCAAAAAGCCAATGAAGTGTGAGAGACAAGACTATAATGATTTGCTCAAGACATGGTGGAACTAGACTGGATAAAATAAGAAAAGAAACCTATACTCTCAGTCCAACTTCAGAATAAACCAAATCTTTAACAGGATTTTTAAAGGTTTAAGGTAAAACTCTTTTCATCCTGAAATTAGAAACAGAGGTTCTATTACAGGATATTCTGATAGTATTGGTGACCTTGGAAAGAAAGATTGAAATAAACACCAAAACATTTAGATGTTCATACAGCCAAATTTCACTCCACTAGAGGTCTAATCTTTACTTGTACCTATTTCCTTTAAAGGTATATAGAACATAAAATTGATCACAGAGATAACATCAACTGAACTTGTATTTGTGTACATATGTCCTGGAACACCATTTTTTCTCACTGTACCGTTACGTAATAGTTATTCTTTGATCCCTTAATAATAAATCATTTGTTACACCTATATAGATAATCAAATTTTTAAAAAATTGAATGGAATTTTCCAACTTATTGGAGGATAATTTTTGAACTGTTAAAGAGCAGAACTCTGTAGCAACTATGTACGAGGATTTGGCTTCACTTGCAGTTAGAAATGGAGCCAAAATGGAAGATTCACATGTACCCTGTAGCTGATGAAACAACATATGCCCTTTTCAAATGTAAGGGTTTCTTTGTCTGTATAGTTTGTACTTGAATTCTAATATTTTAATATTTTGGAACTGCAGGAGTTTCTGAACATCTTTAAGCCATTCTTGACCTCTATATGCCAGTAGTTAGCAATCCTGCTAAAAGGAGTGCTTCTTAGATTGCAAGCTAAAGAGTACTTCTCCTTTGTTGGTTCAGTCACTGATTTTTTTAGTTTTATTTTTGTTTCCATGACCAGGTCAAAGTTCTCCTTTGGTGATTCAATGAAATTTAAAGAGAATGGAGAAGAGCCAGAGGGAATATGAAAATATCAGTCTTGGAAGGATTACGTTACTTTTCAGTCCTCATTGCTCTTTGATACTCCTCATCTGTATCATTGCTTTCTTGGTGAAGGAAGCAATACACCTAGGTGGTGGGAAAGTCGGCTTGCTTTTTGTCATGGCAAGTAAGATTTGACCAGTCCTCATTCCACAGTCAGAACTCTCAAAGATAACTGTTTCCTTCCTGACTGCGGGCTTCCACTTGGACTGACAGGTTGCCAGTATTTCTGCTGCCAGGGCATCAGTTGTTGATGGAGATTGGAGTTAAATGTCAAGATTTACAGTACAAAGTCTCATAGTTTTACTAGAACAAAAGTAAAATAAAGAATTTAAGAACTTTCTTTAAAGGCTATGACAAATATGAAATTGTATTTGTGCTACTGCAGTGTCTTTCTGAAGTTAGACTGGATAGATAATGTCAAAAATGCCAATTTTTTTTAGCACTAGATATTGAAGTTACTTCACTGGCAATGTCTGTCAAGTTTATTGAGTTGGTTTAACAATGAAAAAAAAAAGTAAAAAAAAAGACCAGTAAATGAGCAGAAAAATATAAAATTCTAGAAATATAATTTGATTAATTTCTTATGCATTTACAAAAGTCAGAGGGTGTTGAAATTAGAACTGCAAAATCAAGAACAATTTAGATATTTATGTATACAGGCTTTTTCTAACTGGCCTTAGCATTTTACTAACTAAGGGTTCTTTTTTTTTTTTTTTTTTTTTTTTTTTGTCCGGAGACTGAACTATCTTGCAGAAAAAATAATATAAAAATTACAGATTTTAATGCATAGTTTTCCTTACCAGTTCATGCTGAAGGGCTGATAATTTCTCTTTACTTAGGTGCCAAGAGTCTTCTAACCTTTCTTGAAGAGGCCACAACTTAAAAATCTATTGGATCACCTCCCATGTATTAGCAATGATAAAAACTTCCTCCTAATCACTGTAATTGCACAACTCCCTTTGAGAGGTTTGGCAATTTTATGTTGGAAGAGTAATTTTAATGAAGAGTAGATGGGAACAGAGTGCCAAATATCTCAGCTGGTTTAAAATTGCTTGTTTTTAAATATAGGTTGGCAACAGAAAGTGAAGAACTCAAGCATCAAGAACACTTTACAGAGTTTTTGGGACTGTTGATAATCCAAAGACAGCAGCATGAAAAATGCTGCTTTCAAACTAGTAATTTGCACATTTTACAAGTTCTGTTGGAATAACATAAGGAATTCAAAATTACAAAGGGATTTCCTAAATAAATCATAACTCTTTCTTTTTCAGTAAGCATGTTAATGCTGATTGAAGTTAAATCCTTAGGAGATGATAAATGATTATGAACTTCTAAGGGGGTTATTAAATACATGGAAAATGAATGTTTTATCAAATACATTTGGGCATCAAGAAAAGTTCAAATTTTTGGACAGAATGAAAAATTTGGATTATATGATAACTAGATATTGTATTATCCATACATCAAACCTGGAAAAAGTTCTATTCTTATTTATTTAATATGAAGTATATTTGAATGTACTTTTGACTTACATTTATTACAATGTTTTCTGAAATTTTACTGTTGTTTTCTGATATAACCGATCTAAGTTATTATATTATTTTGTCTGTCACTCCGAGACATAAGTGTAACAGAAATAAAGGTATAAGTGGAAACTATACTTAGGGATGTTTTTGTTACTATTTTCAACACTGTAAATTGAGACAGACATTAAAAAAAGGAACTAGGTGATTCAATTCATCCTTACATTTTCTTGAAATTATAATCAATCTCAGTTTCCAAGGTAACTGACTATGCGAGGATGGACCAGCCAATAATGGGAAACAGCTTTCTGTTTTATTACTGTAACATATGGTAGAAAAAGTCTTTTTTGTTTCATGCTGTTGAGGAGACTATCCAATTTATCACCCCAAATAGAATCCAAAAATGATTAAAAGTGGTGTGAGTAGTTCAGTATTGCAGCAGAAATGCAGAGATGTAAGTTCATGGGGGGAAGGCAAATACAGGAACATCAAAATGTAATACTTAGATGCTCTTCTGCTAAAACCCAAACTTCATCTTGATTTTTCCTCTGACCTTCCTCAGGGGTCCTGGCAACATGAAGGGTTAGTGTAAGTGATTGTATTGGCAAATGGATTCACATTATATCAGTATGACTCTCTCAGGGTGAGTGGAGTTGCCTTTCTGCTGTGAATTGCCTGGCACAAAAAAGGACTTCTTCCATGTGCACCACTGAAAGAGCTATGATTGATTGATGGAGGACAACGAGGCATACTACATTTCTTTTGCAGATGTCAGATAGAATCTATTAGGAGAAGTGTTGGTTCCCTGAAGTCAATAGAAGCTTAGGTAAAATATTAAATCATATCATGGTGTATCTACATTTCCATGTTTTCTGTCTCGGACTGAGATTTCAAGTGCTTTACTACTCACTATTCTTTCCTTCCTTGTTTAAAAATATATATATATCTGTGAAGTACTTAAGCAGGAGTTAAGATATTCCCCTTTTTTTCCCTTTCCTTCCAGATGTGCTTAAGAAGGTATTTTTGTTTACCGGAATTTATTTATTGATCCATTTTTCCCTTTCTTGGAGCTTTCCCTGAAGCTGTCACTGTATCTCTTAACCATGAAATCTTCTGTTTCAGATATTCGATTAACTCATATTCCTTTGCTACTTCCTTATTTTATTAAGCTACCTATTTATGTCATTGATTCCTTACTACTTTAAGTTATTTTCTATATGGAAAAATTCCATCTGAATTTCAGTATAAATAACTGTTTCTCTTTCATTTTACTGAAATATGAATCAGTATTCCCTTTGTCCTCATCATACAGTTTTTGGCTTCATATTTCCCTAAGTCTTACTTCCCTTCTTTCTTTAACTTCACTTTTTACATTTTTGGTGTAGCTCTTTTGCAGTAGAATATCTCATATTTTAAAATACCAGCCTACCTGATGGTACTCCCTGGACAAGGACTGGCTTTGTGAATTAAGATTTTCTAATTGCATTCAGTTCAGTTAATATTTAAGCAAGGACATCTACTTTTCTCTGTCTTTGGAGTCTGCCATTTTTCATTTATTTTGTTGAGCCAGAAGTTTGTAAGGAAAGAGAGGAGATGATAGAATAACACAGGATAGGATAGTATTCCTCCAAACTGCCCACAGCCAACATTAGATCACATTTCTAACCAAACAGTAGCTGAAACTGCACCAGAAAAAGTTGTAGTTTCTGACACTGTGTGGTGCATAAGAATTACTTCTTTAGTTGCAACATGTCACCTTTTCCCACGAAGACCTTCTTTCAATTTTGTGTGCGTGTTTGGGAGAAGGGAGTTCAGGGAAAAGAAATATAAATGTTCCCTTCTTATTTACCTCACATTACCTGTAAATATTTAAAATCTCTTAAAATTATATCAGTATGAGTTCTATTAACTGTTATTCATCTTAGGTCAAGTGAGAATACTTGATGCTTCTGTATATAAAGCCTTGGTATATAATGGGTCCTGTGGTTTTGGCTATCAGAATGAAGTCCAGTTGGCCTGTTTAAATATAGACTGGAGTAAGGGGATGGGCTAACATCATCCTAATCTCCAATGTCAATGTTCTTGCAAACTGAGACAAACAGATCAGTAGTTATCAATATGGAAATGCTGGATGCTATTGCTGCCTGTTACATCACTGTCTTTCTGCTTTAGTCCAGAGACACTTCCTAATTTGGTTTGGGTCTAAGAAAATGTCCATATGTTTCTTTTCTATCAGTGTCTGTTGTTCATCAGGAAAAAAACAAGAGGAAGTGACATATGTCTGTGTACGTTTAAAAGAATACCTCTGAAAAGCTAAAAAATCAAGTTGGCCATATAAGCTATTATCTGAATATTATTAATTCAGTGGTGACAATGTGATATGTAATAATAGTGGCTGTCCAGAAAATTTTGAAATTTCTATGTAAACCACACACACGGAAAATAACATTAGAAGTAGCAATGAATATTCAGAAGAAATACAAGATGATGCAAGAACACACATGAAAGAGAGAATATATAGACCTCTGAGTAAAAAATGAATTCAACATCACGTGCTTTGTTTCCACAACCATGTTGATGAATGCAGCATCCAAAAAGATTATACTTTGGCAAATGGCTTTGATCTTGATGAGTAACTTGATTTCTAGAAAATGTTTGTTATCTTTACATTTAAAAGGAGAGAAAATTTTCATGCTTCTGGGCAAACTGCACTTTCCAGAAATGTAGAAAATTTTGTGGTAAAAGTATTTTTTCCAAGGGATATGTGTCAGTCTCGCATTACTGATCCTCTGAAAAAAAAAAAAAATGTCATTCCTTCATTATATATCTCCAGGCATGCTGTATAAGATTTACCCCAATGTTTCTCCCCACATCTCACTTTCATAGGAGTTGAAAACTATCTTAAACTTCTCTCCCATGACAGTGATGCCATAAAGTGCATTGCTAACACTGCAAACTGATCTGTAGTATGATCAATAGTAAGAAAATTCAGGTAGATTTTCTTTATTTGTGCCAATTGTCGGATGATATGCCATACGCCCAAACTGGAAAACTTTTCTGACGATTTTTGGTAAATGAGGAGGATTGACTTTAGACCTATAGCAAAAATAAGTACTTCAGAGCTCTCTTCTCAGATTCAGAAAAAGTCTTTATGCTTTTTATTTTATTTAGAACACTATATTTTCCATGTTTTCCCCAATTTCACCATTCCTATGGAGTGTGAGTAAAATAGATTTTACAAGTTCCTCTTGTGATGTTTTTAGATGGCTAAGGAATTTGGATTTGTTATCTACTCTAAAAAGACACTGAAAAATATGCTCCAGTTAATAAGCTTTTTTGGAAACACAGTAAATTGCTAAGAGAGGACACCATGCTATCAATTAGTTTGTTAACTCTATAAATCCAACAAACTGTGGCAAGTTTTTAACCTCCGAATGTAGCTATTTCAGGTATTTTAATGCTTTTGTCTTCTTTGGAAGGATCATTTTGCTATGTAATAAGATTTACTGGAAGCACTGAACTGTCTTAGTAGTATTATTTTGTTAAAGTTTTAGAGTCTACTGATTTTCATCATAAAATGCTGTTGAAAGAAGTGACTTATCAGAAAGGCAAAAACAATATTTTGTTATACTAAAGGGCATATACTGTAACATTCTCAGTCTTGATAGAAACGTACTGTTTTCTAAGCTCAGTGCTAGAGCCATACCAATTTTAAAACAGAGAACTAAAAATACTCTCCAATGGGATTATTAACTTCATGGCAGAAAAACTTCTGAAGATCAACTTTCTTTTTCACAGAATGAAGTAAAAACAAGGACACCAAATTGTCTCTTCTGATAGGAACCTGTTACATCATGAAAGCTAAACACTGCCTTAAATATTGTCTGAAAGTAAAATTTGACAGTATATAGACATAAGTTATTACCATTTCCCATATCTGTTAGAATGGCTTTAATAAAGAAATTATTGAATTTGTGTGGTGGGATTCCATAGTTACTGCATTTTACTTTTTCAGCTTTGGTGATATTACTTAAGTCATGCTATGTTGTATGTTGAAGTTTCATCTTTGTAAATGAAGTCTGTGTTGTTCTTTTCTCACACGTGATCTCCAGTTGCATAGCTCTTCAAAGCTACATCAGTCCTTTTACCACCAGCTAGAACATGGTAAATATGTTTGATTTATGTTGCACAAGATGGCAGTCCAAGATACAGCAAGTAGCTTTATCTGCGATCTAAAAAAGAAATAAAAGGTAAAAAGATAGTAAGCTTTTTCATCGTTTTGCAAATATTTCCACTAATAAGATTCTAAATGCAGATTTTCTTACTCAGTCACTTTTCCGAGTAAAAATGTTCCATAAAGACATATTCTGCATGTGCTGTCTTGGCCTGTAAGCCCATATAACATTTTATATTTGCATACTAGACAGCTGGAAGAATTTGATCCTTCCAAGGAAACCTCTCCTTTCAACATATAATAATTTAGGGAGACTTAGGCCCACAGCGTTTGAGCGAACTTTCGTCAATTTAGCCACTTTCTTTACCTAACACCTCTGAAGTTTGGATTTTACTCTGTTATCAATTTGGATATGAATGCACATTTTGTGTGTGTGTATGTGCATTTGCCTGTGTCTGTAGAAGATGAATAATTTTGTTTGACAACAGTATTAAGTGAATTTCCCAAAACACAAAGTAGTATTTTTCTCATGCTTTTCTTGTTTGTTACTTTTTCTTATTTGGATTCATTTTGTATTAGTTCAAAGACACAGACTTAAGGATACTCTAGATCAAACATGGAAGAGCCCTTTTAATTACACTGAAACCCCTTTTCTAAGTAAAAAAATAAAAATAACAAAAAAAGAAAGATCAGCAGATTGAAGTGTTGCAGTTCCAGTTGTAATAAATTTCAGAAGTCTTACATGCAGAATGATGGCCTATTTATTTGTTTGTTTGTTTGTTTGTTTGTTTTGAGGAACCCACAAATAATAATGTTACTCTCTGACAATATCTTCAATAGCCAAAAATAAATTAACTGGTGTTTCAGAAACTTTCCATTCGTTCAGTGACACTTAGATACTCCTAAAATTCTACCATTTGAAATTTCTAAATTGAGGGCATTCCTGGAAGACCTTGACCCTTTAAATACTTTGGCATGTGATTAAATTAAACGCTATGCACAAGTCTCCATCTAATGAACATGGATTATCTTAGTCTGTGTTTTGCATTGATGTGGTAACTTTTGCTCCTTGATAAATAAAAGAAAAAAGATATTTTGCATCTCCAGAAAGAAAATCAGGTAACTATAAAGAGTAGTGAGGACAAGAACATTGACTGTGCTTATAAAAAGTAGTGAAGGAATAAAATAGTAAAAAGATATAAAAAGAAAACCTATAAGGATAAAAGAAAAGATATAGAAGTCTATAAAGATACAAAATATATAAAAGATGAAACTAATACGGATAAAATCTGCAGAAGCTGGACATGGAGGGTAAGTCCAGAACAAAACTGGTGATCAGATGGCAGCGAGAAAGGAGTTTTGGGGGCAAGTTTTCAGGTATGGCCTCAGTGAACTTGGGCTGACAGCAGGACAGGCATAAAGGAATGTTACGAAGTTCAGCCAAAATTTTAGGGAGACACACTAGTATAAAGTCAGTATTACAGATGGAGAAAAGAATCTCCAATAGTTGTACAGAAACACTGTGTAGCCTTCTGTGAGGACAGCCATTTCTTGATATTGTGTTACATTAAAACATATGTGCAAACAACACATAAAAATAATAGATACCATAAGTTCCACATAACCTATCAGGGCAATCTTTTAAATTCTTTCTAATCTACTCATATCAGAGTGCATTCAACAGAATACTTAAAGATGTGTAATTTTAAAGTAAGACAATGTAGTGATTGTTTGGAACAATATTTTATTTGCAGTATAAGAAACCAAGATACTTCACATAGATCTACTTTTTTTTTTTTTCAGAAAAAAACTTGGTCTCCATTTGGTGGCAAAATGTCCACTCTAAAAGCATTGTATGTATATATTTCTTGCATAATATAGATCTAGTATAACTTGATAAATGAGTGCTTTCATAGCATTTTCCAGTAGTTAAAGTAGTGGACTTAGAGAATTCTGTGTTTTCTTTCTAAGTTTTTCCAAGGACTGCTAAGTAATTCATTCAATTCTTTTACCAGCTCTTAGTTCTAGCTGACCCACTTGGGAAGAGAATATAAGAAATGCTTGCTTTAAAGGACTGTGCAATCAGAAACAGCCACATTGATTTATACTGGCTAAAGTTTTGGGCCATTCTATTTATTAATGTTCTGAAAGTACTTTGAGATAACTGGATGAAAACACTGGTGGATTTTAGGGAAAGAACAAATAATTTACTAAGCAATTCCAATGTGCAGTTTTAGAGCATTGTGGATTTTCTTTCTCAGTTACATAAATTGCTGTCCTGGGCTGGTTTCCTTGCTCGTTTCCTTTTTAAATTACCAACACAGCAAAAGAAATGTATCTATTTGCATCAACTTAACTTTCTTTGGAGATTTCCAGCTTTTTGCAGTGGTGCTTGAAAAGTCATTTTTGGGCTGGGTACTTTTCTGCAGTCTCTTCTGGGAGAACAAATGTTTGGGAGCATCTTAACCATGTGCTGTAAATGTACAAAAATAGAATGGAAGGATAAAAGGAACAAGATCAAGTAAACAGAGTCCCTTGGTAGAATCTCTTTAATGTCTTGCATCTGATGTTCATATTGGTGGGGTGGGGGAGGGTCACATGCTTGATGTTTTCTCTGAGACTACACCCAACTGGAAACCATCCCTTGGCTTCTCTGCAGACAGCAGCATACCCAAATGGAACGTATTAATTCTTTGGGGAAATCTCTTTAGTAGGATAAAAAGGAATCTTTTCAGTTTCTCAGGCACATGCTCTGTTGCCTGTGCTGTCAGGCTTAAAGGAGGACCTGCACTACCTGGAGCTGGAAGACACAGTCTCATTGTATCTGCAAGGTTTAGAATGGATACATAACTCCTGTGGTGCAGCTGCTCAGGCTTTGCAGATTTGACATGTTTATTAATGAAAATGTGACAGAAAAGAAAGAAACAGTCAGCTAAGCAAGATGCCCCTGTAACTCTGCTGTCATCATTAGGTGAATACAGTATACCACATATTTATGCTTCTATATGATTCAGGATCACAGAAAATAAATATCTCTTTTATATGTTTTATTTTCTTTGGAGAAGGGAGTAGAGGAGAGTGTGAGTCATAGTGGAAGAAAACAATTCACTTATTTTCTGACAAAAACTACTCACTTTGTTGGAGGAGGATCCTAGCATTAACTTCTGTTGGCTGATAACCCCTACAGCCTGGCTGCTGCTAGCAAGAAGCTGACAGCCTGCCACTCCCCAGTCTGTACCTGTCTGGTGACCTATGGCTAGAAGCCAAATCATATTTCTTGCTTCTGTTGTGGTTGAGATAATAACTGTTTCTACCTAGGTCTGAGTGCAGAATAGCTATGTACCCTTGGAAAGGATTTCTGATGAGCGGAGTTTTGACCCTTCACACCATAACAAATCCTGCCAGCTGCAGTCTGACTTCTGAGCAGAGGGCTGGTCTGAGGAATTTGGGAAGGTTAATATTAATATCTATTAGCGTATGAACAATACTAGTTCTGTGGCTTTTTGTGTTTGCTTTTATTATTTTTTTAAGGAACTTTTTTTTGCCGTGATCTAATTCAGATGATTCTCTTCTTAAGCAATTTGAAAGATAAATGCTATGATTATTGATCTTCTGAGAAGGCAGTTGATGCATTATAACAGCTTTGCGCACCTTGCTGTGCCCTCCAGAGTGTACAGGAGATGGAAAAGGAGCAAGATGCAGACTCATAATTCTCTGGTCCCAAGAGACAGAGAAGTGTCACGAGCTGTCCTGTGTGTTTAATCTTATTCACTCCTCTGAGGTAGAAGTCTTCACATGAAGAAAAGAGTTTCATGTTGCTTTTGGGTTAAGAAAAGGGGTGGGGTCCACTGTTTTGTGTAGAATTTTTTTTACAGCTGTTAGCCTCAAATTGGTTTTCCAAGGACAGCTATTCAGGATTAATGAAGGGGCAGAAGGCTGAGAGGTGGCAAATGCCAAAGAATTTTACCTTTGTCCATGTGAAATTTAGTCCATATTTAAATATTTATGCATTTCACTTGTGATGCCTTATGGCATTTCATAGGATAGAAAAGTATCTGTCACATTTGTGCAAGAATTTACACATGCCTTAAAGGAGTACTTGCCAAAGGTTAGAGAGATCCTACCTACAAAAATTCCAAAACAAAATGCTATGATGTTTTTCAAACATTACTCTTCTCTTTTCTAAGCAGAGATCTCACAGAAATTATTCCAAAGGGGAGGAATCTTGAATGCCCGCCAGCTAGCATAGAGGAAGACTTGAGTAAAAATTTAGGGATTGCGTGTCTATCTGGTCCTCTCTGCAATTGAGAGACTTAGTGCTGTCATCTTTTTGAAAGATCAAATAACAGTCTTGTTTGCTGTGACAAAGGTCGCAAACATTCTGGGATGTTTTAGTTGAAGAGTCAAGCTTGTTACCCAAGCTTGAAACAGATTACTTTTTCTATACCGTCTTTTTAAGAAAAAGTGCTTAGATTTTCTGTTCAGTATTAAATCAAGAAAAAAGTATAAGCTGGATAGGATCTGGCATTCCAAATCCCTCAATGTTATGGAGAATGGAAGAGAGATAAGTGACAACACCATTCTTGTGAGGCACAAAGATGAGATGAACATTTGGACTAGATGATCTTGGAGATCTTTTCCAACCTTGGTGACTATGATTCTGTGATTCTCTTCTAGTATGTAATTTGCAGAAAAGCAGTAGTAAATCTTTGTTATATTTGTAAGGGTATTATAACAAAAGTAGGGTGACATTTTTCTGGTGAAATTAAGTATATACTTCTGTGTACGTTTCAAAAATATTTTATTTCTTTATTGCACAAAAAATCCTCTCAGGTCTTGTTTTGTTACATAAATTGAGGTAATACTGAAAGCAGTAACATAACAAATAATTCTACGTGCCACCTCTCATTATTATCTTCAAACCCTTCTCCTTTCACTGAGATCCCTGTATTTCCTTTCTGCATGGATTTATCGATATGCTACTGTTTACTACTGTTAAATATGTTGTTAAGAACTATGATAATAGCCTGGTGCTTTGTGCTGAAACACTTTGCTTTCAGTAGTTAATAATATTCCTAATGTTACCCAGCATAGCTTGCAGTTTCCTTGTCACACATATGTATTTGACAAAAAATTATCTGTCTTGACAGGAAACACTGATAAAATATTTTTGTTGCTTACAAAAATGAAATTAAGGATTGCTATGTTTAGCCCAAGTTATTAAAACAATGTGCTGACATCTTCATTCTTCGGAGCAAGACCTTAAAAAGTGGTAGATGTGTTGTAGGTTTTCCCAACATTTCAAATGACTCAGCTCTCCAAAATCTCATTCTGCTTTAGCTTGGTAAGTTAGTGCTCTGTTACTTGAGTTTCCAGAGATGCGTTTGGGTTTGAACATGCTCCATCCTCAGACACCAATGAGCACTGTCTGTGCTGTACCCATGGTGCTGCCACTTTATTTGACATGGAGAAGAAAAAACAGGGCCGACTTGAACTTGGTGAAATGTGAATGAAGAGGAGGAGGGCAAAAGCTGAAGTGGCTGCAGATAGGGAGGTTCTCCACAGGATCCCTCCTTCTTTCACTACATAAGATATATGGTGCTATGGGGACAGATCAAGTTTGCCTATCAGCCACAGTCCTCATCAGTAATCAGGATTTGTGCCACATGTTGCAGACTTGGGGAAGTTTGGGAAGTATGTGCTGCTTCAGATATTGAACGTATAATTAGAGTATCAGAAGGTATGTACATAAGAAAGATAAGATGTGGTTACATAGGAGATCTTTTTCCTTATGTTGCTCCTTAGCTATGGGGAGTTTGACCTGCAAAAATATTTACTCACTATAGTGTCTAATGTAATATACTCTGCATGTTACGTATAAATAGAGAATAAAAGACCTAGAAGAGGTGTAATCTGACCTCCTGCCTCAAGGCCTTATCAGTTTGAAGCAAACATAATAGATATTACTTTTACCTGTTGTTGAAAACTTAAGAGATATCAGTTTAAATCTTCTTAAAAAGTCTATTGAAAAGATAATCTGCCCTTGCTATTTAAATGCTTTTTCCAGTGTCTGAACTACAGCTTTTCTTCTGTAATGTCTTCATATCCTACCCACACTGGAAAGGCAGAACAGGTTCTTTCTTTACTCTTGCAGCAAGCACTTATATATTCATGGACTTCTATCGTATTTCCTCCCATGTTCTGTGAATCAAATAAGTATAATATTTTTTCACTTAGGTTACACTTTTTAGAATTCTTTTCTTTACTGTTATTCTCTCAGATTGGTCTGAGTCCTTGGAGTGCAATGTCTGTTGCCAGAACCAATACTTCAGCACAGACCTACTAATATGTAACATGTTGTGTCATTTTGCCCCTGAATTCTCTTGGTCTTGGGCTCACTGAAATCACCAGGGAAATGAAACGGCCTGACATTTATTTTCCAACACAGAACAATTCGCTGAAGTGCTGTATGACCTGGTAACAGCTTTCTATTTATTCTGAATTCTCTTTTCCTCTGACCAACAAATAAAAGTAACACTTTCCTGGTATTAAAAATAACACTGAGGAAATCAGAACAGAAAAAAAAAACCATAAAATACGGATCAACAACTAAACTGAAAAGAAAGAAAACTACTAATATGCTTCTTTCACAGAAAACCTTTTCAACAGAACAGCATTAACTTTGGCCTAAGATTTTAAATAAATAAATATTATCTTAACTAATATACATTCATAATAAGACACATACTCAAAATTCATCTGTAGATTTTGAACTGTGTATACTGATTGGGATTTCCTTGGCTTAATGCGTTTCAGATAGTCATTATTTTTCTTTTCTGAATTAACACAGACATTACAGGCTCAAGGTCTGTCACAGTAGGTGCAAAAGCTGCCCTTTTGCCTTCACTTCAGAATATCAGCATGAAAATAGGCATTTCCAAAAGCAGATTGTAAGGTTTTGTTTTCTCCCTCGCCACAGCTTCAGTGCTTTGGATTTGGAGGAAAGCTGAGACAAAGCAAATCCAAGGAAGTCAAATGTCAAGGAAGGGGTTAAAAAAAGTGGAATCTTTGTGACTGAGAGGGGCTGAATTATCTTTCTGACACCAGCAGGGGTTGCTGTCACTGGTTTGTGGTTGTCACATTCCTGTTATGCTTGACCTTGGAAAGGCTTAACAACATAATCTGGATTTGATTAAGGGAATTTCATGTTTTTCCTTTGCTAGAGTCACCCCCCACCTCGACAAACATTTGAAAATGCTAGGGAAAAAAAAAAAAAGTTTGGAAAGCAAACATTTTCCCAAAAGAAATTTATAGTTCAAATTTACACCAAGTTCGCACTAACTGGAGCAGTCCGGGTTTCCACTCAGGCTTTGAGCACTCTCTGTAAGCCATTAGTCACTTCCCTGGAAGAGGCAGCTTTTTATAGGCAGCAGGATAAAACAGGCACAGATGTGTGTGTAATGTTAGAGCCTTTCACATGTACCTGCCTTCTTTCCACCCTAAACTGTAGAAGAGAAAAAAGAATCAAATGATATGAAGCATCAGACTTTGGAAGTCAGCTATGATTGGCTTAAGTAAAAGAGAATATGTTTTTGATGCACAAAGTCTTGTGATGTTGCGGATTCTTGAGATTGTGGCAATGTATAGCATGGAGATGGAAGTTCTTTTAATTTTTAACCAATTGTTCTTTCCTCTCTACAGGACTGTGATCATGCCAGCTGCCAATGAGTTTGATCCAGAGATTGTCCTGGTGTCAGCAGGATTCGATGCCGTGGAAGGCCACGACCCTCCACTGGGCGGCTATAAAGTCACAGCCAAATGTAGGTATAATCTCAGGATGCACTTTTTTGAGTTGGTACTTTTTCTGAATAGAACCTTTAGTTGAAGTCCAGGTTACATCCATATGGCTGTTCTGTGGGATGACAGAGGTGCAGTGGAGGGCACGGACTCTGTTCATCAATGCTCAGCAATACCGTGGCACTGCAGGATCTCACCCAGCTCATGGATGAAATAGAAATGAACACGTTAGCATTTCTGGCTTGCTCCTTTCTGTTCCTTTTGGCATTTCTGTCTCGACTTTCTAAAGTATTACTTTTCTGGCATTCAAATAACATTTTAGAGGTTTCATGCTTTTCAATAGGCCCCATTTTCCAAATGTTTGAGTAAGTTATTTCTCTTTAAATGTATATTGGAGATTTTAAGCATTGGAGGCCTAGGTCCAATCTCATATTGCTGTTTTGTTATTGTAATCTCTTCAGCTTGATGGCACTAATCCTGAATTACATCAGTGCTCGTGAAGGCCAATTTTTTCTAAAAGACTGCTCTGTTGGGTCTCAATATTTGGATGTCCATTTCATACCTCAAAAAAGTGTGTTCGAGGCAGAGTTTTAATACAGGTCTATCCAACATGTCTCATACATAGCACTCCAAAGTCATAAGCCTTACTGAATACTGTGGCCAAAATGATTCGAACCTGAGACACTGAGCATGGCTGGATAATGTAATAATGCTTGTACAGTAATGTGTAGCATAACATTGCTATGTAGAAATCAGCTCCCGTGAAGCAACGCAAAATGGTTTCCTAATTCAGTACTGTGAATAATTTTCTTCACCATATCTCAAGACAAACTGTATTAACATTTAATTAGTTATTAAATATTGTTCCCCGTTGCTAATCAAAAATGCTTTAGGAAAAGTCTGGGGTAATCAATAAGAACTAATGTCATTTAGCATGCTACACAAATGGGCTTCAGCTCAGAATAGTTTTGTCCTTCTGACCTCTCCCTTTTGTTATAAGTGCGTTGAATGAAGTTGATATTTATTTCATGAGGACCGTGGAAAAGATACATACTTTTTTTGCTTGCGTTTAAACTGTGCAAGATATAGGTTTTTCTGAATGTCATGCACAAGTAGGTGAAGAGCAAGGCTGTCTTTTCGTAGTGGTATGCTGTGGGAAGTGAGTATGTGCATAGAGCAGTGCAAGAGCCTCCTGCACATACCCACATAGGTGCTAGATTACAGCTGGGTTGGAAAGGGAACGCCCCTTTGACTGCAAGTAAGATGTACAGAGATTTTGAACAGTTTTTAGTCTTAATGCAGTGGCTGCATTCAAGAAGAAAGAAACAGTATCTTCTTTGAGTAGTTATGCTTGTTTGCGCATCACTTACCTGTGTATTACGATTTTTAGTAAAATGTATGTGAAAAAAAATTGTTGAAAGGTTTACCCACTTTTTTAAAAAAATTCCGAAAAAATTCATCATCAGAGGCACAATTTTGTGAGCATTGGATAGTTATTCGGACATAGCCCCTGAGATGGCATGTTAAATATACTTTAAGTATCCATGATGCTCCAGCAGGATACTCTGGCATACATTATTCCTGCAGATAGGATTTTCTGACATAGCAGTTTCAGCAACTTTCATAAAAATTGAAATAACATTCATATTTTCTTCTTAGAATAGACTGAATTTCACATGACAACAAAGTGTGGAATGTGTAAATTAATGCTAATTTCAATACATTCATGAATTAATTAACTCTTCAGAACATTTTAGAAACTAAGTCACAATACATCTTTAATATGCTGCTCATCCATAAGTTGCACATCTGTAAGTAAAAAAAAAAAAAAAAAAAAAAAAAGGTGATTTACAGTAGGTGGCTCTTGTTTAAATTCAGGGAAACACCAAGAGAGACTCAGATAATGATCATACACCTGAGAGATGAATAAAGCCTTTTGTACAGAGCCAAAGGAATTTATTATTTCCCCAAAACAAAATTCTTTGCATTCCACCATACCTTTGTAGAACATAACATACTATATGTGGTATGTAGAAAAATGAACAGTTTATTTTAAAAAGATCATTTAAATTCCAAAGAGAAACATTCATATTGAAAGCTACAAATAGGTATTCATGCAAATTTTTTAATATTATTTGTTTGTAAAAATTAAAGATTATGCCAAAGCAAGTAAATGTAAAGATTCATCTGAAAATATTATTTCTTTGTAAATCATAGAATCCTTAGAGATGGAAGGGACCTCTGAAGGCCATCTAGACCAACTCCCAGCATTCAGTCATTCAATCTTCAGCATTTTCCATGTACTTAATACCTTGGATTTTCTGGTTCCTGATGACCCAATACAAATTTTACACATGAAAAATAGGAAGAGATTGACATCAAATCTACTAATTTTGCCCTGTTAAAGACAGCTAGAGAGACACTGGATTCTTGATAGAAATTATGTTCTGTCTTCAGTCCACAGTCAAAAAATTAAAAAGTATTTACCAATCAGCATTTCCAAGTAATAAAGTAAAAGCCAGAGGATGAAAATACCAGATGAGACCAACTACAGCCTTGGAGTACCTGTATAGCAGGCCAATGAATAAAGAAAAATTTGGTCTACTTAGTCTATGCAGTTTGAAATGCCTACACTACAAACTGTTTTAAACTAATATTTTAATTTTTTTTCCTGTACTGATGTACGATCGGATTTATTGAGCAGCTACCATTTCTGACTATTAAATAAATACATCAGTAACAAATACATATTTTTGCAGCTGATTTTAATGAATGGATCTGATGGGCAAGGCAAGATTTCTCACAGTGTGATGACCTTCAGCTCCTCTAGTAGACAATAGCATGGAAAAAAGCCAACTGAGATCAGTGATAATAGCAGAGCTAGAAGATAACTCAATTTATCTCCAGTCCCATTAAGTAACTAAATCACTAAACGTTTTTTTTTTCTTTTTCTTTTTTCCACTGGGGGAAAAAAAATCTGTTTAAAAGAGGTCAGAATTGGGGGTTGAATCTTTCCTTCCTTTCTACATTTTTGAAATTACTTTCCACAAGTAAATGTTTTTATCCAGCTGCCTTTGCAATCCATCTTTGTTGATTTTCTGAGGAAAAAGGTTTTCACTAAACTAATTTAAATAACATTTACCTCTCTGCTGCAATATGGAAGTAAGAACAAGCATAAACTAAAACACTTATTTCAACCCCAACTTTGAGGATTTCATAGACGCATTTTCTTTTGGTTGCTTCTTTTTATCCCTTATCCATTTCAAAGGCAACATTACACATACAGAACTTGAAACATATACTTGATCTATGTGCATAAATGTAGTGATGGATTTTATAATCTGTTAAGGAAAACATGGGCTTCAAAGACCTAAGATGTGGCATAGTATGTAACTTTCTGGTGCCAGGAAGCTTTTAAACCTTTGGTATCAGCTACATTCCCAATATCTCAGTAAGAAAAAAACTAGCTCTATAAACAATACCTTTTAATAGACCACTTAGATTAGCTGGAAATGGTATATTTCTGAATGAAAAATCCCTTTGCCCAGAAGAAGGTCTTCCCCAAAAAGGGGTCAGTGTCTGAAAAGGAGTTTCTTTTTTCAAATAAACCTTTTTATTTATTTATTTATTTATTTTAATGATGAAGATACTATCCTTGGTAACAAACTGCCTACCCATGTCCTTAAGGCTACCACGACTGCACCAAGTCTAACATTGGGAAGCAAAACAAAGAAAGCAAGGCATGTGGCTGGTCCTGTTGACCCAAGGTCTTACATAGAAGCCAACTCCTGCTTAGGAGCTTCTCTAACTTGTGATAGGCCTGGATCATATTGCCAAGGATATTCAAGCCACTTACCTCAGATTTTGCTTTCTGTGACCCTGTCTTATGACTCAAGCTCAACTTAATTAACTGAAACAAAGGGAAAAGTGTTTTATTGCCAAGTGCACTTTTGGTGCCACAGCTGCCTCCATGTTCCTTGGTTACACTGGTTCACCAAGCTCAATTGTGCAGATGTGTGGCGGCAGAGCTCTCTTCCTCACCGCTCTCATATCCAGAGTAACTGTTGATGTCGTTGAGATCCCTTTGTTTGGACCAGGGACTATAAACGTGCTTTAATTTCACTGTAAACTATAATCAAATAAGAGGAAACCTTTCCTTAGTTCCTGACTGATCTAATATTTCTTTTTTTACTACTAGAATTGAGTTATATTTTTATAAAATAACAGATAAAATATCAACACAATATGTTACATACTGTAAAAACTTAGCTGCATAAAATCCTCTTTTTGTACTGGAGTAGTAAACATTGTACTGACAATAAAATATATGAAAAATAAGGGGCAAGGAAATAAAGGGGATAAAGTGGTTTTGTACTTACAATAGTAAGGAGATGCTTGAAGAATATGAACTTGCTCTTCCGTCTTGTCCTACTGAACCACTGGAGGAAGTACTGAAGATAGGAATGATGTATTCTGTGTTTTATTTTTTAATTACTTTTTACAACCTCTGATAAAGTGCACCGTATTATCATGCATTTGAATTCTGTGAGGTGTATGGGTTTGAAAAAGAGCTTCCAGGTCTGATCATAAATTTCAAGTAGTTAGATCCTGTAAGAGCACTGCTTTTAAAATTAGCCCTGCTGACTGTAGAGGTTCTCCCTGTAACATTATCCTGAGGTGAAGTACTTTCTCTTCGTTTTATAAAGCAGCCCTAAGAATAATGTCAGCATTAAAGTCCTTGCTATCGTTTTACTGCTCAAGTAAATATTCTACCCATTTGCTCATTAAATGGTAACTATTCCATAAAAAGAATAAAGTAAATAGAGAAGTGTCAGGCAAGACTTAAGATTTTTTCAGGGTACTTATCTTTGTTATGGGCTATAATGATTTACTGGAGTTTTCCTGTTGTTTTACTCTCTTATTCCAAAGATGCTATTTGACACCAGAGTGCAAAATAAGATCAGCAATTAGCACTAGGAAAAGATACTGATGCAGGCATTTATGGTGTAAATTATACCTGCCTAGTACTATGCCAAATACATTATACAAGGTTGATGCAGTGTCTAGAATATAACTAACTGAGCTGATTTGTAACTAACAAAGATTTTATTTAAGCAAAGTACAATAAGTCGCTTAATTTATCAAAAGCTACATTATGCTGTTATACACTTTGGTCAAGTGAACCAATTCAAAACACACTCAAGCTATGAACAAATTTCCCTTCTCATGAACCTCAACAGGCAGAGTACAGAGGACTTCACTGTTAGCATAACACAATTCATCTGATTGATCACAGAAGAGGAAGCAATGTTTTGAAGATCAAATTATTTCTAAAGTATATATCACCTTAAATTGTGGAACTTAACTCATAAAAAGAGTTGCTGACTTACACACAGAATACAAGTTTTCTGTTGAGGAATATCCTCTTACGGCATGAACCGGTCGGTGCTTCTCAGAATACAAGAGCAGTCAGGTTAAATTTGGGTGTCTGTCCTTTTGGTTTCCACTTTTCCCTTCACATTTCTGTTCCAGCTTCCCAAAGGGAAGGAGTGATGTTTTTTGATAACAAGGTCTCTCAGTGTGGCATACAACTCTAGAAACAGATAAAATACCTAGCATCTGGTGACAGGCAGATCAGAAGTAATATGTGTTCAGTTATAATAATGAGGTAATTGATCTCTGTAATAAATGATCTAGCAATGTGCATTATCATCACTGGAATACTTTAAATTAGACTTATAAATAGACTGCTTACAGTGTCCTTAAAAGTAGGTATGCCATGGCACACTCTGTTGTTAGAATCTTGACTTCACAAAATTTCTGTTCAATGACAAGTGTGTTCTTGAGTCTTCTCAATTGTCCCTCTGTGCATTGGGATTCTGTTTAGCTTCTCGCTGTGGTGTGCAGTGTATATGTTAGAAACAAAAAGAAAGGGCTAAAACTGCACATCCCAAATCCAAACATAGAAATTATCTGGGTCTAAAGTATTTCAGATATATTTCAGAACAAAGGTTTCCTGTATACAAAACTCACTATTTCTAAAACATTCTATGTAGCTATTCTAAGTATTTCTAGTTCTGCAAGCAGTATGAATATATATATATGGCAATTTAATATGGTGAACGTATATTGTAATTTTCCCTGAAACAATTTCTAAATCAGTCCCAAAATAATTTTGTAATTATCTACTGCACATTATGTTGGACTCAGAATTGTGAATTATTTTGGATAGGGTAAATGTTAACATCTTTGGGGAGGAACTGCATGCTCTTCTGATCATTGAACCTCTTGTATGAAGGGCTTCCCTGATGCTTGGCTCTCTGAAAACGAGTCCCGACTGAGACAACTGCGGCTAATGTAGTATATAAATGTTAAAGGAGGGATGGGAAAAAAAAAAAAAAGAAGTGTCCATGCAAATTGACAGCTGACTAAACAGAATAGTGGTTTTGATTTAGTAGCTCTTTAAACACAGTTAAGTCCCTAAAGATAGCATTGCAGACTTTTATGATGCCATCTCATATTTTTTCTCTTCAAAAGCAAGAAAGTATTTTTGATTCACCTGTTAGAACAAGAAGCTATGATCCTGAAAAGGCTGGCAGTATATACTTCAGAGTGTTGATCACTGCTGTAGAAAAGCAGGGTCACATACCCCTTTCCCTTCTGAATTGTCCATTACTTATCCCCCATAAGCACAGATACTTGTCAGATCGCTCTGTAAATATATGCAAATTAACTCATCAACCTAACAGAAAACTTTATCAACCGAATAAATGAACAGATTTCTGTGTGGTTATCAAAGAGAATCGGCTTATGGAGGGACCAATGTAAGCCAGAAGTAGTGGGAGGGGAGCAAGGATGGCAGAGGAAGGAAGAGATAAGGTACAATACCTTTTGGTAGCAGAAAGCTGTTAAATTAACTCAGTTGCCACAGCTGTCTTCTGAAATGAATTCTTCTGGGTTCAGATATTTGATTTTGGTTAACATAATTTGGTTATCTTTGCAGTACTGGAGATGATAAGATAGTTATCCAGCAGGATAGATTTTGAGTTGTTGCCTCAGCTCTAAAGGTGGATATAGGGAAATGATCAGTTATAATATTTTCCATGGAGGAATCTCTGATTTGTATCAGAAAATTTCCTGGTACATTACAGTAGCCATCAAAATGTCTGACAGGTTCATTGATGACATAACCTCAGTCATAATTATTTTCACTGGATTTTGGGGGAGAAGAAGGATAGCATTTTGTGTTGTTTTTTTTTCCTCTTACCCCCTAGTATTGATTTCACATGGCTTAGGTATGGTCACTGTGTTGCTCAGCCTCACAAATCAGACTGTGCTGCATTTTCTCTTTCATTTGTACTCTTAAAGTTTGATTTTGTACTACAAATTTCAGTGAATTCTCTGCTGATGAGATCAGGATTATGTATGTTATTGAAATTTATACTACAAGTTCAAAAATTTAGACAATTCCAAGAAGTATGCTCTGTGAGGAGGAAAATCTTTTAGTTCCTCGGGAAATTTAGAAGAGATGAGGATTCACTGTTTAAAATTAGTGTCCTCTCTAGAACACAGAATAGTAAATGGCAATGGTGAATATATAAGAGGGTAAGACTTTTTATTATTACTATTATTATTATTATTATTGGTAGAATTCTGCTTATATAAGGGATTAGTGCTTGGAGAAATACAGAAAAAGAAACAAAAATGCTGAATTGACAATACTAATGTTGGACTGAGGAATCTATCCTCACATGTGGTCAACTAAGCATGTATCAATGGTTTGAACTATGAATTTCAACCAGAAGAAACAGAATTGGATCAGTGAATGTCACCTCATTTGGAGAAGCCAAAGAAATCCTCGGCTTCAAACTTCAGGCCACTCATCTTTAAAGCATGTCTTCAGGATTCTTTTGTTATTGCCCAGTGTTTTCAATCGTTATCAGTTAATTAATAAGCCTTTCAGAAAGGAACTACCTAAGAAAGTATTGGGAACAATTAGAAACATTAATGAATAAATGCTGATGGCCTGCTCTTTCACTTAGCCTTTCTTTCTGTAAACCAGCCAGGAGATATTTCCATTTTCCATTCCCACTCTGCCCCACAAATAGAAGATGTGCCTGCTGGATAGTTAACTAAGTGGTGCAAGTGAAAAACCACCTGTATACTATGTTCCAGATATACAGTGCTGATACATCTGCAGAATGCATCAGGTGCCAGTTCCTTGATTTAGGGCAGTTTCTAAGGGCAGGGAAGAGGATAGATTACAGTGGGACAAAAAAACATCTACAGAACCATTAAGAATTATTTTCCCTTTTCAGTCACCTTCCTTCATCTCTTCGCCTACCTCTCATTTTTTTTTCTTTCATGCCATAGTAGTGACGCTGGCTAAAGGCAATAACTGATGTGAGGGGTACAATAGAGGTAAATTTTGTTACGTTTTCTCTCAATTTTGAAACTTAAACACATGATTTTTTTTTTTTTAATTGAAACCAAAAGGTGTCATTTCATAGAAGAAAGAAAAGGTAAAAAAGTTTTGTTTTTTTTTTTTCCTTTTTCTTTTTGCTTAGACGATATTTAATTTCTTAAGTTACAATTTTAAAACAACAAATTAAATATAAGATTTTAGGGCTATTTTGAAACTAATGAAGCTTGACACAGTGCTCAGCAACTTGCATGTGCTTTTTGCAGGATTGGGTCCTGAGAGAAAATTGTTGAAAGACATCTCCAAATGTGGATTTCTCCATAACAAAGTGTCTGATCTTTTATAGCATCGTTGCATTGGGAATTAGGCTTGTCTTTGGGAATTTGCAAATCCTTTAGTAGAAGAGCATGATTTATGTCTTAGAATTTAACTATTCTCTGTAATAAATAGAAATGTGCCACAAGTATTTACTTGGTTGCGCCATGGGAAAATTTTTAACATATTGTTCACAGCTTCAGAATGCTATAAAAGAAGATGTAATTTGCAGACCGGACTATGCTTTGTGATTTCTAACCAGTATATTTGATTAATATCTTTCAAAAAGAGACACTAGCCAAAATGTTTACATCTCATTAGGCAGAGAGGAAGGGAGCACACACAATTTTGATTATGAGCTTGGATGGTTCATTTCTTTGGGTTTCACATCCCTACTACTTAAGGCAGACTGTAACTTTAAGATGTTATCTCTTGCCTGCACAAATAAACAGCCAGTTATGCTTTTTATGGTGGGTAGTTCTCAAACCAACAGGGGATTAGAAGATATTAGCTGGAGTTTGTGGTTCCCTGCTGAACTATCATGAGGTCCATGGATTCCTGTCCTGAATATTTCACAGAGCAAACACCTCTTATCTGGGGTGATATTCTCACACTGGCCTCTTGGCCATGGACTTCAAAAGCTAATCACAGGGAGAGCTAGGGAGGCAATAACCCTTAATATAACAGTCTCTCCTGATAGGGACAGACAGGGTAAAGGTAAGGCGTCTCTGAAGTTTGCTCTTGTGTGTTTAGCCCCATGGGGTGATAGGGGGCCATCTGTTTTTTGGTCTGCAAACTCATCTTTTTCACACTGTCCCAGTATCAAGTACACTTCAGGTCTGACTAACATCAGCACCAGCAAGTCTTCACTGATTTGAAGAGATTTTTGTGGTAATTTTAGCTTTTATCACCAATCTTAGTTGATGTTGTGTTTTTGTTTTTAATCAAGCAAACGCATAAAATAAAATATAAAAGTGAAGATCAAGATACTATTGACTTGAAGAAAAGAAATATGATTAAGGAGGATCACTATTTGTGGCTAAAGGGAAACAAAAGCTTGACTATGTGACTAAACTTGAAACATCAACTTGTGGCTATAGTTCTAATAAGTTACATACTATGCAGCAACTCAGAGGGTGCTTACACCTTAATTGATTGCCCATATAGAGTATCAGTGCTACCAATCATTAAAATGCTATTCAGTTATTTTTGCCCTGGGCTGCTTCATATTTTTATATACCTTTCATATTTTTTAGTTATTTTATGCCAATCTTCTTTATCAACAGAACATTGATACCCCATTGCAGTCTCATGATTCTAATAGCCTTAACCCAAACATCTAATACTGTGAAATCTGCAATCAGATGCTGCAAGTTGCCAACACTGGTGCATTAAAAAAATGCAAATTTTGACCACTCCACCAACCTGATTAAAATTTACTAAAATAGTAAATGTTTACAGGGATAGCCCTTGCACTGTAAGCACTAACAGAGTACAGAAGCACATGCTAAAATATCCTCAAATGCAAATTAAAATTGGAAGTCTGTCATTTAATTCATTTAGATATTTCTTGAAGGTTTTTAGAATTAACTTGGAAAGAAAAAATAATAATTCTGCTGTAAAATAAGTCCATTTGAAATGCATTTAGTAGTAATTTATTTCCTTAAGAATCTTCCTTTTTTTTTTTTTTTCTATCACTGAGTATTATTAAATATACAATAAAATGCCCCAAGGGACAGATCTCTGACCTGCTTTTTTCAGTTTGGGAGAGAAAACTTAAAATAACTACATATCCAGAACAACAAAATATTGCTAATTAATCAAAATGCATCTACTTCCAAGTTTCTGTTTATGGTAGTAATTGTCATCATGAGTTAAATATTTCTGTTTCCTTTGATCCACAGCCTTATCACTTTTCTTTAAATGCCACTCTGTAAAGGAAATAACTAGTAAAAAAAATACTGGTTCTTTAGCTATATAACAACCAGGATTTTTTTCAGTATCTCACAATGCATCTATTCAAGAGCAATGTAGTTGTGAGAGCCACTTTCTAAATCTGCTTTGTGCCTAGTTGAGATAGATGAGCATTCTCAAAACAACAACCAGAGCCAGCAAAACACATGTAATACAAAAATTTATAATTCAGTAAAACTCCTGGGTTTTAAAAATGCTAAGTTCAGAATTTTTTTTTTTTCTATGTAATAGTTTACATTGGAGATGAATTCCAAAATAATATGTATATGCTGTATGAAAAGGTAAATGTTTACATATATTTCTCCGTAATTTGTGTTTTCTTCTCTGATTGTAATTCCTGCTATTAAACAGTGGTTGAGTTTTGTCAAGTACAGCTTACAATTTATTTGCAGAATATTTTTAGGCTGTGAAAAGAAATGCTCAATTTTAAAATGAAATAGAAATACTTTACTTGTATATTTTAAGTAGAAATTTTTCTTATCTTTCTTATTTTCAATAATATGTTCAAAAGCCTTGGAAAAAATTATCATGAATATCTTTTGTTTCATTCATAGTTTTTTTTTGCAAAAAAACAAAAACAAACAAAAAAAACTTGTAACAAAGAATGCCCAGCTGTTATTTTTTTATCTATTTTATTTAAAAGGCCAATATCTTCAGTGTCTCTATATTCAGCTGGAAGATATAGTTCACTCCAGGTAAGAAATCAATTTTATAGTTCCTGTAGGAGCTGTATTAGAGGAACAGCTTTACCTTGAAATCACATTTGAACATGTACTCTGTGTACTAACTCCAGGAATTTCAAGAATTTTTTGAAATCAGCTTGTAGAACAGTAGCATCTCTACATCTTTCAAAGCACCTTAGAGCCACAGAAGTAGAACTGGTAAATTGAATAAATTGCTGTTTAAACTGATTTTCATTCAGCCAAACAGTCGAGCAAGTAACCTTCTCAAACCTTCATCAAACCCTGGGAAAAAGAGTAAGGAAAATTTATTGATCAAGTGATAAGATGTTATTTCAAAACTTGTAATTTAATTAGCAGGTACACCACATCAAAGGAGTTATCATAAAAACTGTGCTGTTTATATGAACTTCTGAAA
Source organism: Gallus gallus (assembly GCF_016699485.2). Classification (NCBI taxonomy): domain Eukaryota; kingdom Metazoa; phylum Chordata; class Aves; order Galliformes; family Phasianidae; genus Gallus; species Gallus gallus. The sequence continues at coordinate 29,382,586 of NC_052533.1, forward strand.
AAAACTTGTTTTTCTAGTGGTGTCAACTGCATTGTAGCTTTGTAGAAAATACATGAAGACTGTGTATATGTACTGACCTGTATAATTATTTCTTTTGACCTTTTTGGGGGTATATATTCCCACACACAGTGCACACCTCTGGGAATTTCCCAGCGTACCTTTTGAGGAAAAACATTGAGGTCACAGAAGTTGAACAGAATTACTAAGCTGAGATGTTGAAGGGATATAGAAAAAAAGTAGTAGATCTGAAATGGTTACATCTATGATGAATTTTAGTCCTTCCATTTCCTTGGGGATCATTGTCTTCTTTTTTTTTTTTTCCAATTCATATTAGAGATTTGAAAATTATCTAGACTAGCACTGTTTTTTATAATGTCTTAGCCTATTGATGGAGAATTAAGATGATTACTTTAAAAACACTTAACGGGGGTCTGTGCAGTTTTAATAGCTTGAGTGAAACAAAACACCAAACAGGATGTCTTTGTCCCCTTTGAACTTAAAGCATCACATGAACGTGAAGCTACTGCAGTCACCAATTAGTTATGTGGCACTGGACTCCCAGTGGCACTTAACGAATATAAGTTCTTACTATTGCTTTTGAAAAAGAATGGGAAATTAAATTGGCCTGATCAAATTTGGCACTTTATCTTAGGCATAATAAAGTTGAGAATGGGAAAAAGAAGGAGGAGAGGAGAGGAGAGGAGAGGAGAGGAGAGGAGAGGAGAGGAGAGGAGAGGAGAGGAGAGGAGAGGAGAGGAGAGGAGAGGAGAGGAGAGGAGAGGAGAGGAGAGGAGAGGAGAGGAGAGGAGAGGAGAGGAGAGGAGAGGAGAGGAGAGGAGAGGAGAGGAGAGGAGAGGAGAGGAGAGGAGAGGAAATTTTAGAACATAAAAGGTTTCCTGATTGCAATCTGCCTGTTATGGTTAAAAAGGGAAGGAAGATAAAAATGGTGCTAATTTTCTCTTTTGTTATAAAATTTTCAAAACTTAGTCTGATTTTCTTTCATTACACTCAATGAAAATTTTATAATTGATTTCAATGGAACTCAGTATCTTTTACCTACGGTACCTGTAGCATAATTGCTTTTCTTATATAGCCCTATCTAGCATGGTGTACATACACATCTGAAATTGTTACATCTAAGCCCAGTATTTTTAATAGCACTGTCTTGGTTTAGCTGACTACTGATTATTATAGTTTTTAGAGACTGTAAAACAGATCTCAAACATTACCTCTTGAGTAAGCTGGGTTTTTTTCTTCAATATCTAGCCATCCTTCTTGTCATCTTCACTCAGCATTGTCCATTGGATAATACTGTCCTTCCTCTGTACCTATCTCTATTTATTTTAATAAAACTGTAGGGAAAGACACAGTGCATCTAGGAAATACATTGGTTAGCTCTGAATGTTTCCTTAATTTTAAGAAAACTGATGCCAAACTAGTTGGCTCTCCTTTAGAAGAGTGTCAGAAATAAAGTATACCATAAAGGTTCATAGGCCTCTTTTATTACTGCAGGATTATTCCTTAATGTTTATTTTATTGATATTTTGTCATTATATTAGTGAACTATATGTTTTGTTAGTTTCTGATCAGTCAATCATATCACTTACTGTGTTTTCAGAGATGAATAAGTACAGATTTCCCTCTCAGAACATCTCTCTAAAGATTTAATTTTCATTTACTTCAGTTTATGCCTCTGAAGTAAGCAATTATTCATCTTTCAAATCTCTCATTTTTTGGGACGTAAGAGATATTTATGGTGGCACTATTTAAAGATAAGTTAATTCCTAATCTGAAATAAAGGGCTTGAAAGCAGCAAATTCATTCCTGATGATACAAGGAGGTCATTTTCCTGTATGTAAGCTTGGGAAATCCCAGATGTAAGGATGGCAAGACTGACTGTCAGACTTCTTAGCTGGAGTCATTCTTTTGACCAGGTGGTGTAACTTCTAAAGCACTTGAACAAATGGCCAAATTCCTCTTCTTTCTTTTTTTTCTTTTTTTCTTTTTTTTCTTTTTTTTCCTCTGGGATATCTAAAAACCACCCCGGAAAACACATACCACTTAGCAACTTTTTATCATGTTATTAGCAGAGAAGTACCAGTATACTCAAGGGAAAAGGACAGTGGAATAAAAATACATGAGGGGAAAGTGAGCTAAGTACAGAGCAGTGTTTAAAACACCTGATGATGTATAGCCAAAGCAAGGTGCAAAGTGGGTTAATAGGGTAACAAATAGTTTGTGTCAGAAGGAGGACTGTAGTTTGAGGAATTAGTACTAGGTGTAATGGTATACATTTGGCATAGGAATCCTCTATCTTCATGTACATAATTTAAAAGTTTATGAATCTGGAAATATTCTAAAAAGTATTCATAGATGAATAAGCTTTCAAGTTAAAAAATTATTGCAATGCTAATATGACTTCTTCCATGTTACAAGTAGAACAACCAGAACTTCTGGATCATTTCTATGCTTTCTGTATAAAAATATCCATTATGGCTTGAGCTATGAATGATTATTATAAAAATGTTTTTATAGTATTACTATATTTAACATATTAAATAATTTTCTAGTGATTGTGTAATTAATACATTAATGTTACACTATTATATTAGTGTTACAACTTGTTCAAATAAAAAAAAAATGAAAGCAGAGCTTTGAAAACTACAAAATCTCTAACAAGAGCAATTTTTTGTTAGATATTAACAGAGGAGCCAAGGAACACAAAGCACGCTGTATTCATAGTACCTTTTGTACATGAAAATGAGTTTTACTTGTCTTGATGTAAACAGTCTTTCAGAATTGTAAATAAAAACTAAGTTTAGCTTTCTGAGTGCTCTACATCTTACTAGTCTAATTTTCCATGACAATCAATGCAGTGTTTAGTTCTAAAGAGCCATTCAACTTTACTGAAAATTGTTGCAACAGACCTTCCTAGGAAGATTCTCTTCTACTCACTGTACAGTTATTACCCTAGAGGACTTGCAGAGGCAAGGCAGCTAACTTATCCTTGGCTAAAATTAGAATACAAAGACCCTGATGAATGTTGAAGTCAAAGGACTTTTGAAGCAGTATTTGCTTCAAAAGGTATAAATTTAATGAGTTAAGTATGAAATTAAATGAAGTCATAATCAAGCATTCTATTAACATAAGCTGAGTTACTAAAATTGGTACTAAAATTCAATAAAAATAGGATAAACTGCAGGATCCTCTGTTTTTAGTCAAAATTCAACATATGCTCTTAATAGTGGATTTTAAGGGAAGTATTGTGGAAGTAAGACACTCAGAAGTATCTTACCATGCGCTAACCCGTACACTTCATTAGGAAAAACTGTTTTTACCTAAATCCAGGGTGTCTGTTTTGCTTGTAGGAGGTCTTAATGATTCTGTTACTCTACACAAACCCATGAGCAAGATGCTGTCCTGAAAATACTTTCTTCCTCACACACAGCTCAGTCACTCTTTCAGTTAATAGTAAGTAGTATTGTAGAAGGAGTGTTTTGAGTCAGGTAGATAGAGGACAGTGATGGTAAAGGAAGAGATAGCATGAGTGAGGAGGTCCCCAGTAAATCCTCAGTATGTATCTGTTAACCTTCTTGCAACATCTCAGACAATGTCCAGCATGTCGACCTTTGCTTCTCCAACCCCCTCAGCTGTCATAAATGCCCATCACATATTCTACACACACACATGCTGGTAGTGTGTGCATGTATGTATTTGGGCTGACAATAAAGAATTATGCTTTTTCTGTTCTGCTTCAAACATCTGGACACTTTCAGACCTTGATCATTCTAGAAGATCAATTTTCTACTTTCAGTATGTTTCAAAGTTAGGGTGCAATTGACACTGGTCTCAGCACCACAAGATACCGGTATGTTTAGCTGGCTCTAGTGTGCAATAATTTGCAGAGAATGGAAGAACCTGAGAAGGAGAAAATGTATAGAGTCAGTTGTGGTGTTCTGTTGTTGCTTCAACAGTTTAGTCTTCTAGTTGAAAGGCAGAGAAAAACAGGAAAAAGCTGACCACAGGATAAATAAATGTGGAACTGGCTTGTATTCATTACAAGACATTGGACAAAACATGAGAAATGGCAACTATCAGCTTTCATGCACTGCATTGGAAAATGTCATTGTTGTGTAACATGACCAGAATGACCACGAATACCACTGCACATGCTCAGCACAGAAGAGGAGGTCCAAAAAGCACTACCAGAATTAAGCTGTTTCATGTGGGAACCATATTTTTTTAGAATACGTATTGTTTTCATTCAAAAATCTCAGTTTAGTGAATCCTCTTTGCATTTTATACTCTTTCGTTTTTCAGAAAAATTCCAATAAACTGATTTTTGCTACTGAATGTGTCCAAAATTATAAAGCAGCACTGCGAGACTTAGAGGGATAGGAAGAAGAAAAGAAAGATCAAAACAGAAGAAAAAAGTTAAATGAATAAAAGTATGTCAGAGCAAAGCTTCCCAGGAACGATTATTGAGAATAAAGCTTTTTTTTTTTTTTAAACAAACATAAAAAAATATATAAATCAAGAGCACAAAAGCCTTATTTTATGATTTTTTTTGGTGCTGTTTAATTTCTTTATATCTTCTTTGCCATTGTTAAAAAAGCAGCCAGCACTTCAAAGGCAAGCTGCATATGTTCTAAATCAGGACTTCAGTCCTGATGTATTACAGCACAAAAATTAAAACTAAATAAATGTGCTGTCTAAACTCCCATATTTCTCAAAAAAGTTGCTTTTAAGGATTTAAAAATTTAGAAATATTGCTTGATCATACTTTACCAACCATAATGTTTTCAGCAGACTAAATAACAAAATATTGTATTAAAAAGAAAGGAAAAAAATATTTTCATCTGGATATATCTGAACACCTGTATTTGGCCATCTTGCAGTTTTGTCAGATGCAAGGGGGAAAATGAAACTTTGCAGTCATTTGTCTGATAGTGAATATGAACTGCATAAATTTTCAGCTTATCCAGTGCTTTCTGGAATGCTCCTTGACAGTCAGGGTAAATCAATGAAAACAAAGCAGTATGTCTGCATAGGAAAGAATAGCCTTCCTGCTTTATCTCATAAAGATGATTGAAGAATGGATAGATTCTCTTGTAAAAAAAAGAAAAAAAAAGTGCCAATTTTTTACTTTTTTCAAATTATGAACTTTGCAATAGGTCAAGTTAGAATTCCACTTTATTTTACTGCTATTTGACCTGATCCTGCTGTTTTCTCTCCTTAAGTAAAATGGCATGTCTGACTCCAAAAGTGTCTGGCCAGAGTAAACCAGTTAAATCTGCCTTCAAAATATTGCAGGACTGGGGCCTTTGTGGTATCCCTTTTCCTCTGACATTTACTTTTACAATGGCCATTTGCTGTTCTTCTGCCAAGTCATTTTGATTTGTATTCACTCATTTGTTTTATCAGATTGCAAAAGGGGCAAGTGGCTCAGGTAAATACAAGTGCAAATGCTGGTTTTTTTTTAGTAAACTTTATTTTTTTTTCTTTTAAAACTCATTCATTCCTGTTCCTTTTTATTTTCAATTAAGAAATAATCACAGACTTCTATTTATGTTCTCAATGAATGTCAGTCCTTTACAAAGATTACTGGATATTGGTGTGATCAAAAGATCTGATTGTCTATTGCCTTTCATTTTATATTAACTATTCCCTATTCAGTTGTATGTAAAGGTTCAGTTTCACATTAAGATAGCAAGTATATAGGGTGTGTTTAAAAGATACGGGATGTATTTTTTGAACATCAGTAAGAAGTGGGTCATTGTGGGTGAGAAGTTGAAGAGTGTAAACAGTCTCCATGAGGAACGTAACATTTAGCAAATGCTAACATATGTTTGCAAACATTTTTATAAGAGTGAAACACTATTGCTTAATTTACTTATAAGTTATTATATAATTTGTACTTTAATCAGTTCTAATAATGCATGTTGACCATATTTGCATATAATAAAAGAGCAGGGTGAACTTCCTGGTGAGTTTAAGACATTCTGGACCTTTTTGAAAGGCCTTAGCACTGTCCTAAATGTAACCATCTAAACTTGGTGCCTGAATTGGAAGTGCAGATTCCTCAGATGGCTGTGGAGCCCCTAGAAGTAGACTCAGAGTACCAGAGCTCTCCAAAAATGGACAGCAAAAAAATGACTGTCAGCCTAAGCGAGACTTGAAGGATATTTCAGGGTTAGTTGCAGGTCTTTGGCTGTTTACTGTGGGCTACAGTTGCTTCTCCCACAACTGGACTTCACAGTTTGCCAACTTATTTGGAGTTGGTTGCCTTGAGATTTTCATAGTATCTATATAGATAACACTTTTTCATTTTTGTAAATTCTATAATAAAGACTGCAATTTTTAATCTGGCAAAGGGATTTGTCATTGTTTCAGTATAGATGTCACCAAGAACACAGTTACAGAAGCGATGTGTGCTCTGTGCATTGAACTTACTAAGATATGACCTGAATTTTTGTTTATAGAAAAAGAAAACATGAATTATTTGGATAATTAGTGAAGGAGGAAGTAGAATTTACATTTATGTTGCCTATATTTTCTTTTCTGCCTTTTGAAGAAGTTCTCAGAACTTTTTATTTGCAGCAATCCTTTGATGACTGAAAAGGGAATACTCTCAGGCCGGCAAAGTGTCATTACCTTTTCGTATTATATTTTCTGATTATCAATGAACTGCTAAAACCTCTCTATTCCATTTTCCTCATTTAATTCTTAATTAAGATATCAGCAGCATGTGAAAATGCATCAATGACATTTTTGAATCTGGACCCACTGAAAGAGGCTCTTTCCAGACCAGGTTTACCAGTTTGGCACCAAGCTTCATCCAGCTCTTGGATGAATTAGTTACTCAATTTAGGCTCAGCTGAAATTGTTTACACACTTTTCTTTGCCACAGTAAATCTAGAAATTGCATATAAAAACAGTGCACAAAGGAACATTATTTGGGTTGTAAGGTCAATTGCTCAAGTGAGATTTATGATTGCTTGCACAACAGACCCCTTTTGCATATGCTTTAAGATAGGTTTGTTAATTAAGTGAACATCTACTATTCTAGCCCTTTGCTTTCCTCATTATGAGGGCCAGATTCAGATTGTAATACAAAATCAGCAGTAAACGTTCACTAACTTCATAGTTTATGTCTTATTCTAAATAACAAATAAGCAAGAAAAGCCCCAAAACAGCAGAAAACAAACAAACAAAATAAGCAACAAAAAAAGAGGAAATAAATGTTCCCCTACTTTTCTTGTGTGTATCGTTTTTCTCTGTTGGCCTCTTCTAGAAAAACAACAATAACAAAACAAGCTTAAACAACAGAAGCACTACTTTGAGAAGGAATTGATGCAAAAAATAGCACTGTCAAGCTCTAGATTTGTGTTTATTTAAAAATTTGTGTGTTTTTCTGTTTGTGCAAGATGTAAAATCAACTGTCGAGACAACTCTTTACCATTGTTGCGTTGCAAATTGCAACAACCAAAAAAAAAAAAAAAAAAAAAAAAACACTGCTGGAAATTCAGGCAGTGCTCATATAATAGTCCTAAAAAACAGTTAATAGTCACACTGGAACAGATTTCTCCAGGCTGTTTCCAGACAGGTGAGGAGGACCCAGAGCAGGAAATGTGTTTTGTTAATAAACAGTGCCATCAGAACTCATCTTAGATTTGGAAATGAGTTCTTTCCTTCTCTATCTGCAAGCACTTTTCTTCAGCTATGTTTTCTATTTGTAGCTGAGAACTAAGTCCTTGTAAGTGTTACTATAAATGTATAACTTTTACAGCTTGAGTTTACAGTGTGTATGAGGGAAAGAAAACAAAGGCTTTCAGGCTGTCTTTGAGCTGTTCCAGGCTGGGCTAGGTGTATGCTGGCACTGTGGCAGTCACACACCACCTGGGAAGGCACAGAAGCTATGCTTTCCCACACCTGTAAGGACTCATATAGAAGATGGCTGCTATGAAAGTAATGCTCCCTATTTTATTATGGTGGCCTACAGTGTCAGTGGCAGATGTTGGTGGTATGGCAGTAGAGGTTGAACCTTCCCACCAATGTTCGGTGACATTTTGTTGCCATGCAAGAGATGGCAGCAGAGAGGCAGTCTCATAGAATGGCAGCTGACGTAGAAGTGCATATGAAGCAAAGGTGTGGAAGTGAATTCCTCCTTGTGGAAAAAAATGCACACACTGACATTCATCAACAGTTGCTGAATGCTTATGGAGACCAGAGGATGTGAGCACAGTGAGGTCATATGTTTCAGCAGTGGTGGCAGTGAAATGAAAGGCAAGTCATGTTCTGGACAGCTGTGCAACTGCAGTTGCACCACAAAATGAAGAACTTCTCAATCTGCTCATGTGAATTGTCAGATTATGACCGAGGAACTGTATACAGAGCTGAAAACTGGCTTCAGTGTGTTGGAAACAATGATGGCAACTTTGCAATATTGCGAAGTTTGCACCAGGTGAGTCCCACAGATTCTCACAGAAGAAAACAGAAGAACCCTGAATACAAGATTTTCAGGATCTATTGAACCAATATGAACTTGAAGATTTGATGTTCACCACTACAAGTCAGAGCCAAAACAGCAGTCCGTGGAATGGCAATATGTGAATTCCCCACTGAAGAAAAATTTCAAGACAGCCCTCAGTGGATAAAGTGATGTGCACTGTCTTTTGGGATAAGAAAGGTGTGATCTTACTGGATGCACTGGAACATGGACAAACCACTAACTCTGACCACTACATCACAGTAATGGCTGAGCTGAAGGCTCAGACTGCCAGAGTTGGACCAGAGAAGACGACTATCTTTTTTTGCAACACGATAAAGTCAGGACTCATACCAGTTTGAAGATCATGAAACACATTGCCAATCTTGTCCTACCACACCCACTGTATAGTCTGAACATGACACCTTCTGAATTCCATGTATTTATGCTGATGGAAGATGGACTACATGGGCAACATTTTCCAAGCAACAGTCTTGTCATAGCAGCTGTGAAACAGTGAGTCACTTCCATTGGTGCAGCTTTTTACAAGTATGATGTGCAAGCATTTGTTCATCATTGATGAAAATGCTCAGCTAATGGTGATGAGTATATTGAAAAATAGTGTTTCGTAGCTGAGAATTTTCTCTCTCAATCAGTATTATTATGCTCCTTGAATTTGTTGTAGTTTCCATGGAAAAAATACAAGTGACTTATATATATATATAAAGGCAATTTGAGTTGGAGTTTACTCATGATGACCCACTGGAGTAAGTCATAGGCTGGGAGGACACAAAAGTAGCTAAAAGGTTAGAAGGGGTAACTCTATGAGTCCAGGTGATATCAGGAAACACATGCAATCTCTGTTCAGAGTGATAAAATGAAGAACTCCACACACACATTTAATCTTTAATGTGTATTTTATTCACAATTTCTAAAGTTATTTTACAGTGATTAAAAGAAGATCATGTTTAAACATACTTGGCCAAATTCAGCTCACAGTTCCTGAGGTATAAATTCATTGTAGTCACTGGATTACTTCAAGTTTCTTTTCTGAGACTATGTGACATTATTTCTGAAAGGGCAAACAATGTGATTGCCCCCTGACAGACTAGCTTGTTATCAGATACCTACTTATTTAAATATATCATCACCTTATTTGGTTTGGGAGTTATCAGTAGCACTTTTGCCTACAAATACAAGGATGTCTTGTGGAACACAATTTATTTACAATTCACTGCCATCTGCCTATGTTCTGACCTTGACTGAGTAGATAGCTTGTCTGTGAGCAATTCAGAGATCACTGCTGACAAAATCTGAATCATTTCCATGATATGCTGTGGGACTGTCTCATCTTCCTCTGTGTCTAAGGGATGTGAAAGTATATCTCTGGAGATGAATTCAGAAATGTTCTGCATTCTTTGCAGAAATAAAAGCATAAGCTTTCTCCGTTCTCTTTTTTTATTATTATTATTTCTGATAATTGCAGATGATTATAAGAAAATCTAAATCCCTCATCACTTTAATTTCATATTCACATTCATTTTTTGTTTTGTTCATCCTCTCAGACATCTAGTAATTTCACTTATATACCTGTATTTTCTTTTAGTCTCAAAAAAGTATTTGTTATCTTTTTAATAATACACTTTTTTACTGACTTAGCAAACACTCTTACCATTTTCTTCCATGTCTCCCTTCTGTTTTCTCTCATCTTTCTTTCTCTTACGTAATTACTGTGAATTAATTAATTCACTCTAACATAATGACCAGCTATAAAATTCAGGCTAGAACATTGGGAAGACACTAGAATTTTGGTTCATGACCATTTATTTAAGGAAATGAAATCAGCAGTTTGGTCACAATGAAGGATGGTTAAAAAGTGCATCCTTCTCTGCTGAAGTGCTGACTGCTACCTTGGATAAGAGGAGCTCTTCTGATTTTGACATTTTTCCTTGTTGATCTTCTTTATTTACCTGTAGAGAAGCAATCAAACACCTCTGTTGTCAGAAGTTTTTTAAGATGCTTTTCTGTGATGTTTGGATTAATTTTCCCAAGCTTTCAGCTGCTGTGGCTTTTCAACTTTGTCAGAAGGAAGAACAAATACAATCCTGATGTTGCAGTTTGATATATGTTTCTTGCTAAGTTTCTGATGCCACTAGGGATCTTTGGGTTCTGACAGCAGGTTATTTCACTTGCAGTAGTTAAAATTCTGCAGGGAGAAACAGTAGCTATTTTGGTAGTGGATTTTCAGTGTCTCCATCCAGAAAAGCCGAAATACTGTTTTGCCTTGAAGAAGAAATTGCCAGTGTTGCTCTAGAAACAGTCTATTAACACTAAGTGAATGATTTTTGCCCTGCTTTGAACTTCCCATTTTTAAGAAGAATGACAAAGATGACTTTGATAATGCAGCTGCAACAACATCTGGAGTCCTCAAATTACCTTGACATAAGCTAACTGGGTTTCTGTCAGAGTACTGCATAGAAATGTTATTGTTTGTCTCGATGTCTCTGTTGTTCAATGGAGATAAGGTCTGCCAGCTTCCTTTGATGCTGCTGTCATGCTATGGTAGCAAGAGAGATAAATTCTACAGATCCCATGGAATCAGGTCATTCCTGAGTGATTCTACAAAAATCCAGAAAGTAGTACTTCCTGACTGCTTAGCTGCCTGAAGGCACTCTTCATTTATGGTTTGTGAGGATGTACCTGCATGCTTATTTCATTGTTTGGAAGTTTCAGAGTATAAAAACACTGAGCAAAGAATTCTATAAGAGTTTCTGGAACATTGGTTCTCAGACAGTAATTTGTAGGTTGCTGCTTGTATGCAGAAGCTCACAGAAAGGCTTTTTCTGAGAAGTGCATTTCATAAGACTGAAAGGACCAGGATTCTAAGAAAGGATTGTATTCTCACACATGTATGTAGGGGGCAAAGCTTTCTGGGGAAACTAAAATGTCACTCCTATTTCTGTAAATATTGCTCCAGAACACAGTTTTGATTGTACATGAAGCCATCTCGTTCACCCAGCATATGAATTTGACCCTAATATTTACAATATATTTTTTAAAGGAACATCTTTACTCTCATGCTTTAAAAATGTTACAAATCTGTGATGAGTATGAGTCACATACTTCATTCTGAGAAGCAGCAAAAAAAAATATTCTCTACATATTTTCACTTCCCGTGCATCAAAATGGAGTGATGTCAGTCCTGCCTCTAATTGAAGCCCATGTAATTCTGTGCCATACTTTTTGTTTTAGTTTTTGTTTATGTTTTGTGCTCCCAGTAAATTATGGCTTATAGGTCTTGTGAAGTCTGCTGCCCAATAACATGTGATATCATGTTCTGACATAACTTTTCCGTTCAGGAAGGAGGCTATATGGAGCCACCTATGTCATCCAAATATTAGCTATGCTTTTTTTTACTCTATGGCATTTTACCTGCCATTTCAAGGCATCTGTGTGTCCTTATATTAGTATGAAATGGAACAAAGGGTCTGTTGTATATGGGTCAAAGTTACATCCTTTATTCTTACATGTCTTTGTAATAGACTGGCATAATAGAAAGTTGCTCAATGTATTTTGTTTGGAAATTGCAATTAATCAGAAGGCTGTAAGGAGTCAGACCTCAAACCTAGTTTCAATACTATTTCCTTTAGTGAGTTTTACACATTACCTTTTCAATAAGTGGTGACAGGCAGCACATTTCTTGGTGATTATAGCATGTGTCAGGTGGGGTTAACGGGCACAAGGCCAGAGGGAAAGTAACTACTCGAGATGTACAGTAATCCCTTAGAAATGCACTGCCTTATTTCCTCCTGATATTATAAAATGATGTTTATTAAACAATGTGATCCAAATCCTGAGAGGCATTAGACCTCTGATACTAATACTGAGTTCACTAGGAGACTTGATGCCAAACCGGTCAGGAAATCAAGTCTATCTATGAACAAGAACTCATCCTTGATATACTTATTGTATCGCTGTCCCTCATCTTGGAATGATGAATGATCCACATCTGGAGGCCAGATCTTTAGACAATGGTATATGCTGATTAACACTGGCTAAGCAACTAACCCTTAATTTAATGTGCTATGTTGATGTGATAGGGTCAGTAAATGACTGCAAATGAAGTGAGAGCCTTAATTTGTAGACTCAGAGAAACTGTGTATGTTGGAAAGACATCTTAATCCATGATGCTTTTCTTGGCAGAATTTTTAGGCCATCTTCAGAAAATGGCAGTCAGCTCTCAGCTTCTGAGTGATTGGCTTTAAACCAGATCCTTTGTGTAAGTCTCCTGGGTCAATTCAAAATTAACTGACTTGACTTTTCATCAGTTAAAAAAATATAAAGCTAGATCTTCCCATCTGATTTTTTTAAGTCATAACTCTGTGCCCACATTTCAGCTTTATTCATTTATAACAGCAGAAACATTGCCCCATATATTTTAAAAACATAGCATTGATTCATAGGCAGTAGCATTATAATAATCTTCCCCAAAACTTAATCAAAGTTACTGGTTTAAATGGATAGGCAATAGCAGTATCTGATTTTCATTCCATTGTGGATTAGAAACAAATTCCTCATACTTTGAATTATTTATGTTTTGATCATATGTCGTGTTTTCAAGCCAACTTCTTACTGAGTCTGGACTCAGGTTTGGAGATATAATCATCAGTAATTTGTAACATCAGAGGCAGATATTGTATCTGTATCAGAAAGACAGGCAACTTGATCAGATTTGGAAGAAATTGTCATGATATCAGTGCTACCCCTTGCACTGCTTAGCAGATTTCACAGTATGGGGGATAGATTTTAAAACTGTAGTTGTCAGTTTAGGCTATCCATATATAAAACCTTTTGAGGGATATTTAATATATTTTCAGAGAAAAATAAAGTAAAATCTTCCAAACTGCTCAAAGAAGGGACTCCCACCCTCCAGATGAAGCAACAGCCTGATTCAGAGATCTGAAGCTGAGATTCTGACATGCCACCTTGTCGTCTACAGTTCTGTATTTTCCCTCTTGGCTTCTGCTTTCTTTCCTGTTCCTGGAAAAAACATTGAAAACTTTGTGGGATGGATAATCTTGCTTCCTGTCCAGCTTTACTAGGTTGAGGATTTGCTGTCAAAATGAAAAAAGGGGGAGGGTGGTAGAGCAGTGGAGAAGTTATTACATGGGCCAGGTGTGAGACAGGGTAGAGATGAAAAGTATATGAGGATACTGAAATAAAGGAAGGCTTGGAGCAAATGCCTAGTATGAACAGACCTAAAAACATCCAGTCAGCTTTTGGAATATTCAAAATCTCCTGGTTTGATTCTGGCAGCTGAAATCTGTTGTTGAATTTTTTCCCTCTGAATCCACATAACAACACTGCAACAAGTCTGAAAACATAGTCATTATTTTATACACCACTATGACCTTTCCTGGAGGATGCTGAATCCCTGTTCCTTGATAATAAAAAGTATAAAAGAAATCTTTCCTTTTTTTTAGTACAAATGAGCTGGGAGAAGAATTCGGGGGAAGCATCTTCCTCTGAGGAACATTTTGTCAGATGGTCAGTGCTGCTATTGTATAGTGGAGGTATACAAATGCCTCCTTCCCTGCATGGAAGACTAAGCAAATACGATGGACTATGTAACATACTTGGAGACATGGATGCACAGACCATCCTACTGAGCACTGGTGGTCTAACTTTTTCCAGTAGTGAGAAAAATTTGCAATACTTGGCCTTTGGAGAGACATCCTATGTATCCTTGAGTAAGTATTGAATAGAGATTTAATAAGTTATGTTCAGCATAGCAGCTCAAGAGCAGCTAATTATGAAAAACATATTACTGTAGATCCAACAGGCATGCAATAAAAACATCTATTACATAAATTGTTAATCCATAAAAAATGTGTTTCTGGGACCATTGGTATTTATTTAACATACAATTACTGTCTAATTTAATCTAAATTAAATGCCTGGTTGAGATGTGTAATTTAAAGTGTTATTGAGCTTCCTTCTCTGGTATTAAAAGCAAGAAATCAGCTGCTAATGCCTGGAGGCCAGGTCTTTACCATTAAAATTCAGGTACTTTAGCACTAGCATTCCAAATATCAGCCATTTGGAAAGTGTTTTTCATGAGAATGTACGTATCTGGCATTTCCTCTCACTTGAGGCCACATCCTGCCAACTGAGTCAAGCCTATGACTTAATCCAAATGAGGTTTTGATTGAATAAAAGGTATTGAATTAAGATCTGAGAATAAAATATGTTTTCTTATCATAGAAGACAAGCTTTGCAAAATGTTCTAGCTCCTGCCAGTGTTGGAAGGGTAAATTATCATTTGACTCCTGTATGGATGTATTTATTTAGGACACGTAGCCTGATGACTCAGGAAGTTATGTAAAAACTGACCCAGTTAATTTTAGATGCTATTGTTGGAAGAATATCAATGAAAATTAATCAAATAGTCACGAAGGAACCACAGGGAAGGAGCGCAGAACACTGGTGGGTAGGCTTTTGGCAGCAATCATCGCAACAGTTTTAATGAGAGGAAAACACATTCTCAAGTAAATTAGAGAGCAATGACATGATTAGATGGTAAATAATAGTTAAATACATGCTTGGAGGTCCAGGACAGAGACTGTGGAGTTTTTGTGTTTTGGGTGTATTCCTCTCCAGTATGCTCTGAATAGCCAGAGGAGTTCACCAGAACTCTGCCTATAATTTAGGGTCGGATTATAACTTTTCTGACACTGCAGCCAAAAGAGCTGTTGGGGCCCTGCTGCAGCAGGAGCCTCACTGAGGCTTTCACCCTAAGCGCAGAGCTTTTGGCTATTGACATGTCCTGGTTCTTCCAACAGCACTGTGGCTCTGCTTGGCTCAGCCTGCTGTCACCCGGAGGGGCTGTGCAGGAGACATCTGCTCTCCTTATGTGCAGGCAGGGAGATGGAAGGGATCTGTCTTCTTCTGAGGCAGGTTTCGTCTTCACTAAGTGGGCGTTTGCACACTCACTGGTGATCAGAGTTGCGTGTATGATTGTTTATGAAAATGAGGAGTGTTGAGTGGGAGTGGTCCCCTCCCATATGGTCTCTTTCTGTGTTTACTGGGGAAAGGATGTGAAAAGGATCACATTCACTAGTTGTCTTCCTTCCCAAATGTTTGTGTCTCAAAATGTGAGGCTGCGTGCACAAAGTCTAACTTGTTAGCTTTACTTCATCTAGCTGTAGCACACACCAAAATTGTGTGGTGACTCCATTGAAGGGGACTGGCCTGGACTAAGTGTGTTTTACCTGCTCATTACCACTTTCTGTTTTAGGTTGTCAGAGTAAACATGCTCCAAAAACAAAAATAGAAAACTGACATACCTCCTGGTTCTCTTTTAGTAGATTTTAACATTTTTCTGTGGTTTTCAGTAAGTCTAGGTAGGATCTAGCTGCTCCAGCCACTTTGGTTAAGTGGGGCAGAAGTGTCACCAGTGTTATTCCTCACTGTTTGGTAGAACTAGAAGGAGCACATGGGGAGGTTGTCTGTTACAAAAGCAAAAGCAAAAACAAAAACAAAGCAGCAAAAAAATCCAACAAAAGCAGGACTCGTGCTGTTACACTGAGACATCAGACCGTCCACTAAAAGCTGACTTATTTAATTAAATGGTAATTCAAGTGAACAGCACACTGTGTCCTTCAATAACAGCCTGGCAACTTGCTCATTAATATAATACAGTATTAATTTTCTCTCTCTGCCTTGCCACAATAGAACATATTCAAACATGAGGCTGAATGCTGTATTTCCTCCAGAAATAACATTGGAGGAGGGGTAAGGGTATAATTAACTAATATGTTATGTTTTTGTTTTAAAAGTTTATGTTTTTGCTTCAAAGGTCAGCAGATAACAGCTTATATACTGTGTAATTTTCTAATGGATAACAAGGCCTGATAACACAGAAGTTCAAGTTGTCCACTAGAAAGTAAAATTCATATTTTTCAATCTGAAGCAAAATAATGTAGTTATGCTACTCTGAGTTTATGACTATTCATGCATTACTTGTATGCAATATATCACTTACAGCACTGATGCAGATTGTAATCATGTTTTTAATGTTGCCTGCTGGCACAATTAATGGAATCCAGGGTGCAAGATGAAGAGTTAACAGCAAATCTTTACAGATCTAGCTCTTGGAATATTGTCTCATGTTGGTAAATAGAAAGTATAGAAAGAAAACTGGAAGTGTTATTTCTCATATGCTATCATAATTTTGAGGCATTAGAAAATTTCTCTGTAAAATGATATTTTTGGCTTTTTGTTCTTCTGTATATAACTCTCACAACCACATGGCTCCAGGAGGATCTTGTGGCATTTTGTGCTCTTCATATTTAGATAGCAGCTTATAAGAATTCCAGTCTTAATCTGCCCTTCATTTTTTTATAAAAAGTACAATTGTTCATCCATGGTATTTTATTTTCAGCAAAAAGCGAATCAGGTAACACGTAGGGTTTTCAGAAATACCTACTGGAGTTTTAATGCTGTTACTTGTGTTGACCAGGGGTTTATCACTGTCTTTGTTAGAATGATAGCTAGCCAATGTTAAATGCTTTAAATTGTAAAAAATATATCTGAAAATAATTGTTGGCACAAAGCCATGCTCACAGTCTTTTGGTGCGCTGTATGAGCATTATCTTAAATGTACTATTTCTCTGAAGTAAAATTTCACTGAGCACATTTACAATAACATTTGAAAAAATCTCTGTATGTATAATCTTTTCTCACTTACTGACAAATTGGATGATTGGAATTTCTATTTATTTATTTTTGAATAATACATGACATTTGTACTCATTCTCATGGCCAGAAATAACCATGGATATTCCTATAGCTCTTTCAAGCCCTGAGTGATGGATGTTTGTCATTCAGTCAGAGACTCATGGTGTAAATGGCTCAAAGACAGTTGCACCAGCACATACATTGCAACCTCAGAAAAGGGATAAACATTGCAGGCTGAACTGGAACTTGAGGACTGATGTTTTAAGACGGCTTTCCCTTTTATAACTGTAGATTTTCTGCCTTTTTTTTTTTTTTTTAATAAAATGCCACTAATCTATAATTCTCATGCATCAGTACAAAAGCATAGTTTTATAGTATGGTTAAACCAAACTGAAACAGTTTCTTAAAGTCAGCATTGCAGCTAACCCCTGTGTCAGCTGGCACAGTGGAAAGGCCAAAAACTGCTGTTGACCATTTCTAGAAATTCATTTGAATTGGAAGATCCAGGATTCAGAATGTTTATCTGACTCCTTTCTCGCCTTGGAGTTGATCAGTGGGGTGTCAAATATGTGCTTGATCTCCTTACATCAGGGGAGATGACTGAGTCTTTTCATGGTGCTTGTTACTATTTTCTTCTTGTTTTCCTTAATTATTTGGCATGGACTATAGTCCATCTTAAAACCATTACTTGACTGGGATTCCTTTCTTTCCATTTTGTTACTTCTGTGCTCCAGGGGATTTCCTTGAGGAAGTTAATATCTTTTCTAGGTTGCTGCAGTGACACAGGATCCAAGTTTTTTTGTTAAGAATTTCCATAACTCATTCAATTTCAGGCAACATTGGCTAAAGTTATTTCTTCCTTTCCCAGCAAGTTACCTTTACTGTCTTGGGGTAATTACACTGAAGGAAAGATCTCATCATATTGGTTTCATTTGGCAATGCTTTATTTTGTCACTTTGATCTCTGATGGGAAAGATACTTTTTGTATGGCTCATTGAATGGATCCCAATTCAGCCAGTAATTATTACTGTAATGATGATACTAGGAAAAGCAAGCAGACAAACTAACATTGTGATGTCTATATGATATATTACATATGGTTGCCTAACAGAAGAGAAAGGCACTGAGACAATCCTTGCATTTTTTTGCCACACATAGTCCAAGAAATTGTGATGTGGTTACACTCATAAAACATTTTCAAAATGTGTAAAAAAAATAAGGAAGACCTTTTCTTTCTTCATAGAAGTTCTGTAATGTGAAGGATAATGGTGTTGTAAATGCACTGTTGAGTTTCATCACAGAGCCTAGGAGTGAGTTGTAGTGTTTGCGGATGTGAGGAGTCTGTGCCTGTTCATTCCTCTTCATTTCCTTAAATGCTGTATGTAAGACTCACTTTATGCTGCTGGAACTCTCTTCTTATGAATCTGAAGATCACGTGTATAAATGCAGACAGAAATAAATCCTGTAGGTAAAAGAAAGTAGAAATTGGCTAAAGATCAAAGGTTATCCTCATTCCACTCCTTCCTTCACTTTTATTATCCTGTCTAAATTCAGCCTTCTGTAGAGAGGTTTTTATTTCATTTTTCATGAGGAAAGGTTGAGTTTAAATGAGAGTTAAGATGTTATTTGTTTTTCAACTCAGTATGTAATTTGAACCACAGTGTAGTAACTTTGCTAGAATACAAACTGCAGTTCTTATAGGGTATAGAAGACTGAGGAGTGGATTAGGAAACAATATTTCAACTCAAGTGTTCTGTGATCTATAGATTAAGTGTCCAGTAGATCTCCTTTTTCTTTTTCTTTTTTTCCGAAGTAATTGTATGTTTTCTTGCTTGTCAGATCAAGTCTTAAATATGTCTTGCAAAATTGCTTTAGATAACATGCTTGTAATTTCTGTATTTATTTTTATACTTTTGGTGACATTTTCCACCAGAATGCATAAAAAAGTTTTGCTTTTCCTACCTTTATAGAGGCTTCAGCAGGTGTTTTCTAAATGCTTTGTTTCAAACTATGAAATGCACTGAAATTAGTAAGGATGACCAACAGTAGAGCAACTGAACCAGATTAAGTAGAAAAGTTAAGAACAATATGCAATGAGTACATAACTTCAGTAGTTTCAAAGCTACTCTTATTATTACTCACTTAAAGGTGATTAATCAAAACAACAGCTGTCCTGTAAACTACCACAAAATTTAATGTGTCTCTTCTCTCCCAATTAATGTTTTTCAAGAAATTTTTCTTGTCATTAAAAATTCAATAAATTAATTTTACTTCAATCACAGTCGAAAACTTTGTAGTAGTATTTACCTAATTATAGATCACCATAGAAAGTGTATCACAGGTTTTGATTATGATGCAGAATTGCTTAGAACATTATGGGTCAGGAGCAAGCAGTACTGGTGGAGGTATCTATAACATTCTGGGGAGTTTCAGCTTATCCCAAAATCTTGAATCAAAGGAAGTGATCCACTGCTATTTCCGCTTCCAAAAGTACTTTAAAATGGAGATGTGACATGTTTCCACTATATTTCTAACCATGGCTGTATATTAGACTCAAAGTCCAAATACAAAGGAAGAAGAGATCTCTAAACAAAAATTTCATCTCACATGAAAAACATGATTATTTTAATTACAGTATCATAGTCTAACTATAAATGTTATTTATCATATCAATGCCATGAGTGATCATCTCTAAATAACATGGGTGTGTATTACATTGTTGTGCAAATGGGGAGAATCAAGGGTTCTATTTGTTAATGAGAGACAAAGCTCATGTTTCAGCTAGTATCCAGCTACTGAGGATCATCATGGGGGATATTATCTCACATCTGCCTCATACAAAATTCCGTTTTACCTAACTCCAAAGCATCTGGTTTGAGCTGCAGTCAGAAACAGGATACTGAAATAAATATATCCCATACTCCATGTAGTCTTACTCAGCAAATGTGAAATATGCCAGTAATATGTGTTCTGCTTTAATTATTTGCACTACTGTATTTGAATACTAGGTTTTGGTCACCTAACCAAGCAATTGCTGAAGCTAGCGGACGGCCGTGTCGTGCTGGCACTGGAGGGAGGACATGACCTTACTGCCATCTGTGATGCATCTGAAGCCTGTATAAATGCCCTTTTAGGAAATGAGGTAAAACATAGATCATAGTTGTAGAGAATGATCCAATTTTGCTGAAAATACTATCTTCAATTTTCTTTTAGCAACTGTAGAGCAGACCTGTTTTGATTGGGTTTAAAAGACATGCAATTTGAATGTTTCAGAGTAGATCTCAGATAAGCCGAAAACATGCTTTGCTTTGACTAAATATCTCTAAATGATACGATGATATAAATAATTTAGTGTTTGCCTAAATTATTCTCAGTTCTAGGTAAGATTTTACACTTCAAAATTGCATTTGGTGTTGCTGTGCTGAATACCAGGCTTAATGTCACTGGTAGCCACTAGTATCATCTAGAAGGATGAGAGCTTTCAGCCAATTGTTTTGGGAAAACACTGTCTATTACGATGCACCTGATAATCTTAGGGATTGAATATTGCAATGACTTTTTTTTTTTTTTTTTTTGTAATATTTTGACACTTCCTCTACTAGCATGTAGAAGAACAAATTTCAGAGGCTCTTGACACATGAAAACATCAATAAAAATGTGACCAAGAATTCAAAAATTATTTTTATTATTTTTAAGTTAAAAATGAAGATTCAGTTTGGTCTGTCTGCATGCAGTCTAAATGGAGTGTACAAGATTTATAAAATACTTTATATATTATGAAAAACTTTTTAGAATGGACTGTCATACTAAGGAGATATGAATACATAAACACTCATTTATGAGAATAGGCTCTGTTGTCCACTGGAGAATATCTTTTCTTCTATAAATATGATGAGAAGGAAAGTAAGCTTGCAGAATTTACAGACAAAATCATTTAAGAAAAAGAAAAGTTTTTACCAGAAACTGAATTTTGTGAGATCTCATTATAAAGTTCACTGTATTACCATTTTTCTTCAGGAGAAACAGCAATGGCTAAATAATTTATCCATACAAATGTATTAGTGCTAAACTGCAAGCTGGTTGGTAATTTCCTTGTACTTCAAGTTTTCATACCTATGAGAATAATGTGAAGTAATGTATCTTGTGATGGAAATTGGATAGAAGGCTTTTCCAACTGTTCCTTTTAACCTTTTATTATTATGACTCATCAAGAAAGATATTTTTATGCTTATTTTTTACATTATATGTAGATATATATACAATACAATGTTATTTGCTATTATATTATATATGTTGTATATATACAATACAATGATAGCTTTCTCAAAAGTATTCTCAGAAATGTACAGTAGACATGTTCACAAAAAAAACTTTCATCTGTGTTTTGTCTTCTGTTACATTTGACTAGTCCCAAAATAAGTGTTTTGCAGTTTATATACTGTTTAAATGGATGTTCAGCTCAGTGTTGATTTTTTAAAAATTATTATTATTTTATTATTATTATTATTATTATTCAGCTGTTAGAAGGACTGCAAACCGAGACTGAGGCATTTGACAGTCTTAGTGAACGCAGCTTTGCTTACCCTATCATGCACTCTTCCAGGGCACTCTCATTTCCTATTCCCTGTTGTAACTTTCCTTGTAATAATATAAGATGGCATCATGATATCAGTGGCTTTTCATAGTTCTTTTAAACCCATTCCCTGAAATTTGGACCTTTATGAGACTAATGCTAGTGACACAATACTAATGATATGATGCATCTTCCTTTGCGTGGATATCTGTGTCCTTCTATCCAGTTATGACCATTTGGTGGTGCTACCCATTTAAGAAAAGTACCTTGTTTTGTTTAAACACTATATCACACCCAACTACCATTTCTGCTTTCACACACCAGACATTATCTGAGATAGAATACTTACTATGAGAAAAAAAGAATGGGATGAGTGTATTGGAATTGAAACTTTCTTCCATTTTCTTTTAGAGTAACCTGGGCCTGGGAAATTAGATAAGTTATGAGTCTATCTGTTTGCAAAATACTACAAAGCAAACTTCAAGTCAGACAAAAATGTAATAACAGATTGAAGAAAAACATAACCACACAACCATTAGTAATACACTTATAAAAGAGCATGATCCTTAATAACTTGAAACATCTCATGCAATAAGCATTATTCTCATGTGCTGTTACTCACAGATGTGTCCTCAGGGAAATGCGTTAAATGGTCTGTTGCAGCAGAATTTCTAAGAGAAAATATGCTGTGGCTGCTAAGACAAAAATACTCCAGAGTGGATGTCATTACTAACACTACCAGAAGAAATTGATGCTTACTTAAAAGAATAAGTAAAGGTGTTGCCGAGGAGCAGACACTAATGAGGAAGTCGGATACTGAGTTAGCAGTTAGAAGTCAGCACGTCTGTTGACATCTATAGATTTATGGAAATCTATACCACATGGCCCATAGCATACACATTGCTTGATTTCAGCATATTGTTCCTGAACTTGTACAGCAAACTCCAAGTGTATTCCAGCCAAGGACAGAAAAAAATGCTTTTCTTCAAATAACCAATTATTGTAATTTGAGGATACATTCTTTGCTGCATACAGCTCTTAACAGGTGATTGATAGGATAATTATAACTTATTATCTGCCCTTCACATTTACAAATAGTGGTATGTAGTGTAATCCTAGTTTAAAAACTTTGGCAGGATGAACTTCAGTTTTTAAATACTACACATGTAATTGAGCTTGAATTAAAAAGGTTGGGAAAGGCCTTTGTAAGGTACTCTGCAGTTTGTCAGATGTATTTATTCATATGCTGAGGATTAGAATTCATAAACATTTTTCAGGGTTTTTGAAAACTTCTTCTTTGCCTTTGTTGGCTTTGGCCAGGACTTGTCAATACAGAAATTCACTGCTTCATATGTTCTATTACCAGCAGAATAACGCCGTAGAATAACATACACATACACACACATACCAAAAAAAAAAAAAAAAAAAAAGAATAATTGTAAAACTAACAGCTGCAACTTTCAACTTTCATGGAGAGCTGGTTTGATTTGTAAAGGTAAAATTAAACTTACAAATAGGGAATGCTTAATTTCTTAATTTGTCCAAGAAGGAAGATATTTTGACACTCAAACTAGATGTATTTTTCTCTTAGTTATATGTAAACTGTAGGATAGTAATCTATTTATCAAGATAACTTTTTATGCATCTCTTAACAAATGCGAGAAACTAGAAAAATAATAAGCTATCATGTTAATCTTTTTTAAATTTGAGCATGGCACAGGACATTCTTGCACACAACTGTTGATTTTGAAGACTAACCAAAAAACCTATTAAGAGTTCTCTTTTTCTTGGAAGAGCTCAGAATTTAAATGAGCTATCAGCCCCATCTATATGTGGTGGGTACTTCTGAACTTCTCACCAGAAGCACTTTTGAATAGCAATTTCAAAATTCAACAGACAGATAAGTGGGATTATTATTGTCTTTTTTTTCTTCTGGTTGGAGATACTTATATTGATTGATTATTTCTAAATCCTAATAGTATTCCTTAAGCAGATGTATCTAGTGCCTTTAGATACTGTAGGTTATGCAGGACATCTGATAGGACTTGTAGAAGTAACACAGAACTATGAGACCTATGTGTTTTTTGAGTGGCAACTAGACATCAGGCAGAACACCCTGTACTGGAGAAGGTTGTATTTGGTTTAGTTGTGTTTAGGCAGTTAAATACCCCTTTAAATAATGAGAAAACCAAAACAGAAATGATAGAGGAAAAAAAAAAAAAAAAGCTAAAATGAATTTATTAGTAAAGGGCTTTACATTTAAAAAAAAAAAGAATACTTTTCAAAAATAAAGTCCTGGAGATCTCAGGAGATATTACTTTGAAAAAAATCACTTTGACCATTTTCAGAGCTAGTTAGGAGCTCTGTGGGTTATCTTCTTGGAAGGAAATCTTCCCAAGAGGTGAGAAGAGATTAAACAGCGGGAATCTCTTGAAATCCAAAGTGAAAACATGGAAATCCTTCTGGAAGGTAAAAGACAGGCAAAACATAAATTGCTTTGAAATGTCCCTGAGAATTTGAAACATGATTTTAGAACATGTCCATTAAATGAGCATGTTTCAAAGCAAAGGAAATGTTGAATTCAGACAATTAGAAAAGAGACATTGCTTTTAAGGCTATACATTTATGGGATGCAGTGTTGTGATTAAAATTTAGTTCTCTTGTTTATTAAGACAATCTTTAAACAATTCTGCAGCTTTTCATGGATAGGTTATATTATTTGAAATACTTATCCTTAATATATATGTGTATCTTTTCAGCTAAGAAATTGATTGAATGCTAATATTTGTGTTTTATCCCAAGAAGTGTATGAAAATGGGGTTCACTGTTCAGATATTCCCCCAGATCTAGCCCTTTGGTGCCAGGTGGTAAGGCTATTCCCCATCTTCAAAGACAGGTTCTGGTTTCTTTCCTCCACATCACTTTTGAGGAGGCATTACTTCCATTTAAAAAGCCCTCAGGGATAAGCAATTCTTGAGCTTGGTGTCCTGAAACCTGCAGTTTATTTCCACAATAACTACATTAAACTGGGGAGTTCTTCAGCAAACAGAGGGAATGAGGAAGTAGTCCCCCAGGTACAAAACTCTTTGGGTCAAAACCTAAGGATTTAGTTCTTCGTTTATTTCATCTCACGTCAAAAACCCAGGTGGGATATTTCTGTGGGACTCAGAGGTCAGTCTAATATTGTGGTCCTTCTGATCTATCTACAGGTTTTGTCTTTTAGCTCTACATGGTACAACAGTTTTTCCGTGGTTTGTAACATGTGATAATTGGTCACAGATGGGGTCATGTTCTCCTTTGCATAGAGGAAATGGAAAAGTGCAGTCCAGAGTGTGCTCTGCCCAGCGGGACCCTGCAACAAAGGCATACAGAGGATGCACGTCTACCCTCATTGATTGTGGCAGCCAACACAGAAATTGGCCCCAAGTGCAAAAACATTTTTGAATGACTAAATTTAACATCTTCTAGTAAATATTCTTCTGGCTTGAATTTCAGTCTGAAACAGAATTTGACAAAACATTGTGATTGGTTGGCTCCCAAGCACGCTTAAAATCTTATACCAGACAATTTTCTTGCATAGTGTGAAGTATGTGCTTCTTTCTTGCAATCTGTTGAGTTGGTATTTAGACGGAATGGTAATTTAAGTGGAAACTTGTACTCTGGATCTTTCCTGCCAATGATGAAAAGTTGGCATTTTCTCCTTCATGGAATTCAGAGTGAATCTGGGGCTGCTTGCCAGCTAGGCAACAAACTCTGCCAAGAGAGCCTGGACTGCGTTAAAAAAAAGGGTTATTTGCCAGAACAGGTAAGCATTTCTCTCTCCGAAAAGGAAATATTCATGTAAGTGAATATGGCCAGAGATCAGTTTTAAATTGCATGGTAAACTTGGTCATGATCTTACATCCTTGATGTTAATCTTATTCTAATACTAGAAAATAATTAGCACTGAGACTAAGCCACCTGTGAACTGCTGCTTGCATAAGCACAGAGCCCAGGAATTGGCTCACAAATAGAAAATTAGAAGAAAGAGGAAAATGGTGCAACGTGCATGCCAGAGATCAACATGGTGGCATCAAAGTCCAGAAAATGGGCAGTGCTAGTCAGAAAGCTGTTTGGCCAAAGCGACAGAATATTCTGAATTTACAGTTACATAAATCCAAGGCAAGGCATGTGTTGGTTTTCAGGGACTGGTAGGTGCTAATGATCCTTCAAGCTTTTGAATCTATTTCCTTGTGAAAACTGTCATTTATGTAAGAGCTATAACCATGGATCACAAAATTAATTGCCTTGAGTGCTTATATATAAAGTCAGAAGTTTCCAAAACTTTGAGAATGGTATTAATAACAGAACATAGAGGACCTACTAGATATTTGAGATTGGTTCTCTGTAATCGTGGCAAGAATAAGAACAACAAACCCCAGTCTTGGTGCTGGAATGCTTCTTGCACAGTAAACTTGGGAAATGGAGATTGTAGCACTTCCCTCTGCAGCCTAGGTGTCTCTGAGGATCCTGTCTGCCTTTTCCCCTTCTTCTGTGTGTGTGAGGACCCTCCGTGCTTTTTACCATTTGCTTTCAGTTCCCTCACTTGTCAGTTATTTCCAAGTGTACTCTTCAACAATCATCTCTGAAGATAACCTACATGCTCTAAAACATGACAGGACTAAGACAATGCAGATATTGCTAGATATTCCAGCTCAGTACAAATTGCTGCAGTTTCAGATTCTCCTCACATTCCCAAGGATCATTGCAGATCACCTTCTGGGCACATGAAATTTCCATCTGTAATTCCTTC